>NW_028317959.1:996666-1328888 GCF_062004578.1 Staurois parvus
CTCAGAAGGAATACTCAGGCACATGCTACAGGACCAGTTATGGGAGGGGTAATACTATAGATTTGTGTAAGATTGTAAGCTGTCGTGCTGCACCGCCGGCTAGCCCATACCATACACCCATATACTGATTCCTGCTCTTTTAGGGTAATAACGGGTAAGGTGTGGCAGCTTAGTTGTGCCCGCCAGTAGGTAAATTACTACACTTTCTACCTTCATCCATCAGAAGGCACCGTGCTGTGCAGCACAAGGGTCTCAGCTTTTTGGCTGAGTGTATGTAAATTTATTGTATGTTTCCAGCATTTGTGGTCGTGTTTATTTGCCACATCTAAGTAAAATTCTGTTGTGGCAAAAGCTGATGATGGGGTTGCTTTCCTCGTTCGTGACTTCACTGTATCCTGGGGAGTCCACCCCGGTACACGGCTTACAACTGTAATGTCTGCCTTCATTTTGTAAAGCGCTGTTGGCACTATATAAATCATGTATAATAATAATAATGTACCTTGACTTTTAAACAATAAGGGAGAGGAGCACAACTCTTGAAGACAAATTAGGAGATTTGGAAAATGTTCTGGTACCTGTGCAAAGCGTGTTAGCAAAAGTCTAATAACTGCAATACATTGCAATAGAAGAGATATTCTAGAAACTGACTACGACAAAACAATGACCACTCTATAGGACAGGAAGCAAAACCCTGGCACACTTGACTGGGTCCTGGCTACTTGTTACTTTTAGCAAAGTATCTGTCACTCACCACCCTTTGATGTGAAATTCAAACATCATAACTAGGGAGGGATGCGCCAACATCCAAGATAGTTTAATAACTAACAAAATTATTCTATGTTTGGAGGCATTTTTAAAGTACAACCATATACAGACTAATGTGACAAAATGTATATGTATATATAATTAGCCAGCTGTTATTATACAATGAATTCATAAAAAGACACATAAAGAAGAATAATAAAGACTGACAAAAAGGTGCTTGCTCCTCATAGTAGATACATATTTCCACACTCTATTCCACAAAACATCATGAATGCCAGCAGATCTTGCAATGTATATGTTGTTAATCGTGTGGATGACCCAATGCATTTTGACAAGCTTTTCAAGGAGATAGAGTGGATATATGAGGAATACATATTGCAAACTCAGTCGGCCATTTACTGTTTATTAAAACCACACACTGTCAAACTCTCCTGCAGGATCCATCCAGGAAGGGAGGGGATACATGCAAAGGGCTGCCTGGAGGGTCCCCAGTATGACTTAATAGACATCTAATTGGTGGGAAAGACACTATTTTCTTGGTGGCCCAAGGAAAAGGTGGAATGATGTAAAACTAATACAGTAACCCCAAGAGGAGGTCTGCCCATTATTATTATTATTATTATACAGTATTTATATAGCGCCAAAGGGTTTACTCAGCGCTGTACAATAGCAAGGGGGACAGAACATGAGACAAGACAGTAACAATACAATACACAAGGGGTTCGAGGGCCCTGCTCTTTCAAGCTTACAATCTAGGAGGCAGGGGAAAGTGGTACAGGAGGAAATGGCTGTGGGGGATGGAGTGGTGGGAGGAGTGGAGGAGGTCAGTTGTTAGGTGAGGGTGGGGCAGGCTTCCCTGAAGAGGTGGGTTTTCAGGGTGCGCCTGAAGGTGAGGAGGGTAGGTGACAGTCTGCTGGATTGGGGTAAGGAGTTCCAGTGGATGGGGGAAGTCCTGGAGAAGTCCTGCAATCGAGTGTGGGAGGAGGAGACCAGGGAGTTAGAGAGTAGGAGGTCCTGTGAGGAGTGAAGGGCATGGGTAGGGTGGTATTTGGGTATCAGGTCAGTTAGGTAGTTTGGGGCAGCATTGTGAATGGCTTTGTAGGTCAGAGTTAGCAGATTGAATTTGATGCGCTGGGCAATCGGGAGCCAGTGAAGGGATTGGCAGAGGGGGGTGGCAGATGTGGAGTGGTTGGTGAGGTGGATGAGTCTCGCCGCTGAGTTCAGGATCAACTGGAGTGGGGATAGCGTTTGTTTGGGTAGGCCAGTGAGAAGGGAGTTGCAGTAGTCCAGGCGTGAGATAATGAGGGCGTGTACGAGTTGTTTAGTAGTGTCTGGGGAGAAGAATGTACGTATCTTGGAGATGTTGCGGAGGTGGAGCCTCCATGACCTTGATAGTAATTGGACGTGAGGTTGAAAGGAAAGGTTTGAGTCCAGGGTGACACCCAGGACTTTGGCATGTGGGGTGGGAGTGATGGTGGCGTTGTTAGTAGTGATGGAGAGGATGGGGGGGGGGCGCGGGCTAGGGGGAAGACCAGGAGCTCAGTTTTGGACAGGTTTAATTTGAGGAAATGGAGCGACATCCAGTCTGATATGTCGTTCAGGAGGTGGGCGATGCGGGCGGAGAGTGAGGGGTGGAGAGGTAAATTTGTGTCGTCGGCATAGAGGTGGTAATTGAAGCCGTGGGAGTGTATTAGTTTGTCAAGGGAGGAGGTATAGATGGAGAAGAGGAGGGGTCTGAGGACAGAGCCCTGGGAGATTCCGACAGAGAGGGGGAGAGAGGGGGAGGTGGCAATGAAAAGGGTGCAATAAAAATATTTACAGAAAAAAGATTTAACCAATATATATATATATATATATATATATATATATATATATATACAGAGAACAACAGCACAGCAAAGAGGTAACAGAAAGGAGGTTAAAGGGTTAAGGTACTTGCCAAAGTCCTGGGCTAGCAGATCAAGTTTCAGAGCAAAAGGGTACGGGTCTCCTCAGGTGGTCCTGATGTTAGATGGGAGAATTCTTCAACTTAACTTTTCTTAGGCCTGACAACCCAATTTGTAGTTCCCCAGCAGGGGATGTTTCTGAAGTCAAGGACCAATACCCCGTTTAGGGCATGAAGGTCTGGGCGTAGACCTAAACTAGAGCCAAAATCTCTTTTAGTTCATATTTTGGCTCATAACTTTCCATCTGCACAAGTGACACTCCACCCGAGGGTAGATTATTATGCAGACATGTCTGAGGATTGATTAGACATGACATATGAAATTCTACAATGAATGGTTCACGAGATCTACTTTTCTGCTTTCCTATGTATTCCAACCAAGGAGAGTGACCTATCAAATTGTTTGTCTCCTCTTGGCCAATTGGATGATATGCCTGGTTTTTATGTAAGTCTCTCATATTCCAAGATATGAGACATAGGGGAAAAATGGATTTTAAAAGTGTTATCTGGTTTCCTGCTTCTCTGGAATGCCTTGAACTCCTGGGAAGGCTTGCGTTATCTTTTTACGAGGTGCTAGGTTGCACAGGTTCTTTGGACAGCTAGGCCCCAGCTCCCTTGGGGGTCTTATAGCTCATAGCCCCTTGCTGGGCTCTGGCCTCCTGTGACACTTCCAACACACATATGTCCCTGAGACTTAACAGAGAGGAAAGGGGGAGAATGAGGGAGAAATATGTTAACCCCTTTGCCAAGATGGAGTTTGAAGCCAAAATGGTTGAACCGCGTCCATCTCTGGGTGTACGATTGCGACACCCAGGTACTGTAAAAGTGTGACCACTTCTACGGGGTAAATCCTGCTTTCTATCAAAATGTTAATGGCCTTTTCCAATGCTCTTGCACTCAAAAATATCTGTGGCTATTGTCTCTCAGTCAATATACTCTAATATTGATTTCAAGATAGCACCTGCCTTCTCTATTTCTATTTGCTACCTATTCATTCTTTTATACTGTCCTAAAGGTAGTAAATTTTTACCAAACACATACCTGAAGTCTATGTTTTTTCAGTATTTTAAATATTGGAATGTGAGTTTGTGGTTTTCAAGTGTGTTTGTGCACTCTGCTTTTACACTTTATTACACTTTTTTATTAGCCAATGCAGTGTTTCACTGCAAGAAAAAAAAAAACCTCACAAACTAAACTAATAAAACAGTTGTGCCACTGACCAATTTACATTAAGCTTAATTCATTTTCCAAGTCCAGCTTTTAGAACCCTTGCTACTTCCACTGGTCAATTCAGACCTATTATTGATTTATTAGTACAGTAATACCTCGGTTTACGAATTTAATTAGTTCTGCAGGACTTTTCGTATAGGAAAATATTCATAAACCGAAACGCCATTTTCCATAGGAATGCATTGAAAACCAATTAATCCGTTCCGGAGGTCAGAAAAAAGTAAACGCTACTAAAATACTGCATGAGTTATTTTATTAAGTCATGTGCTAGTTGTAGTGACAACCATGTGTTAATGTTTCAGCTGTCAGCGGGGTTCCCCACTGACAGCTGAATGTAAAAGAATGGCGGACAATTAAAAAGATAATTTAAAAAACAGCATGGGGTCCCCCTCCCATCCTTACCAATCTCTTGTGGTCTTTTTTGGATGGATTTTGAGGGGAACTCCCATGCCAAAATTTAAAAAAAAATGTTGTGGGGGTCCCGCCAAAATCCATACCAGACTCGTATCCGAGCATGCAGGTCAGGAAAGGGGGGGATGAGCGAGCCCCCCCTCCTGAACCATACCAGGCCACATTCCCTCAACATGGGGGGGTGCTGTCGGGCAGGATCCCATGTCAATCATGATGCCCGCCATCACTACCGCTGCCGCTGCTGCCCTGTACAAAGAATTAAAAGAAAAAGACTCAGCTCCCGACAATGGCTGCCAGTAGTCTGCCTGCCCCGCCCCATGTGACATACACTTCGTATTGTGAAAAAATGTGTAAAAAATTTGTAAACCGAGGCATTATTTTCAATGAATTTTCATTTGTAAACCGAAAATTACGTTAACCGAGGCGTTTTTAAACAGAGGTATTACTGTAATATCAGGTGTTGGAGCTAAAATTACCTATAAAGCCTTTTTGTCAAGTTGAAATTATTCAAATTGGGGTGCTGCTTCTGTGTTAAAACACAGCTAAATGTAAAAGTTAAAAAGTCCATGCACATGCAAAATATATGATGCCTGAATATGATGCTGCTAATACCGCCTTTGAAAATTGTACTGTTTGCAACATTATGTACATCCTCATCTCCAAAGCATGTACTTTATCCACTTGCTGCCCTTAGGATGTACCTGTACTTCCTCAGGTTGAAGTGGTTATACCAGGCTCATGACTGCAACTGCAGTCATGGCACCAATATTTTTTCTTTCAGCAATGCTGAATAATGGAAAAGTGATCTGAGTGGCTAAATAGCCTTGGACCACTTTTTCATGTGGTGGAAAGTGGCCCCCCTTCTGCCTCCTTCCATGGCCTTCCTGACTTTCCCTTTCCATTGGGGAGACCAGGACTGAAGCCAATGGTTCTGTTAGCTGACCATAGAGCTGAAGGAGGAACAGAACTTCCTTGATCATCTCTATGGTCTATTAAACTGGAAGCAATGAGAAGTTTATCACTTTTGGATTTAGTATGTTGTTTACAAGCCATTACCGGCTTGTAGCAAGCGTACCCGTATGTCTTCAGGTTGAAGTGGTTATACCAGGCTCATGACTGCAACTGCAGTCATGACCCCAATATTCTTTTTTTCAGCCAGCAATGCTGAATAATGGAAAAGTGATCTGAGTGGCTAAATAGCCACTTGACTGCTTTTTCATGTGGTGGAAAGTGGTCCCCCTTCTGCCACCTTCCGCTGCCTTCTTGGCTTTCCCTTTCCATCGGGGAGATGAGAACTGAAGCCAATGGTTCTGTTGGCTGACTATAGAGTTGAAGGAGGAACAGAACTTCCTTGATCATCTCTATGGTCTAAGCAATGAGGAGTTTATCACTTCTGGATTCAGTTTGTTGCATACAAACCATTACCAGATTGTAACAGCATCTGGTCAGCCCAATCTTGGTTTGATCAGCTACTTTTAAGGGCAAAGGAGTAAATTGGGGTCCCAGATCTCTCAGTAAAGAGAACAAGTCATTGCCCATGCTATCACAAGGGATGTTGTTCATCCCTAGTGATAGTAATAGAAGTGAGAAAAAAATAAAGAGACAGTGTAAAAAAGGTTTATATAAAATAAATGTTAAAATAGAAAATAATTTCATGTGCAAAGACAAACACCTACATAGGTTCCGCACTCATATGTAAAAGGTGTTCATATCACACATGTAAGATGTCATCGTGAACGTCATAGTGAGCGCAACAATTCTAGCATGACATCTTATGTGTAACTCTAGATTGGTAACCTGTAAAGACCTTTAAGGTGTCTCCTATGGGGATTTTTAAGTACCGTAGTTTGTCCCTATTCCACGGGCATATGCAATTTATTCTGAGTAACATCATTTCTTATATTTTACCAAACAAATGGGTCTTAGATTATGTTTTTGTGCATTAAAATTAATTAAAGTGTATTTTCCTAAAACATTTTTATTTGAAAACCCACTTCACAAATATTATACAACATAAGAAATTGCAACACCACCATTTTATTCTCCAGGGCCTCTGCTTATAAAAATAAATAATGGTTGGGGGTTCTACATAATTTTCTGGCAAACAAATGCTGATTTTTACATGTATGTGAGAAATGTCAGAAATTGCTTGGACAGCTAGTGTTTTTTTTTCCATGTTGTCTCAAAGATGCATCAAAAGGTCCCTCCCCTTTCTGTATGGTATATTGTGAAATTATTTTCTGCTTTGTTAAATGATCCTCATGGAAGTGCCAAGCTCCTCGACTGATCCACCACCAAAATGATCATGCTGAACGTGGCTTCTCCAGACCCTTTCAGGTCTGTCACATGTGCTCAGGGTGAAGCTGCTCTCATCTGTGAAATGCACAAGGCACCAACGGCGGACCTGTCAATTCTGGTGTTCAATGGTATATACCAATCAAGCTCTATGGTGCAGTGAGCACAGGGCCCATTAGAGGACATTGGGCCCTCATGAAGTCTGTTTCTGATTGTTTGGTCAGAGACATTCACACCAGTGGCCTGCTGGAAGTCATTTTGTAGGGCACTGGCAGTGCTCATCCTGTTCCTCCTTGCACAAAGGAACAGATACCGGTCCTGCTGATGGGTTAAGGATCTTTTATGGCCCTGTCCAGCTCTCCTAGAGTAACTGCCTGTCTCCTGGAATCTCTTCCATGCTATTGAGAATGTGCTATGTGCCATCCTGGAAGAGTTGGACTGCCTGTGCAACCTCTGTAGGGTTCAGGTATCACCTCATGCTACCAGTAGTGACACTGACCCTAGCCAAATTCAAAACGAGTGAAAAACAGTCAGAAAAGATGAGTAGGGAAAAACATTTCAGTGGCCTCCACCTGTAAAACCATTCCTATTTTGGGGGTTGTCTCATTGTTGCCCATATAGTGCACACATTGTTCATTTCATTAAAAGCAGCTGAAACTGATTAACAACCCCCTCTGCTAATTAACTGACCAGATCAATATCCCAGCAGTTTAATTGACTTGATGCTATACTGTGATTAAAAAGTGTTCCTTTAATTTTTGAGCAGTGTAGAAATGAAGGGCAAAACATTTGTACAATGTTGAACTGAACAATACATATAAAAACATTATAAATACCTTTTTTCCGTTTGGTCTGTTTCCATGGAAGGAAGTTATTACATTTGTTTATAGAGAACACAAGGACTTTCAGGATTTTTAGAGGCCTTAGACCTGCCAGAGGTGAAACTACCAGAGGACTTGGCTTTGGACCCTGTTATGATTACTCCACTCTTAATCTATGGAGAGTTTGTTCTTCTAAGTTGGGTGGGAGAAGGGGAGACTGACCTCCTCAGGAAAGTACTGGGTTGGGTAGAGGGAGGAGTACTCTCCCTTTATAGTCATACTCGTACCCCCAACAGGGTTGGCTCCAGTTAATAAAGTATTGTCTAGGGTGGACTCTCATGGAAGGCCAGGAGGCTGGATAGCAGGTCTCTCATACCTGACTTTGCATGAGATTGTAGGAGAGTATTTTATTATCTTTCATCATATAAATATATTTTCTTGGGTTTGTGTATATATTTGTGTTTTGAGAGAGTTAGAGCTCAAGAGGAACTAAAGATAAAAGATGTATACATATTATTCTTGGTTGTTGCATGAGAAGCATAAAAGTGGTGTCCTGTAACATAAGGGGTATGCTCTCTACAAATAAGAGTAATACAATTTGATGGGAATTAAAATGATTAAATCCACAGATTGCTATGTTACAAGAGACCCACGTTACACCTAAATCAACGCCTGAACTCCCTATACATACATATAATCAATGGTATATTAGTACATCACAGGTCTCCGAGTCCCATGGGGTAGCTATGGGGATTCATAAATATTGCCCTTTTCTGGTGTTGGAGTCTCAAGCAGACACTAAGGCCTATTATGTTTTTGTCAAAGGTCACCTTCAGGGACAAATGTATACTTTTGCATCTGTTTGTATGCGCAATACTTGTTTAATTTCATTTATTGATGGGATCTTGAACAAACTGATGGATTCTTTATTATTAATAGATATTAGGTATTAGTAATAGGTATTAGGTGGTGATTTTAATTTGAGCTTGGACCCAAAATGGGATACTGCTTGTCTTTTGTGGCCTTAAAGCATTATTGCAAGGCCATGCAGTCATTTGGTGGAGTGCTGGTGCTTCTCATTAGGACTACATAAGACATACTCTTGAATAGGTCTGTTTTTTTATAGAACAGTTTTATCTGCACACAATTACGGAGACGGATATAGTGTCCATTGTGCTGCAACTTATAAATAGTGTTCACGGGGAGTGGGCCTGATGCATAAACAGTTCTAGATGATCCTGGGGCCTTGGAGACAGTGCTAATAAAGAATACTTTGAGATATTACAGATATTACAGTTCACCTTTTGCTAAAAAAATAACAAATGCACATTTTTTGCAGGTAAAAAAAATGTGCATTTATTTTTTTTTGTAGGAGCCTATAAACCATTGCACCAGCAATCAGTAGATCACTGGTACTATGCAGGTCTCCTGCATACCCGTCAGTAGTGGTGTATTTTGGTTTTGTGATGCCCTAGGCAAGACTAATAATCGCCCCCCCCCACCATCTAAATTTGTCGCAAGACTTGTAACATGCCATAGCACATCCTCTGCCTCCCACACACCCTGTGCATGCCCCTAGTTCCCATACTCACATTTAACTTGTACAACTATGCCCACATTCACATACACCTTGTATATTTTGCGGCTCCCTCCCCCATGACCACACTCACATGCATCTTGTACATTGACCTCCCCAGTGTCCCCATGGTCAAATGCGCCTTTTAACCCCCTGACCCTAAGGTGTTCACACTCACATGCACCTTGTACACCCCCCCATCCTCCCAGTGCCTACACTCACTTTGTATATCATTCACAGACATCTTGCACCCCCACTACTTACACTTTTATATACCCTTTTACATCCCTGCTTCCCCCTCCAGTGCCACCCTAGGCAAATGCCATGCTTGCCTTCCGGTAGATATGCCCCTGCCTGTCAGTATATGTGCTTGCCCATATGGGATGTATGAGCAAGCAGATATACTGACAGGAAGAACCAATTAACTACCACAGCGCTCCACAGATCTTTGGTAGTTCATTGAGAACTACAAGCCAACAACTGCTACGGCTAAAAAGTTTGACATCTAGAGGGAGAAGAAGATCCTCTACTAGCTGTCAAAGCAGGGGAGCGGGAGACAGTCTATTCATAACATGTTACAAAAAAGGGAATATATAACAATTGTGCGCTGCCAAAAATGTTACAATAAACTAACTCAGATATAAATAAGCTCCTGCAAACATGTGAAATGTGTGCTCATCATAAAAAAATTATAAATATGTGTATAGTGTTGCGCTGCTCAAATAACACAAATAAAAAACACAAAGTCCAAAAACTCCTGTATGAATTAAACGCGAAAGTCCAAAAGAATAAAAATAAGCAACTCTTCAGAGAATCTTGGTGGAAAGGACAATATATCTACTGGAGAGTGAGCCTGCAATCCCGGTGCTGTAAATCTTTAAGAGGAATACACCGCCACGGTGAGCATATGGTAAGGATAGACCCTCACCTTCATATATGGACCCGTATGAGAAACAGGTCAATAGGGCATCTCCCCTCCTAATGGGAGTAATGTAGTAATCTTTTCTTTGAAAAATCCTCCCTTTATATATTACCACTGTCTTGGACTAGGTCACTTACAGACCATTTATCGTGATCTACCAGTGAGCCAAATTAATATGAGAATACGTGCACGTGGAAGTAAGACACTGACACTTCGCAGTTTGCCAACTTCCTAAAATTCTGTTTTATTGAGGAACTAACAGTATCATTTATAGGGCATATGATGCAGGCGAAGCATATACATTGATTGGGTGAAAAGTCCACTGGTTTCTGCGTGTTCGTCCATCCGTGTTGATATCTTCCAATCATTGTCCCCAAAACGACTCATTCCCTTTTATGGGGGTTGTTTACATTAAAAGATACTTTTCTCCTAATGAGTCACCAAGGGCGAGACTCCGGATGAAGGCGCCATCTTAATTATCATCATTGTTCTGTCAACCTATATCTGATTGTTTACTTAAGAGAGTAAGGAATTTAAAGAGCAAGATACAGACAGTAGCAAGACTATAAAATTGTCATTTTACTGATCATCTAATAAAACGTGGACTGTCAATCACAATCCACTACAATCCCCCCTTAAAATGGCTATTTTATTCCTGACTGTCCCTATGTCTTCTGATGTCCTAACTGCCTGGTGGCCCTCCCTCTGGAACTCTTTTAAGACGCATATAGAGCCCCTGAGTGGCTAATCCATTCCTAGAGTCTCGATACGTCCTGAGAAGGCCACAGTCAGGCACTGTCTTTCCCTGCTTATAGTTGTCTGTTAGGGGGGGAAAATTTGTAGCATTCCCCTTTTTTTTTTTTTTATAAGTCTGAAATATGATGATCAGGGGCCATAGTCTGTAAGGGAGTATAGGATTCCCTTTCTTCACGGGGGAATTCAACATTGTTATAGTTCAGGAATGTAGGGGAGATCTCGTTCACAGCTTTCCCTATTAGCCTCTTAATGCAAGGGATCACACAGCAGGCGACTATTGCCATTAGAATGATAATACCCAGGATAACCACCCCTGCTTGGCCGAGGGCTTTCTGCCAGCCACTCAGCCATCCAAACCACTGATCCCAGGGATGTGTAATACCTGAGTTTTCCTTAAGCTCATTTGACGGGTCCTCCAACCTCTTGATGGCCAGTGTCACCTTCCCATTTGGGCCTGTGTTATCTGGGATATACGTACAGCAGGTCATGGTCTTTGGTATCATTTTACAGACCCCCCCTTTTTCAGCTAATAACATATCGAGTGTCATACGATTTTGAAAGACCATGTTAGAAGTAGCCTCCAACTGCTCTGCTATCCCCTTTAAGGCATCTCGTGTGTAGTTTACAAATCGTTGTTGATTATAGTAGATGTAGTTTATCCAATCTACATTCTTGTTCTCAGTGATGAAGAGGAATAGGGATTCAAATCCCGCGGCCACCTGGTCTCTGGCCTTGAATTCATCGGGTACCCCCCTTGGGACTCCTATCGTATCTATATAGACATGGGGGTCAAAACTCCCTTGCGGGGCACTTCGTTTGTGCTTGGTTGCATGGGGGGTTTTGGGAGGCACCTTAAGTAATGGATCTGAGAGGATGTGCAAAGGCATTATGGCATGGAGGCGTGGGGATTGGGAGAAGGGAGAGAATGATTAATGGGGGCCAACCACTCTTTTGAAAGGTATATATCTTTCAGTTGGAACTCACAATGGTGGATTGTGCCACCTCTGGGGTATAACACCCCTAGAAGGTAAGTTCCCTGATCTCCCGGACTCTCTATGGTCAGAGTAAGGGGGATGGCTACAGTGAATTGCTTGTTCATTTTTGTGGATCACCTATCTACCTTAGGGGCGGTAAGTGAGTGTCATTCGGGAAATTAGAGATTTTCCATACCAGTCTTTCCGCTCTACTGCACTTTGTGGCTTATACCCCCAAACCGGTCCCGTGTTCCATCCCACTGATCCCCAGTAGCCACAATCTGCTCCCCAAGAATTATCTGTAACACATATATATATTGTGGAGGCAGTGGGGACAGGTGTGTTCTTGCACAGGCTATGATTGAAGAAAAATGTTGCTACTTGTGTGTTGGATGAATTATACCAAACCTGGGTGGAGTCACCCTTGTGAGTGATGGCCACCTGTTGGCCCTCTCCCATTTCCACCAAAAAAGGATATGCAACACAATCATTGTGGTGTGGGTGACACGGACAGGGCTTCGTCCTCTGGAGCTGGAACCTTCTTGCAATGTGAGGCGTGTATCCAGGTGGACTTTCCCTCCAACTTCACTGAAGTGGCAGTCACCAGGAGCACCTGGAAAGGACCGTCATATCTGGGTTCCAATGTATGTTTTCGCAGAAACTTTTTGACCAAGACCCAGTCTCCAGGTTGTAAAGTGTGTGTTCCTATGTCCGCCTCAGGATGTTGAGGATAGTAGGTACCCAGTCTAGGGGCGGACCCAAACAAAATCTCATAGGGAGACAACCCATGACTTTCCCTTGGTGTGTATCTAACACTGAAAAGAGCAATAGGCAAGCTGTCCGGCCATCCCATGCCTACCTCTTGGGCTATTTTTAACATTCTTGACTTCAGGACCCCATTTAGGCGCTCTACCTTCCCACTACTCTGGGGATGATAGGGTGTGTGAAACGCAAGTGTGACCCCCAGAGCCCCCCAGATCTCTTTTGTAACATTGGCAGTAAAAGCCGGTCCCTGATCGCTTTCAACCACCTCGGGCACTCCATATCTGCAGACTATCTCCGTGAGCAGCTTCTTGGCAGTGGTTCTTGCCGTCTGGTTGGTTACTGCGAATGCCTCTGGCCATCCTGAGAACATATCCACCACCACTAGGGAATATTCAAATCGTCCACTTTTTGGCATCTGGATATGATCTATCTGGATCCTCTGAAATGGATATAGTGCCCTGGCCAGATGTTTGCTTGGAGGTTTCTCAGGTCTTCCAGAATTGCACTTGGCACATACAACACAAGACTTACAGAATCTGTCTGTGTAAGCCGTAATTCCGGGTGCCACATAGTATTTACTGATCAAAGAGTTCATTAGCATCTTGGACAGGTGTGACGCTCCATGTGCCCACTGCACTGTGGCCGGATATAAGGATCTGGGGAGCAAAACCTTCTTCCCCACCACCCACAATCCTTTGTCCTCAACTGCTCCTTTCTGCATCCATTCCTTCCTTTCTTCTTCTGAAGCGTTATCCTGGGCTTCCTGGAGTTGGTTATCCTTTGGCTGGTGAATTAACACAGACATCACCTCACTGCACATCTCTTCATCCTCTTCCTGCTCCCTGACCGCAGCTTGCTTAGCAGCCATGTCTGCCAGATGATTTCCTTTTGCTTCCATAGTGGTCAATTTACCGTGGGCCTTCACCTTCAGTATGGCCACTTGGGCTGGTAGTAAGAGTGCTTCCATAAGGCGGTTGATCGCCTTTCCATGCTTTACAGGAGTCCCAGCTGCCGTGAGAAAGCCCCTCATTTTCCAGATTAGGCCAAAATCAAGTGCAACCCCCAGTGCATATCTGGAGTCCGTGTAAATGTTCGCTGTCTTTCCTTTTGTTAATTCACAGGCTTTGGTGAGGGCCCTTAGTTCAGCCTCTTGTGCAGACATAAAAGGTGGAAGAGGTCTAGCTTGCAGTACCATTGTGTCAGTAGTCACAGCATATCCAGTGTGGTAGGTGCCAGCATTATCTGCAAAGCGGGATCCATCCACAAAGAGTATTAGGTCAGGATTTGATAGGGGCGTATCATGGACCGTTGGTAGGTGTGTAGTTTCTGCCTGCATAAGTTCCAAACAGTCATGTACCACATCCTCTGGTGCCATGTCTTTGTTGTCTTCTTCTGCTTCGTCTACCCCCCCCCCCCCTGGAAGAGGGAGAAGAGTTGCAGGGTTTATCTGGGTGCATCTGACCAGGGTGACATGATCAGGTAAAAGAAGGGAGACTTGCAGTCGCAGATGCCTGGCGGCAGATAGATGTTTTGGTTGGGTTTGGTTCAGTATTGCGGTAATGTCATGGGGGGCCAGAAGTGTGAGTGGATGTCCTAAGACCAAATCTGCCGTTTTATCCAGAAGAAGATGAGCAGCAAAAACAGCCCTCAGACAGGAGGGACCACCTTGTGCAACCGGGTCTAGCCTGCAGGAGTAATAACCCAGAGGCCGGAGGCGACCCCCATGGCATTGTGCCAGAACTCCTGTTGCATGACCATGTCTCTCAGCCACAAAAAGTTTGAAGGGCTCATCATAATCTGGTAGACCTAATGCAGGTGCAGTGGAGATGGCTTTTTTCAGGCGATGGAAATCAAGTACAGCTTCTTCTGTCAGGGAAAAGGGTTCAGATTTCAGGGTATCATAAAGGGATTGCATCAAGATGGAGGCTTCTGGGATCCAGGAACGACAATAGGAAACCAACCCTAGAAAAGCATGCAGGGTTTTTGGTCCCGGAGGTATTGGGACATTCTGGATAGCCCGTACTCTATCTGGCGTGAGGTGACGAGTGGCTTGGGAAATGCAATGTCCCAAGAAAATGACAGAAGTTTGGCACCACTGTAACTTGTCCTTAGAAACCTTGCAGCCCTGTTCAGCCAGGTGGTGGAGGAGGCTCAGAGAGGCGATTTTTCCTTCAGAATGGTTGGTGGCACATAGGAGTTCTTTTCTTCGCTGGGAAAAGGGGTGTATTGCATGGGGACACACGGGGAAGTAATGCCCCCTTTTCCAGAAGTATATTGACTTGTTTGGAGATGGCGTCCATCTGGGCTTGCTTCAGAGTGTATTGAGGCTTCCGTGGCAATGGTGCTCCAGGCTTAAGCTGGACTAACACTGTAGTAACTTTCAGATGGCCAATATCCTCAGGTCCAGTGGACCAAAGAGTGTGTGGCAGCTCCTGTAAGGCCTGTTCTACATGGTCTGGCAAGGGGCGGCCTGAAACTTCCGGAGGATGTCCCTCAATGGGAACAGTGACCTTTGCTAGGGGCCCACTAGCACCATATCCATGAGAAAAAACTGTCATAAGGGGAGTGGACACAGGCTTGCCCCTGTCCTAATGGAGAAGGTTCAAATGTTCTTGGGTAGGACCTGTGCGTGTTGGTCCTGGAAGCGGTGGAGGTGGCGGCATTGCAGACTCTTCCCACCCTGAGTTGTAGTCATTGAGTCGTCGTGAACGTCTGGGAGCTCTGCATTCCCTTCTGAAATGTCCTGGTTTTCCACAGTTGAAGCAAACAAGTGGGTTTCTTCTGGGGACCTGCTCTCCAGCTGACAACATGAGTGGTGTCGGCTTCCGGGTCGTCTGGGCCGCTTCCAGACCTTTTGCCACCAGCAGTATATCCAGGTGGAGGGTGCGGTAATCTGGACGGGCAGTGATCAAACCCTTGCGAACAGACTCCTTTAGTCCTGATACAAATGCAGAGGCCAGCATTTGAGTATGTACCTTGTTATGGACACTGAATCCCAGCTCTGTAAACACCTGTGTTAGTCTGGTATGGAACTTTTCCAATGTCCTGCAATGTGGTGGCCTGGTCCGCCAGTCTCTCTCTGGCCCACTGCTGCAACTGGTCACAGAAAGAAATTCCCGAGGCATAAGTGGTGTCCTCATTTGGCTTTACTCTGGTGACATCCTTTTCCATTATAGGCCAATATGCATCCCCAGCCTTGATCTCACACAGACTGACCAAATCCCTCCAGGCTGTGGAATAGGTCTTGTGGATCTGAGCTATGCACCGGTAAAAAGGCATCGGGTGTTTCTCCGGGTCCGGGAGAGTTGTGACTAGTGCGGAGGCTTGGGATGGAGTGAAAGCCACATACATGATAGGAGCATCAGGTAGTTTGGGCACCGGGCGGGGATGGTCTTCTTCAGATCCTTGGGGGCGATAGACAGGATTGTGGTAAGTGGAAGAAAAGGGATGAGGTGCTGAGTCTGCTCCCATTCCAGACTCATACACAGATAATTTTTGACGATGGGGTTGTGTGGTTGGGGGAAGTTGAACGAGTGGTTTGCTTTCTGGACCATGGCCTTCTGAGAACGGATCATTCTGTTGGGAACAAATGGAAACAGCATCATCCTCTCGGGTACCCTGGCGGACTGCCGCAGCCACTGTCTTTTCTTGAGCCCATCCTCTTCTGTCTGGCAGAGAGGTAGGGGTTACCACATCTGTAAAATTCCAGCCCTGCCATTCTGTGGGTGTCTTCAGTTCAACTTGGTCTGAACCCTCTGTTTGTTTTGGTGGTGGTGGTACTACAGGCATCAGGGGTGTGTGGAGGGCCGAAGGTGGTTGAGAGCCAGAGACAGTAAGCACTGGGCAAAAGGGGGGCAGCTGGCATGAGGTGTGTATGGTGTATCGGTGTACTAAGCCCAGAGTCAACATGGCTTCCGGTGGCTTCACTGGGCGCCATTGATGAGGGCGGAAGCGGAAGGGGCGGGGCCGGAGGCGGAAATGGAGGTGACTGAGTTGGAAGCATCGGATGTTGCATAGTCAGCTTCCGGTCACATCCCTTGCAAATCTCCTCCCACCCCGGATTCTTAACTGAACACCCCTTACATATCCGGAGGTTCTGACTACACGGTATGCAAAAATCTGGACTCTCGGGGTGGGGCCTTCCTGTATTTCCACATGCCTCGCACCTCCAGGACGGGCCATCATCATAGGGGGGCGGCGCCTTGCCGGGCGCATCTCCTTTCCTGTAATATACATATACAACTCCCCCGTCCTGATTCAGTTTTTGCTCCACCCACCCCTCATGGTGTAGGGCGCGGGCCACATTAAACCAAGTTTCTGCTGTCTTTAACATGTCATGCTTCATTAGAAGCCCTCTTTCTCTTCTCTTTACACAGCTTTCTCAACTTTTTTACATACTCTGGTCCCTCTCTCTCCTCCACCAGTTCACAAGCAAACGAACTGTTCTCTGGCTTTATAAGTTTCTGTCCCATTTTGTTTTACTTCCCTCCCGGGGACCATAAGGTGGTCCCCAAAGCCGTCACTCTGTTCTGAAAGTGCTGTGCCGTGAGACAGTGTAAGCGGAACCCGCGCAGCACTTTGCCCCCTGCTTCTCCTCCAGTAACTTCCCTATTTGTCAGCTACACTGAGAATAATGTACATTAACCCTGTAAACCAATATATCAGGAGCTACGATTGTCACTGTACTACTACTTGTACTACTTTCACTCACCAATCCCCACACTTTCGTGGTGTACACCAAACATTAATCCACATACACAGTGTGATCATGACATAGTATTTCAGACACGCCTGTCGGGAGTAAAATGTTTTTTTTTTTTTTTAGTTTTCTTTTTCCCCCACAAGCCAATCCCTGGCTGTGGTTTTTTCCCCCGTGTCGCCATTACTGCGACTACGAGATCCCCTCGTCAGTCACCATCACTGCGACTGCGAGTTCCCGGCACCCTCTCTCAAATCAGGGTGTATCCTGTCCACTCCTGACGAGGAATATTTTGCCGTAATTCTCCCCTCCCTCACAGATGCATCAACAACAACCCAACCAATCACACTGGTACACACAGACAACACAAAAGACAAGACATATCACACTGGTAGATGACGTTACACTGACAGGTGGGTTCAAAGGAGCCCCGGGCAAGTATACCTGTCACTTTGCTGATCAACGGACAGCCAGACGGGTGAGTAGTCCCGCTGGGCAATTCCAGACTACGCAGGTAAGGAATTATTAGACATAAAAATTCACTTACCGCTTTCGGAGGTGATCAGTCTCCGCGTCTGGAATGCTCCACGGTCCCCCTCATCCACTCTGGGTCGGCTGGGCCGGTGTTCAGAACCCGGGCCCCACGTTGGGCGACAAATGTCTTGGACTAGGTCACTTACAGACCATTTATCATGATCTACCAGTGAGCCAAATTAATATGAGAGTACGTGCACGTAGAAGTAAGACACTGACACTTCGCAGTTTGCCAACTTCCTAAAATTCTGTTTTATTGAGGAACTAACAGTATCATTTATAGGGCATATGATGCAGGCGAAGCATATACATTGATTGGGTGAAAAGTCCACTGGTTTCTGCGTGTTCGTCCATCCGTGTTGATATCTTCCAATCATTGTCCCCAAAACGACTCATTCCCTTTTATGGGGGTTGTTTACATTAAAAGATACTTTTCTCCTAATGAGTCACCAAGGGTGAGACTCCGGATGAAGGGGCCATCTTAATTATCATCATTGTTCTGTCAACCTATATCTGATTGTTTACTTAAGAGAGTAAGGAATTTAAAGAGCAAGATACAGACAGTAGCAAGACTATAAAATTGTCATTTTACTGATCATCTAATAAAACGTGGACTGTCAATCACAATCCACTACACCACTGTGTCCTCCAAAAAGCCCTCTGAACATTCAGGCAGATTCTGCAAATGGAAATTAACAACCATATAAAGCGACCATAGTGTAGCACGTCGCAGTATATAGGTAGTGGTAAAGCTGTATATTGAGTCTCCTACTGAACTGTCAGCGTTCCGGCTCAGAACCCCTGATGAAGTCACATGCTGCGTGACGATATGTGTGGGGTGGAGCTTTGGTAACGTCAGAGCCGGAATGCTGACAGTTCAGTAGGAGACACAATATACAACTTTACCACTACCTATTTACTGCGTTTTTTGTACTGTTACCATGTGAATGTGTGATGGATTTGGTAAAATGTCTATTTCGTTTCCTATTGAATATATATATATATATACGCTATTTCTATAAGTTTTATAAATATTTACTTTTATACTTTAATATATATGTTGTGTGAATACTTTCTGCCTGCTGGGCTTTGTGGTACTATAAGAAATCTTTGCTTAAGAAATGTCTGCTCACACACACTGCCCCCCTCCCACCATGCCAACTTGAAACGAAGGAATGTTGTTTTCCTATAAGATAAGGCCTGGAAGAAGATCACACCTATACCATGACAGAGATTGTTTTCGTGTGGAAATGACCAATCAAAGACAAATGCTTATGCTGTTGTCACATGACTTTTGCATCATTTTGCATATATAAGCTCACTTTCTCATTATAATAAACTAGAAGTATTCATAGACTGAACTTGTGTGTCAGCGTGAGTCTCTTCCAGTGTGCGCACATTCCAAAGCTAGCATCATAAATTAGGACAGGAACAGATAAGCACTGGGCGATTCAGTCCTTCACTAAATCAGCTGATGCCGAAATCTGGGACTCCGGGTCATTAACCTGCAGCCAGCTGACCTGAAAGGGCATTAGGTGTCAGTCAAACTGGACGGGACGGAGATTGATCACCTCTGGAGCATGGTAAGATATATTTTGCTATCTTACCATTGCTTATCCTGTCTTTGTTGTTGATTAATTCCTGTACCTAGTACGGCTGCTAAAGGTCACTAAAGGCAGGTAACCTTGCTTGCCCGGAGTTTATTTAAATTTACCTGCATGTTCTTATCTGTTACCTGGGTCTCTGTTGTGTGTTTTTATGTATCAGTCTTGAGGTGGAAGAGGAGTGGACCTACTGAGGGTTTTGACACATAATTTCTCTGGGTGTGGTAACCTTGTGTGTTGACCACAAGAGAGGAGGTGTCGGGTACGCGTCACAGTAGTGTGGCAGCGGGGTGCCCTAGCCATTTTTGGGGCTAGGAAGAGTTACTCAGTGATCTGTACTCATAGCCCACCAAGATAGACTGCTATGTTATGTCCTAAATGTGTGTCTGTGAGTTAATGTTTGCGATTCATAACAGAAGGTTGGGGTTTGTTAAGGGTTAAGGAAAGTCTGGACAGCAGCCTGTGAAGTATCTTAGATTTCTGTTAGGAAGGACAGAGAAGGGGGGAGGAGATGGGTCAGACGCTGATAAGACCCCTAGAAAGGAATGTTAGAATGTGACCTGGTTGCACAGAGAGAAGAGGAAAAGTATGTGGAATTAAAGATAAGGAGGTTTAGGCTACAGTCATAGGAATGGCAGGAAAAAAAAAAGAGAAGAAAGGTGTCTTAGTTGACAAAAATGTGCTGAAGACAGCAAGAAGCTTGGTATAATGTAGCCAAAGTTATCCACAAAGAGCAGTGGACAGAACAGGTATTGCAACAGGAAAAAAAACTGTTTATGTGTTAAAATATTGAAAAGGATTACTGGTATGTCATATTGTGAAGAGGAGAGAAGGAAGTGAAGCAGTTAAAAAGTTATCTAAAGTAGCGAAGGTTTGTAAGCTGAAGGTCAGCGTTGCCTGACTTCAGCCGACTGGCATAAATCATTGTAGGAACAGAGAGGAATTTTATGTGATAAAGGTTTGCTGAACGTAACAGAAGCTTGGTAAAAAAAAAAAAACTGCATAAAGAAGGATGGTTGGAAGAAATTCAAGAAAATGGCGATTGTATAATGTATGTGTATCATAAAATTGAAAATTGAAGTGTGCTAAAACCACCGCCCTATGATGATAGAATTCAGAACAAAGGAGGCCAGGAACAGTTCCTGCCCAGCCCAGTGCACTTCCTGATGGCAGCCATCTTGCTGCACCCGCATTGTCAGTTCCTGCCCAGCCCAGTGCACTTCCGCCTGGCGGCCATCTTGGTACACCAGGAAGGCCTAAATAAGGCATATACCCAGTTCTCCCTGTTCTAAACCAGGATGGTTCCTACCACACTCCCGTTTTTCCCAATATGGAAGTGTCACCTTCACAAGCCGGATATATGAATGACAATGCGTTTGAGCCAGATGATCAACAACCGCAAGCAGGAAGGATGCCGATAGGTATGACTCCCAAACCTATGCCAGATGTCCAATTGAATGACGATGCATCTGAATGGAGTGATCAACAGCTGCAAGCGACAAGGGCGCCAATAGATTTGACTCCCAAACCCACGCGCAGTGGAGTACAACCTAAAACAGGAACAGTACACAAGACAGCCCCGACATTCAAGATTACCGGAAGGGGCACCGGTAATGTATGTCGCTTTTACCCCATCACAAGCAGCGGCTTTAGTGACAAGTCTGTCTGACCCAGAGAAACAGCCAATGCCCTTTTACCACAGGGTAGTGCAGATACAAGAAACTTACTCAGCTGCTTGGAAAGACCTGCTCAGTCTACGCCAAATTAAAGCAGGACATGTTTTCTGGCCAGTTATGCAGACGGCCTTCAATGATGCCTGCCTGACAAGTGTTATTTCCTATTCTTCAAGCGTGGAGTTCTGTGCCCAGCTCCATGACTGGGGAAAGGAGAAATTGGCGAATCAGACTACCACAATTTAAGACATCACCCAAGACAAAGGGGAGTCTGTGGAGAAGTATTATGCCAGACTCATACAGGCCTTTGATGATCTGGGCTTCTCTCAATATGAAAAGGCACATACACACATGCTCTCAGCTGCTTTTGTCTCAGGGCTCAAAGAGGATATCAGGAAAGGTCTGATGGTGGCCCGCCCTGAGTACCGCTCTATGAAGATGTCTGATTTACTGTTGGTGGCCAGAGGCATAGAAAACCAAAAAGGGAAAAAAAACAGCGCCCCTCACGGTGGTCAATGACGAAGATCCCACCCACTCATCCATGACCACCGTACTGGACACTTGGCAAAAGGAACATTTGGCAGTGGTCCTTCTTCAATATGTGGATGACTTTCTCCTCTGCGCTGATGAGCTGCCCACGGCTGAAGAAGCCTCGGAGAGTTTATTATGTTACTTGGCACACCAAGGCTGTAAGGCCTCTAAACCGAAGTTGTAATGGTGCTCTACAACAGTTATGTTCTTGGGCCACTGCCTCTTACAAGGAAAAAGGCATCTTATGGAGGAAAGAGTTAAGGCCATCCAGAACCTGCCACTGCCGCTAGGCCAGAAGCCACTCCATGCCTTTCTTGGCCTCATATCATACTGTAGGTCATGGATTCCTGATGTTTCTTTGTTTATGCAACCACTCTACGATGCTCTCAAGTCTGAGCCCTTCCATCTGTCCGAAGAGGCCGCCTCCAACTTTTTGGCTCTAACATGCTTACTTTCTTCAGCCCCAGCCCTAGGTCTACCAGACTATGAGAAATTTTTTTCAAACTGTTTGTGTCTGAACGCCAAGGCCACACCACGGGGGTCCTAGCTCAGGAACATGGAGGGCAAACCAGACCCATTGGGTACTATTCTTGCCATTTGGACTCCGTAGCTAGGGTGGTTCTTCATGTTTAAGAGCTGTCTTCGCTGCTCAAGCTCTGCTGGATAAGACCTCTGATAATGTTCTGGGACATGAACTTGTTCTTCTGGCGCCGCATGACATTGCTGCCATTTTAAACCAAGTCCAACCTAAACATTTGTCCACAGCGAGGCATCTTAGACTACAGTGTTCCCTCCAACTTCCTGAGAACGTCACTCTCCTACGTTGCCAAACCCTGAATCCGGCCACTCTCCTCCCAATTGCTGAGGGGGGTAATAAAGATAATGCAAAAAGTGGAGAGGATGATGGAGCCACTGAGCCTCATAATTGTCTTGAAGTGATGAAAATGGAAACCTTCCATCTCCCCACAGTGAGTGAAACACCTCTGCAGGACCCAGACTTCCCCTTGTTTGTTGATGGTTCCAGATATGCAGACGATGGAGGCATATATCATACAGGATTTGCGGTCACTACTGCAGACACAGTCCTACAGGCAAGAGTCCTATCGCCAGCAATATCTGCACAGGGAGCTGAACTTCAAGCACTCACATCAGCATGCCAGATGATGGAAGGAAAAAGAGCCAATATCTACACAAACTCCAGATACGCCTTTGGGGTGGCCCATGACTTTGGACCCATATGAAAGGCAAGAGGATTTATGACTGCGGCAGGTACACCCATAAGACATGGAGCAGCCATTGGACGACTGCTGGAAGCACTCCTTCTACCCATTCAAGTGGCTATTCTGAAGGTAAAAGCTCATGGGAAATAAACTCCTCAGAAGCCAAAGGCAATAATCTGGCAGATTTGGCGGCAAAACGAGCTGCCATGGGACCACCAGAAATGGAAGGAGAGGTGACCGGAGAGTGGGAACCAATATTCACCTTACAGACCTTACCTGTGGACAGAAGCTACCTCAAGGAACTTCAAGAAGCAGCAAGTCCAGAAGAAAAAGAGAGCTGGAGACGGAGAGGAGCTATTCTCAAAGACAGTCTGTTTGAGTGCAACAAGAGGCTTTGTTTGCCCAAGAATATGTTTCCAGCTATAGTCCAGTGGGCACACGAAGCAGTCCATCTGTCAAAGAGCCTCATGAACTCTTTTATCAACAAGTACGATATAGCGCCTGGAATCACCACATTGACAAACAATTTTTACAGAACATGTGCCATCTGTGTAAAAATGCAATACGGGACACACAGAGAAGACACCACAGAAACACTTGGCCAAACCCCTATACCCTTTTCAAAGGATACAAATTGATTATATCCAGATGCCAAAGAGTGGGCGGGTTGAGTACGCCCTAGTGGTGTTGGACATGTTTTCCAGTGGGCCAGAGGCCTTTGCTGTAATTAACATGACTGCTAAAACAACTGTGAAGAAACTCCTCACTGAGGTTGTATGTAGATATGGACTTCCAGAGGTGATAGAGAGTGACCAGGGCCCCGCTT
Source organism: Staurois parvus (assembly GCF_062004578.1). Classification (NCBI taxonomy): domain Eukaryota; kingdom Metazoa; phylum Chordata; class Amphibia; order Anura; family Ranidae; genus Staurois; species Staurois parvus. The sequence goes on from NW_028317959.1 coordinate 1,020,214, forward strand.
TCACAGCTTCAGTAACCAAAGGAATATGGGCAGCATTAGGAGTCACTCTGGCTTTCCAAACCCCTATAACCCCCAAAGTAGTGGAAAAGTAGAAAGAATGCTAAAAATAGCCCAAGAGACTGGTATGAGTTGGCCAGACAGTCTGCCTATTGCCCTATTTAGTGTCAGATACACACCAAGAGGAGAACACTCCCTATCCCCTTATGAGATTTTGTTTAGCTCAGCCCCTAGACTTGGTTGTTATTTTCCACAACAGTTGCAATTACAATTTGATGTGTTAACTGATTATGTGACTGTATTATCACGTGAATTAACCCGTATCTATGTCCAAGTGTTTTCTCCATTCCAGATTCTGAGTCAGATACAGGAACTCACAGCCTATTACCCGGAGATTGGGTATTAGTAAATACATTTATGAGGAAACATTCCTTTGAGCCAAGATATGATGGTCCATTCCAAGTTCTGCTGACCACAGCCCCTTCTGTCAAGGTGGCCAGGAAGAACACTTGGATACACGCCTCCCAATGCAAGAAAGTCCCAACCCCTGAGGGAAAGGCGTCATCTACACCATGACAACTATGTTGTATATCCTTTTCATATAAGTCTGACAGAGGCTCAACAGGTGGATATCACCGAAATAGGTACCAAATATATTTTGGTACAACTCATCCAACACTCATGTAGCTATTTTCACCTTTGATTTCTGTAGTATAGATCCCATGTGGTGCTATGACCATAATCTATATGATCTTGACACAACAAGCATGTTCCGATAGTAGTGACCAGGTATACATATGTGTCAATATGTGTCATGAATGATTACTGGGGACCAAAAGATTAGAATCAGATTGGAAGGGATTTGGACTGGTGAGTATGCTCTTGCAAAGGCCATTATGCCTCTCCACATCCTAGCAGAAAATACTCCTGACCCAACGCCTGGCCGTAGGAGGAAACGAAAAGCTCCTTCTGGCAGTTTTGACCCACATGTGTATATAGATGCTATTGGAGTCCCAAGGGGGGTACCTAATAAATTTAAAGCAAGAGACCAAGTAAAAGCAGGCTTTGAATTTCTGATTCCCATGATAACTGTTAATAAAAATGTAGATTAGATAAATTACATATACTACAACCAACATAGGTTCGTGAATTACACAAGGGATGCCGTTCAAGGAATCATTGACCAGTTAGCCCCTACATCCTACATGACATTCTAGAATAGAATGGCTCTGGACATGATTTTAGCGGAAAAAGGAGGTGTCTGTAAAATGATAGAAGGAACCGGAACATGTACATATATTCCTGACAATACTGGCCCGAACGGTAAATTGGAAGATCTGTCAGTTGAGTTGAAAAAGAATTCAGGGATCACAGACTCATGATATCAATATTTCAGTTGGATGAGTGGGTGGCAAAAGATACTTGCCCAAATAGGGGTAACTGTATTAATAATTCTGATTCTCCTGGCCCTGGTTGTATGTTGTGTTATACCATGTGTGAGGAAATTGATGAGCAAAGCAGTAGACAACAGAACACCTACCTTCCTGAACCAGGAGCAAGAGGATCTCCATATGGTAGATGAAGAAAAACCTTAGACCCCATTACGGTCCCTCTCCGCCAATAGTAATTTCACAATTTTATAGGGATAGCATCTGACTTCCTTATGTACAAAGTCTGTGGAAAGGGGGGTGATGAAATAGTCATCACCTGTCTAACGTACAGCATAAAAGAGTTCCAAGGTACATAAGGACAGATGAGCTAGGCTTTATAGGGACAGAGTAAAATAGTCATTTTAAGGGGGGACTATGATGGATTTGGTAAAATGTCTATTTCGTTTCCTATTGAATATATATATATATATACAGTATATATATATATATATATATATATATATATGCTATTTCTATAAGTTTTATAAATATTTACTTTTATACTTTAATATGTATGTTGTGTGAATACTTTCTGCCTGCTGGGCTTTGTGGTACTATAAGAAATCTTTGCTTAAGAAATGTCTGCTCACACACACTGCCCCCCTCCCACCATGCCAACTTGAAACGAAGGAATGTTGTTTTCCTATAAGATAAGGCCTGGAAGAAGATCACACCTATACCATGACAGAGATTGTTTTCGTGTGGAAATGACCAATCAAAGACAAATGCTTATGCTGTTGTCACATGACTTTTGCATCATTTTGCATATATAAGCTCACTTTCTCATTATAATAAACTAGAAGTATTCATAGACTGAACTTGTGTGTCAGCGTGAGTCTCTTCCAGTGTGCGCACATTCCAAAGCTAGCATCATAAATTAGGACAGGAACAGATAAGCACTGGACGATTCAGTCCTTGACTAAATCAAATGTATTTCAATAAATTTGTATGAGCTTTTAACAAACGTGCTGCACTATGGTCGCTTTATATGGTTGTTGAGTTCCATTTTCAGAATTGGCCTGAACGTTCAGAGGGCTTGTTGGAGGACACAGTGGCCATGTATAAGGGGAGAATTTTGCACAGAAGAGATTACTACATTACCCTCATTAGGAGTGGAGATGCCTTAATGACCTGTTTCTCATACAGGTCCAAAGGTGAAGGTGAGGGTCCACCTTACTGCTCAACGTAGTGGTGTATTCCTCCTAAAGATTTACAGCACCGGGATTGCAGGCTCACTCTTCAGTAAATATATGGTCCTTTCCACCAAGATTCTCTGAAGAGTTGTTTCTTTTTATTCTTTTGGACTTTTTATTTGGACTTTCACGTTTAATGCACACAGGTGTTTTTGGACTTTGTGTTCTTTATTTGTGTTATTTGAGCAGCGCAACACTATACACGTATTTATATGTTACATCCTGAATATTGGTGTAACATGTTATGAAAGGTGAACTGATCCTTTAACAGATATACAGTATTTAGGTATACGGTATAAAGGTATGCGGTCTGCGGAGTCTGAAGAGACATTAGAGAATTTAAGAGACCAATTATCTCACCTCCTCGATCAATAAGAGTTTTGATTTGTTACTTGTATTTCTGTATAGACTTCTTGTGGGAATGTTTTTAGTGCCCCTTGTATTTTCCTGGCATGATGCTGTGAGATGTGGATGATGAGGACATATGTAATTCTAGAGGTTGAGGATTTGCTTTGTTATTTGTAAGTGTATTGTATCATTATGCGCTTTAAATTACATCAATTACAAAGATCATTTAATAATTGCATTGTTTGTGACAAGTATGCCTCAATATTTCAAATCAAACCAGATATATTTCAGATCAAACCACCGAGTTCTCTCCTCCTGATGAAGATGTGTTTGAAAACATGTTGGGGCTTAGTCGCATTACTGAGGCATTTATAGTTGCCTGCATACAATTTATGGTGGTTTGGATGTACCATGTGTTGATAAACTTGCCAAATGCTTTTATTGTAACATGTTTTAAGGTTTTAACCTGACTTAACGTAGTTCTAAAGGCTGAAGGTTTTTACCTTCATGCATTCTATGCATGAAAATGAAAAACCTTCTGTGTGCTGCTTCACCCTCAGTGGCTTGCTCAGGAGGCAATCAGCAAATAGGAGGGGCCAGAAGCATCAGCAGGGACCCAGGAAGAGGAGGATCAGGGATGCTCTGTGCAAAACCATTGCATAATACAGGTAAGTATGATGTGTTTGTTATTTAAAAGAAAAAACAAGCCTTTAGAACCATTTTAATAAACATTTGTAATGTGTAATGCATTCAGTTTAGTGTGCCTAAAAAAATCCCCACCATAATCAAAACACTTTTTTCTATTTTAAAGCAATGAGGCACCCTTTTACCAATCAGATCAGATTAGATATTCTATTAATCATGTAATAATTTATGTTTTTAATAAATTCCATAACTAATATTTTTGAAATCGACATTCTGTCCTACTATTTTTATGTTTTTTTCTACTATATTGAATAGAATTTGTAATATGCTTTGATTGTGAAAAGTACATGTGTATATAGAATGTAATTATTATTTTCATAACGTTTAGCTTCTCAATAAAAATATATTCACAGAAGTGACATTTTCTACCATGGCTATATTTCCCATGACCTACTGGAAATAAGAAATGGCAATCTCTGCATGTTATTAGTGATGGGCCAAACACCCCCCTGTTCAGTTCGCAGTTGAACATCCGAACCTACAGAATGTTCGACCACGAACTTCAAACACGAACAATTTACTGAGCGGTATCTTACTGCGTCTGAGAATATGGTAAAATACTGCTTAGTTACTAAAATACTTCATGAGTTATATTAAGTCATGCGGTATTTTAGTAGTGAAACATTCATTCATGTTTCAGCTGTCAGTGGGGCTCCCCAAACATGTAGCCCAACACTACACGTTATCCATTTTCTACCCAGATGAGACTAATAGGATAATAGTTATCAGTTTATACGTATTATGTACAACTGCTAAGATCATTTTTCCATCTACACACATTAAAAAAACAACAACAGTTTTTTTGCCATGAACTATATTTATTGATTGTGATTTCATTAATAATCAGCCATCTCAAAATCATAGGTAGCAATCATTTAGCAAAATTATTTGGGGGCTGTAAATTAATAGATGATATCAACATTTTATGTATTTATTTTTTCCCCTTTTTTCAATTCCAAAATGGCTTCCCTCAAATCATTACATTGGGTACTAATATTACATATTAATTTAAAGCACATGTACAGGCAATTTTTTTCTACTTTTGTATAGAGTGGAAAAAAAGATCAACCCTCTGTTAACTGCACTTCTGCTGGGGAGAATCCTTCCTCTATTTGTCCAGGTGCGAAAATTGAGGGAATATCCAAAATTTAGCGTTGTCACCAGAGAAATGGGTGAGGGTATATCATTCAACAGGGAGAAAAGTCCCAGTGACAACTCTTACTTTTGTATGATTTCTTTTTTTTTCTTCCAAAAATTTTTATTGAAATACAAGACATTTGAGATTAAAGACAGGTACGGAACACATTTTGCATACGTATAACTGAAGCAATCTCCCGTAACGCAGACGGGTATTCAGACATGTAATTGAGGTATGCAGTAAACATAAACAGGAGATCACGCTACCCAGTAAACAAAGTAAAATAACAGGTTCGCACATATGAATGGTAAGCAATAGAGGTATAGAGGATGCAAGTGTCGGGGGTAAAAAGCGCTTAAGTAATCGGGTAGTGGAGCAAAAAAACAGCATTGATGTCTGAGGCTGACGCCTCGTGTAATTCCGCACCCGGTTAAGTTAAGTTTCTGCTTGTATGTAGAAATAGTTGTGTAAGAGAGAAATATGAGACAAAAGGAAAAAAAAAGAGAGAAAAGAAAAAAAGAGGAGAGTACTGTATATGGAGGAAGATTTAGAAAGCACAGGGAGGAGAAAAAAAAAAAAAAAAGGGGGGGGGGGGACGGAGAGGGGGGGGAGAGGTGGGAGGGAAGTGAAAAGGGAAGGATGGATCAGGTAATAGTTATTAAGCCAACCATAATATAATATAGTAGACAAGCTAATAGGTATTATCCTTAGGACTTAACGTACATTTCGATAAACACGGTCCGCGGCGCTATTCCAGAGGTGATAACTGTGAACGGTATTCACGACCTGTAAATTAGTTTTATTTATTCATATAGAGATTATAGAAATTGGTAGTTTGGAAGTGTTTCCAACACGCCCAAGTTTTCCGAAATTTCTCAGGGTGGTCTCTTGTCACTGAAATCAATTCCTCCATCTCCGCAACTCTGATGACCCTATGAAACCACTCCCGCACAGTAGGAATCTGTTCTGATCGCCAGTGGACAGGAATACATTGTTTCGCCGCATTTATCATATGCAGGGTAAGAGACTTACGGTACATCCTTAACGGAATTGAGGAGTGGTGAAGTAAAAATTGAGCCGGTGTGTATTCCAGAGTGTAAGTAGTCACTTGTGAGACTATATCTCGCACTTTTTCCCAAAAAGGCTGCAACAAGGGACAATCCCACCAGATATGTAGGAGTGTGCCTGTTGTCTGTCTACATCTCCAGTTGTATGATTTCATCTCATTTACTGCTGCATCTATGGGACATGCAAGAAAAAAGATCTCTGTAGGGTTTTAACTCTTTCCAATTCATTCAATTTAGTTTAATTCTGTAAACACACTTCCTGTCCTAAGCATCATTCTTTCCTCCACTGTATCTATGGGGGCAGCCATAGTTGCCACTCAGCTGGACTTCATACATATTTGCATTATCATTACATGAAGGCTGCTAGCATCAGTAGCCTACAGAACAAAAACTGACATCTGCTGCAGCTGGACAGGGCTAGATCGTGCACCAAGCAGTAGTTATATTTAGGTCAGTATGCACCCAGGCACAAATGCATGAATTGCAGACTAAAAATGTACTCTTGTACTTTCCACCCACACATAAACCCTGAAGCCTCACGCATCAGGGCTAAATGCCCAATGTCCATGAGGCATTAAAGTAGAATTATAGGCAAAGCCTCTCTTTTCATTTTGGAGTAAGGGAGGGTTATAACCCCTGTTAGTTTATATTTTTTACCATCTGTGTCCCCTTGGGGAAATTTACCTTCACTCCTGTTCGATAGCCAAAGCAGGATGTGAGAGGTAATCCTGGCACATTAAGGAAATTCATTGGGGACACTTAGGTCACCAGAACTAGTGTCCCCATTGGAAAATTTCCCCTCTATTACTTTTTTGGGGAAACCCAAACATTTGGAGTTTTGTTTAATTTCACTTTTGATAACGGTACACAAGATAAATGGAGGGGGTGAATCTCCCTAACGGAGGCACAGAAAGCAATAAAAAACCTAATAAGTGTTCTATTCCATCTCCTCTCTATCCAAAACTAAGAAAAAAGTTTACTTTTACTTATACTTGAATCCAAATAGAATCTCTGGCTGGAATTGAACTCAGCACTGTACGGTAAGTGTTGGAACTCCCCTTTGAGTCATATTTGTTTTTTTTTATCTAATAATCATTTAGGGATACATTTTAGGATTCTTTAAGCACAGCTTAATTTCTATAATTTCAATAATCAATGCACCATCATTGTCAATTTTAAAGTGAACTTGATTTGAATTTCCTGAACAATGGCCGTTCAGTATTGGGACTTTGTTCCCTCTAATGAAGGAGGATCGTTTGGGGTATAGCACTCATTTTCTATGTAGCTAATGACTTTCACACCAGCCTCTTGAGTGTAGTCATAGATACAACCCAATGGGCTACTGCATCCTTGTGCTGAGACGTTGAATTGAACTCCATCTATGAAAAAAAGAAAAGACCACATATTTTGAGCTGCTATAATATTTTATCACAGTGTATACAGAAGAGAAAGGCGCAGAACATTTGAAATGTGAGTCAACGCATGTAAAAGGTCTGAAAATAAAATATTGATGTGTTACTTCATTATTGTGAGCTTTCAGCATTGAAAACAAGCTAAAATCAGACAGTTACCCAAAATGGCACATTGCCACGAAAGACCTTCAGTAATGTGCATTATGCGCATTGGTACACTGTAGTGCCATTCATTCAGCATGGTACCCCAATGCATCTTCTCAACACAATTGTATTACAGCACAGTGCAGATTGTGAAAACGTACTAAAATGGGTTTCTGTGCAATGCTGATTTACCATCATTTGTGATGTGCTGGGCAGCTCATGGGCTGCTGTAGGGCAACACACATTAATGCATGAAATGATGCATTTAATGCACCACAGGGAACTGGTTTGATGCGAACATGTCCTTAAGGTATCTGTAAAGTTCACTGATCTCAATCAGCCTCACATCAGTAGTATATTATATGCAGGAAAATGCTAAATCACTAAGAAAATTCCACAAATGTCTTAATAATAACTCCTAATGAGCTGACAAATGACTACAAATACTCTTGGGAAGAGTGAAGGGTATGGTTCTATAATTGGCATCTGCCCAATGCTATTATATAGTATCTGCCCAGGAGGTACTGGCAGCCCGAGATGCTGCCAATGAAGTTCTGCAGGACTGGGTTGCGGGGGTGTCAATCTGTGATGTCACAGGCTGACAAGGGGATCACTGGCAGGGCATGCACCCACAGTCCTTTAAACCCTGGAAAAAAAAAAACACAGATTGTAACCATGACTTTGTTTCCACAGCTCAAGAAACACAAAAATGACGTCACTTGCTCCAATCCTCTAAAACATCCTTTATTAAAGCTTATGGAAGACACGTAAAAACAAGCATCGCTTACACCCCTGGTGCCCAATACAATCAAGATCAGTTCCTAATACCCCACTTTTTATTTCTCCCTCATCTCATTCCTACACCAAGTTCAGACCATCACCCATCTGTGACTATCTCTCCTCTAACGTACATATACCTCTTATATCTGGTGCACTCATGAATATGTGACTAACTGTAATATACAATACTGTCCAAAGGCAATGCTTTAAAAGCCTTTACAGCTCATCATTTTAGAGTGTCCATAAATGATGGCACAAGAATTATTCCTCTCATTCCTACATGCACAGTGCAGGGGCGGACTGACAACTCATGGGGCCCCCGGGAAATAGTGGTCATGGGGCCCCTGTATCCTTGCCAAAACTCAAAAAATCCTATGAAAAAGGAGGCATCTCATAGGGCTACTGATCCCGGGCCCTCGGGCACTGCCTGAGTTTCCAAATGGTCAGTCCGCCCCTGGCACAGTGATACCCCATAGGTGTTATGAAATTGCTATTTATGTATGCATTTGTGTCTTTTAAAGCCTTCTATTTGATAGAAATGAGCAGGTACAGTTATGGAAACAGGAAGGGTCTGTTAGAGCTAATCAGGGAACGTTCCCTGGTCAACTACTACTCCGGTCACTAGTGCTTCCAGGTTCACCGTATAAAGGAATGTTTTAAGCATTTCAATGTCTTGACATGTGGTACATATCATTGGCAGCAAAAGGGTTGAGACATGAGACATCACTCCAAAAAAAACACTATCCACCACCTGCATCAGTTTTAACCAGTTGCCGTCCGCTCTTTACTGCTACAGGGTGGTCGCTCTGTCCAGAATCACTTATATATACATGATTTTGCTTTTCCAGGTAGGGGGGCGCCCCCGCCCACCTACCCACGCTGTCTTTGGCTACTGTAAATGTTAATCACTAGGTCACTGCCAGAGATTCATGGCAGGGAGCCAGCTGAGCAACTGACAGGAAAGAGATCTGGGAATATAAACAACACAGATCTCTCTCCTGTCAATGGATATGTGTTGGTTTTATCTCCCTGCATAAAAAAACAGCAAATACCCTAGTAAAACACAACACAGTACAAAGTAAATATGTTAACCCCTTCCTGCCAAGGGTCATTAATACAGTGATAGTGGTTTTTATTAGCACTGATCACTGTATTAGTGTCACTGGAGATATCAGTGGCAGTTAGCGTCAGAAGTGTAGGTTGCTGATTGCCGACATTACTAGTAGAGATGAGCGAAGTATTCAAAAATTCGATTTGACTAATTCGGCGAATTCGTGGAAAAATTTTGATTCGAGTCGAATATATTCGCTGCGAATTTAACTTATAAAAGGGTGTTTCTAGGCTTCAGAGAGACTTTATATTAGTGCAGAACACTGTACCTTTAATTTAAATGCCCTTGGAGTCTGCTGGGGAAGAGAAATAATACTGACAGTCAGTATGACATGCAGATGAGTGCCGTCGATCTTAGAATCACCGCACACTTCACTCATTTGGGCAGTCACGGGGCCAAAACCAGAGTGTGGAGCCACAGTGTGGCGGTGGAGGCAGCAGCAATGGGAGGCCATACAGCACCCTATGACAAAAATGGAAACCACCAGCAGTGTGAGGAGACCTGAAAGTGGCACATGGCAGAGTGTGGCGATGGAGACAGCAGCAATGGGAGGCCGTACAGGGACCCATGAGAGACTCTGGACCTGGCAGCAGCATGAGGAGGCGGTACAGGGGCCCATGACAGATTACGGGCCTGGCAGCAGCATGAGGAGTTGGTACGGGGGCCCATGGCAGATTACGGGCCTGGCAGCAGCAATGGGAGGCTGTACAGGGACCCATGACACACTCTGGACCTGGCAGCAGCATGGGGAGGCGGTACAGGGGCCCATGACAGATTACGGGCCTGGCAGCAGCATGAGGAGTCGGTACGGGGGCCCATGACACACTCTGGACCTGGCAGCAGCATGAGGAGGCGGTACAGGGGCGCATGACAGATTACGAGCCTGGCAGCAGCAACTTGGACAGGAGGACGTTCAGCTTCTGCACCGTCGGGTGCGTGCTCGCAAACTGTTGTCTCTTGGAAACGGATTCCAAGAAAGACTGCTGACGGAATCCGTGAAGAGGAGTAGCAGGAGAAAGAGCATCTGAACGAGCGGAATATGCCAACAAGCGACAACAGGGGCCCATGACAGATTACGGGCCTGGCAGCAGCATGAAGAGTCGGTACGGGGGCCCATGGCAGATTAGGGGCCTGGCAGCAGCTATGGGAGGCCCATAATCTGCCAGCACCCTATGACAAAAAATGGAACTCACCAGCAGTGTGAGGAGACCTGAAAGTGGCACATGGCAGAGTGTGGCGATGGAGACAGCAGCAATGGGAGGCCGTACAGGGACCCATGAGAGACTCAGGACCTGGCAGCAGCATGAGGAGGCGGTATAGGGGCCCATGGCAGATTAGGGGCCTGGCAGCAGCTATGGGAGGCCCGTAATCTGCCAGCACCCTATGACAAAAAATGGAACCCACCAGCAGTGTGAGGAGACCTGAAAGTGGCACATGGCAGAGTGTGGCGATGGAGACAGCAGCAATGGGAGGCCGTACAGGGACCCATGAGAGACTCTGGACTTGGCAGCAGCATGAGGAGGCGGTATAGGGGCCCATGGCAGATTAGGGGCCTGGCAGCAGCTATGGGAGGCCCGTAATCTGCCAGCACCCTATGACAAAAAATTGAACACACCAGCAGTGTGTGAGGAGACCTGAAAGTGGCACATGGCAGAGTGTGGCGATGGAGACAGCAGCAATGGGAGGCCGTACAGGGACCCATGACAGACTCTGGACTTGGCAGCAGCATGAGGAGGCGGTATAGGGGCCCATGGCAGATTAGGGGCCTGGCAGCAGCTATGGGAGGCCCGTAATCTGCCAACACCCTATGTCAAAAAATTCAACACACCAGCAGTGTGAGGAGACCTGAAAGTGGCACATGGCATGAGACACTGTGGACCTGGCAGCAGCATGAGGAGGCGGTACAGGGGCCCATGGCAGATTAGGGGCCTGGCAGCAGCTATAGGAGGCCCGTAATCTGCCAGCACCCTATGACAAAAAATGGAACACACCAGCAGTGTGAGGAGACCAGAAAGTGGCACATGGCAGAGTGTGGCGATGGAGACAGCAGCAATGGGAGGCCGTACAGGGACCCATGAGAGACTCTGGACCTGGCAGCAGCATGAGGAGGCGGTATAGGGGCCCATGGCAGATTAGGGGCCTGGCAGCAGCTATGGGAGGCCCGTAATCTGCCAGCACCCTATGTCAAAAAATTGAACACACCAGCAGTGTGTGAGGAGACCTGAAAGTGGCACATGGCAGAGTGTGGCGATGGAGACAGCAGCAATGGGAGGCCGTACAGGGACCCATGAGAGACTCTGGACCTGGCAGCAGCATGAGGAGGCGGTATAGGGGCCCATGGCAGATTAGGGGCCTGGCAGCAGCTATGGGAGGCCCGTAATCTGCCAGCACCCTATGACAAAAAATGGAACACACCAGCAGTGTGAGGAGACCTGAAAGTGGCACATGGCATGAGACACTGTGGACCTGGCAGCAGCATGAGGAGGCGGTATAGGGGCCCATGGCAGATTAGGGGCCTGGCAGCAGCTATGGGAGGCCCGTAATCTGCCAGCACCCTATGACAAAAAATGGAACACACCAGCAGTGTGAGGAGACCTGAAAGTGGCACATGGCAGAGTGTGGCGATGGAGACAGCAGCAATGGGAGGCCGTACAGGGACCCATGAGAGACTCTGGACCTGGCAGCAGCATGAGGAGGCGGTACAGGGGCCCATGGCAGATTAGGGGCCTGGCAGCAGCTATGGGAGGCCCGTAATCTGCCAGCACCCTATGACAAAAAATGGAACACACCAGCAGTGTGAGGAGACCTGAAAGTGGCACATGGCATGAGACACTGTGGACCTGGCAGCAGCATGAGGAGGCGGTATAGGGGCCCATGGCAGATTAGGGGCCTGGCAGCAGCTATGGGAGGCCCGTAATCTGCCAGCACCCTATGACAAAAAATGGAACACACCAGCAGTGTGAGGAGACCTGGAAGTGGCACATGGCAGAGTGTGGCGATGGAGACAGCAGCAATGGGAGGCCGTACAGGGACCCATGAGAGACTCTGGACCTGGCAGCAGCATGAGGAGGCGGTACAGGGGCCCATGGCAGATTAGGGGCCTGGCAGCAGCTATGGGAGGCCCGTAATCTGCCAGCACCCTATGACAAAAAATTGAACACACCAGCAGTGTGAGGAGACCTGAAAGTGGCACATGTTTGGGGCATGATTCATGGCGGATTTAGTCAGTTGTGTCAGGAACTGGTGGTTTGAAATCCAGACTAATCCACGCCTGATTCATTTTCACAAACGTGAGTCTCTCCACACTTTGGGTGGACAGTCGTGTCCTCCGCGGAGTTACAATACCTCCTGCCGCACTAAACACGCGCTCCGATGCCACGCTACTGGCCGGGCATGACAGCCTTTCAAGGGCAAATTCAGCTAGTTGGGGCCAAAGGTCAAGTTTCGTTGCCCAGTAGTCAAGGGGATTGTCTACCTCGGTTGGCAGGGTGCTGTCCAAGTAGGCCTAAGCCTGTTGTTTGAGGTCCTGCTCCAGGTCCACCTGATGCTGCTGCTGCTGCGGCTGGTTAGTACTTTCCTCACTGCGCTGGTGAAGAAAGCTAGTCATCATCGACTGCAGACTGAGTCAGCCGCTGCTGGTGGAGCTGCCACTGCTCCTACCACCCCACCCCTCCTTTGCTGCCATGGCAGCGGAACGCGAGCGCACAGGGCCCACAGTGTCTGAGGATGGACATTGGCGCAGAAAGGCAGAGACCAACTGACTACATAGGTGGTTTTTATAGTACGTTATTTTGGCCTCCCTCTCAGCAGGTGTGAAAAAGGCCACCATTTTTGAACGGTAGCGAGGGTCCAACAAGGTGGACAGCCAAAAGTCATCCCTCTGTCTGATGGTTCTTATTCGGCTGTCGCTACGCAAGCAACCGAGCATGCTATGGGCCATTTGTGCCAACGAATGCGAGGGACTCCCTGACTCCATCTCCACAGCATACTGCCACGGTGCGTCTGGGTCCTCTGTCTCCTCCTCCTCTACCAGATGCTCCTGCTCCTCCACTCCTGTCCGCTGAGTGGAAAAACCACCCATTTCACTCAATAATTCCTGAGCACAAATGTCCTCCTCTACCTCCTCCTCTTCTTCCTGTCCTGCCCCCACAGGGGTCATGTGGCGTTGAGATCTGTGCGCCATGTCTACCGCACCCTGACCAGCCATTGTTAACAGCATTTGTTCCAGGACGTGCAACAGAGGAATGACGTCGTTCATCCCATAGTCCTGCCGACTCACGAATAGCGTGGCCTCCTCAAAGGGCCTGAGCAAGCGGCAGGTGTCACGCATGAGCTGCCAATGGCTGACATCGAAGTTACACAGGGGAGTACCTTTATCCGCTTGTAACATCATGAAATCGGTGATGGCCTTTCGCTGTTCGTAAAGGCGGTCTACCATGTGTAGGGTTGAATTCCACCTTGTTGCAACGTCGCAGATCAGGCGATGCTGTGGAATTCCGTTCTGCCGCTGCAGCTCAAGGAGGGTGTGCTTTGCGGTGTAGGAATGGCTGAAATGCATGCAAGGTTTACGTGACATTTTAAGGATGTCTTGCAGTGGGATGGTGGATTTTAGGAACCGCTTGACAACCAGATTGAACACGTGAGCCATGCATGGCGCATGGCACAACCTTCCTTGACGCAGAGCAGACACCATGTTCTTTCCGTTGTCGGTCAACATGGTTCCGATTTTCAGTTTGCGCGGAGACAGCCATCTGTCGATTTCTCTGTTCATTACACTGAGAAGTTCCTCCCCTGTGTGACTACGTTCGCCTGAACCTGGCAGCAGCATGAGGAGGCGGTATAGGGGCCCATGGCAGATTAGGGGCCTGGCAGCAGCTATGGGAGGCCCGTAATCTGCCAGCACCCTATGTCAAAAAATTCAACACACCAGCAGTGTGTGAGGAGACCTGAAAGTGGCACATGGCAGAGTGTGGCGATGGAGACAGCAGCAATGGGAGGCCGTACAGGGACCCATGAGAGACTCTGGACTTCGCAGCAGCATGAGGAGGCGGTATAGGGGCCCATGGCAGATTAGGGGCCTGGCAGCAGCTATGGGAGGCCCGTAATCTGCCAGCACCCTATGTCAAAAAATTGAACACACCAGCAGTGTGTGAGGAGACCTGAAAGTGGCACATGGCAGAGTGTGGCGATGGAGACAGCAGCAATGGGAGGCCGTACAGGGACCCATGAGAGACTCTGGACTTCGCAGCAGCATGAGGAGGCGGTATAGGGGCCCATGGCAGATTAGGGGCCTGGCAGCAGCTATGGGAGGCCCGTAATCTGCCAGCACCCTATGACAAAAAATGGAACACACCAGCAGTGTGAGGAGACCTGAAAGTGGCACATGGCATGAGACACTGTGGACCTGGCAGCAGCATGAGGAGGCGGTACAGGGGCCCATGGCAGATTAGGGGTCTGGCAGCAGCTATGGGAGGCCCGTAATCTGCCAGCACCCTATGACAAAAAATGGAACACACCAGCAGTGTGAGGAGACCTGAAAGTGGCACATGGCAGAGTGTGGCGATGGAGACAGCAGCAATGGGAGGCCGTACAGGGACCCATGAGACACTCTGGACCTGGCAGCAGCATGAGGAGGCGGTATAGGGGCCCATGGCAGATTAGGGGCCTGGCAGCAGCTATGGGAGGCCCGTAATCTGCCAGCACCCTATGACAAAAAATGGAACACACCAGCAGTGTGAGGAGACCTGAAAGTGGCACATGGCAGAGTGTGGCGATGGAGACAGCAGCAATGGGAGGCCGTACAGGGACCCATGAGACACTCTGGACCTGGCAGCAGCATGAGGAGGCGCTATAGGGGCCCATGGCAGATTAGGGGCCTGGCAGCAGCTATGGGAGGCCCGTAATCTGCCAGCACCCTATGACAAAAAATGGAACACACCAGCAGTGTGAGGAGACCTGAAAGTGGCACATGGCAGAGTGTGGCGATGGAGACAGCAGCAATAGGAGGCCGTACAGGGACCCATGAGACACTCTGGACCTGGCAGCAGCATGAGAAGGTGCTATAGGGGCCCATGGCAGATTAGGGGCCTGGCAGCAGCTATGGGAGGCCCGTAATCTGCCAGCACCCTATGTCAAAAAATGGAACACACCAGCAGTGTGAGGAGACCTGAAAGTGGCACATGGCATGAGACACTGTGGACCTGTCAGCAGCATGAGGAGGCGGTACAGGGGCCCATGGCAGATTAGGGGCCTGGCAGCAGCTATGGGAGGCCCGTAATCTGCCAGCACCCTATGACAAAAAATGGAACACACCAGCAGTGTGAGGAGACCTGAAAGTGGTACATGGCAGAGTGTGACGATGGAGACAGCAGCAATGGGAGGCCGTACAGGGACCCATGAGACACTCTGGACCTGGCAGCAGCATGAGGAGGCGGTATAGGGGCCCATGGCAGATTAGGGGTCTGGCAGCAGCTATGGAAGGCCCGTAATCTGCCAGCACCCTATGACAAAAAATAGAACACACCAGCAGTGTGAGGAGACCTGAAAGTGGCACATGGCAGAGTGTGGCGATGGAGACAGCAGCAATGGGAGGCCGTACAGGGACCCATGAGAGACTCTGGACTTCGCAGCAGCATGAGGAGGCGGTATAGGGGCCCATGGCAGATTAGGGGCCTGGCAGCAGCTATGGGAGGCCCGTAATCTGCCAGCACCCTATGACAAAAAATGGAACACACCAGCAGTGTGAGGAGACCTGAAAGTGGCACATGGCATGAGACACTGTGGACCTGGCAGCAGCATGAGGAGGCGGTACAGGGGCCCATGGCAGATTAGGGGCCTGGCAGCAGCTATGGGAGGCCCGTAATCTGCCAGCACCCTATGACAAAAAATGGAACACACCAGCAGTGTGAGGAGACCTGAAAGTGGCACATGGCAGAGTGTGGCGATGGAGACAGCAGCAATGGGAGGCCGTACAGGGACCCATGAGACACTCTGGACCTGGCAGCAGCATGAGGAGGCGGTATAGGGGCCCATGGCAGATTAGGGGCCTGGCAGCAGCTATGGGAGGCCCGTAATCTGCCAGCACCCTATGACAAATAATGGAACACACCAGCAGTGTGAGGAGACCTGAAAGTGGCACATGGCAGAGTGTGGCAATGGAGACAGCAGCAATGGGAGGCCGTACAGGGACCCATGAGACACTCTGGACCTGGCAGCAGCATGAGGAGGCGCTATAGGGGCCCATGGCAGATTAGGGGCCTGGCAGCAGCTATGGGAGGCCCGTAATCTGCCAGCACCCTATGTCAAAAAATGGAACACACCAGCAGTGTGTGAGGAGACCTGAAAGTGGCACATGGCAGAGTGTAGCGATGGAGACAGCAGCAATGGGAGGCCGTACAGGGACCCATGAGAGACTCTGGACTTCGCAGCAGCATGAGGAGGCGGTATAGGGGCCCATGGCAGATTAGGGGCCTGGCAGCAGCTATGGGAGGCCCGTAATCTGCCAGCACCCTATGTCAAAAAAATTGAACACACCAGCAGTGTGTGAGGAGACCTGAAAGTGGCACATGGCAGAGTGTGGCGATGGAGACAGCAGCAATGGGAAGCCGTACAGGGACCCATGAGAGACTCTGGACTTCGCAGCAGCATGAGGAGGTGGTATAGGGGCCCATGGCAGATTAGGGGCCTGGCAGCAGCTATGGGAGGCCCGTAATCTGCCAGCACCCTATGACAAAAAATGGAACACACCAGCAGTGTGAGGAGACCTGAAAGTGGCACATGGCATGAGACACTGTGGACCTGGCAGCAGCATGAGGAGGCGGTACAGGGGCCCATGGCAGATTAGGGGCCTGGCAGCAGCTATGGGAGGCCCGTAATCTGCCAGCACCCTATGACAAAAAATGGAACACACCAGCAGTGTGAGGAGACCTGAAAGTGGCACATGGCAGAGTGTGGCGATGGAGACAGCAGCAATGGGAGGCCGTACAGGGACCCATGAGACACTCTGGACCTGGCAGCAGCATGAGGAGGCGGTACAGAGGCCCATGGCAGATTAGGGGCCTGGCAGCAGCTATGGGAGGCCCGTAATCTGCCAGCACCCTATGACAAAAAATGGAACACACCAGCAGTGTGAGGAGACCTGAAAGTGGCACATGGCAGAGTGTGGCGATGGAGACAGCAGCAATGGGAGGCCGTACAGGGACCCATGAGACACTCTGGACCTGGCAGCAGCATGAGGAGGCGCTATAGGGGCCCATGGCAGATTAGGGGCCTGGCAGCAGCTATGGGAGGCCCGTAATCTGCCAGCACCCTATGTCAAAAAATGGAACACACCAGCAGTGTGTGAGGAGACCTGAAAGTGGCACATGGCAGAGTGTGGCGATGGAGACAGCAGCAATGGGAGGCCGTACAGGGACCCATGAGAGACTCTGGACTTCGCAGCAGCATGAGGAGGCGGTATAGGGGCCCATGGCAGATTAGGGGCCTGGCAACAGCTATGGGAGGCCCGTAATCTGCCAGCACCCTATGTCAAAAAAATTGAACACACCAGCAGTGTGTGAGGAGACCTGAAAGTGGCACATGGCAGAGTGTGGCGATGGAGACAGCAGCAATGGGAGGCCGTACAGGGACCCATGAGAGACTCTGGACTTCGCAGCAGCATGAGGAGGCGGTATAGGGGCCCATGGCAGATTAGGGGCCTGGCAGCAGCTATGGGAGTCCCGTAATCTGCCAGCACCCTATGACAAAAAATGGAACACACCAGCAGTGTGAGGAGACCTGAAAGTGGCACATGGCATGAGAGACTGTGGACCTGGCAGCAGCATGAGGAGGCGGTACAGGGGCCCATGGCAGATTAGGGGCCTGGCAGCAGCTATGGGAGGCCCGTAATCTGCCAGCACCCTATGACAAAAAAAGGAAAACACCAGCATTGTGTGAGGAGACCTGAAAGTGGCACATGGCAGAGTGTGGCGATGGAGACAACCCACCGACTGTTTTGCTCGCTGCCAAGCTGCCACCCTCTTCTCCTGATGATGCGGAAGCAATAGCCTGATGACGACAAGGCTGCCAAGTGCGATCAGCCTCATCATCATCAATTAGGGTCTCCGCCTCACTACTAGCCCCCTCGGCTGCGTGTGGGTCAGGAGACAGACCTGTCTCTAGACCGGCTACCGAGCCACTCTCCTCACCACTACTTCTTCGCCTGGCTGCTGAAGAGGCGGATGTCTCCCCCCGTTCCTGACCGCCCTCTGTTAGCTCTTCCTCACTGTACTGGATGACACAGGGAGCACTGGCCTCTGGCTGCGAATAGTGCTGCCTCGACCTCTTCCTCTGCTGCCATGTCTGCTCGCTCCTAAAACATTGCCTCCTCTGCCACTCCTCTGCATGTTGTCTGACATACTCTTTAATTCAACGATTCTGTGTCCCTGAGTAACAATTCTGTGTCTGTCCCTGAGTAACAATTCTGTGTCCCTGAGTAACGTTTCTGTGGCCCTAAGTAACAGTTCTGTGGCCCTCAGTAACAATTCTGTGTCCCTCAGTAACAATTCTGTGTCCCTCAGTAACAATTCTGTGTCTGTCCCTGAGTAACAATTCTGTTTCCCTCAGTAACAATTCTGTGTCCCTCAGTAACAATTCTGTGTCCCTCAGTAACAATTCTGTGTCCCTCAGTAACAATTCTGTGTCCCTGAGTAACAATTCTGTGTCTGTCCCTGAGTAAGAATTCTGTGTCTGTCCCTGAGTAACAATTCTGTGTCCCTAAGTAATGTTTCTGTGGCCCTAAGTAACGTTTCTGTGGCCCTAAGTAACGTTTCTGTGGCCCTAAGTAACGATTCTGTGGCCCTAAGTAACGATTCTGTGGCCCTCAGTAACAATTCTGTGTCCCTCAGTAACAATTCTGTGTCCCTGAGTAACAATTCTGTGTCTGTCCCTGAGTAAGAATTCTGTGTCTGTCCCTGATTAACAATTCTGTGTCCCTGAGTAACGTTTCTGTGGCCCTAAGTAACAGTTCTGTGTCCCTCAGTAACAATTCTGTGTCCCTCAGTAACAATTCTGTGTCTGTCCCTGAGTAACAATTCTGTGTCTGTCCCTGAGTAACAATTCTGTGTCCCTGAGTAACGTTTCTGTGGCCCTAAGTAACAGTTCTGTGGCCCTAAGTAACAATTCTGTGTCCCTCAGTAACAATTGTGTGTCTGTCCCTGAGTA
Organism: Staurois parvus; assembly: GCF_062004578.1. Classification (NCBI taxonomy): domain Eukaryota; kingdom Metazoa; phylum Chordata; class Amphibia; order Anura; family Ranidae; genus Staurois; species Staurois parvus. The sequence goes on from NW_028317959.1 coordinate 1,039,739, forward strand.
ACAATTCTGTGTCTGTCCCTGAGTAACAATTCTGTGTCTGTCCCTGAGTAACAATTCTGTGTCCCTCAGTAACAATTCTGTGTCCCTCAGTAACAATTCTGTGTCCCTCAGTAACAATTCTGTGTCCCTCAGTAACAATTATGTGTCTGTCCCTGAGTAAGAATTCTGTGTCTGTCCCTGAGTAACAATTCTGTGGCCCTAAGTAACGTTTCTGTGGCCCTAAGTAACGTTTCTGTGGCCCTAAGTAACGATTCTGTAGCCCTAAGTAACGTTTCTGTGGCCCTAAGTAACGGTTCTGTGGCCCTCAGTAACAATTCTGTGGCCCTCAGTAACAATTCTGTGTCTGTCCCTAAGTAACAATTCTGTGGCCCTAAGTAACGTTTCTGTGGCCCTAAGTAACGTTTCTGTGGCCCTAAGTAACGATTCTGTGGCCCTAAGTAACGTTTCTGTGGCCCTAAGTAACGTTTCTGTGGCCCTCAGTAACAAATCTGTGTCCCTCAGTAACAATTCTGTGTCTGTCCCTAAGTAACGTTTCTGTGGCCCTAAGTAACGGTTCTGTGGCCCTAAGTAACGGTTCTGTGGCCCTCAGTAACAATTCTGTGGCCCTCAGTAACAATTCTGTGTCTGTCCCTAAGTTACAATTCTGTGGCCCTAAGTAACGTTTCTGTGGCCCTAAGTAACGATTCTGTGGCCCTAAGTAACGTTTCTGTGGCCCTAAGTAACGTTTCTGTGGCCCTCAGTAACAATTCTGTGTCCCTCAATAACAATTCTGTGTCTGTCCCTAAGTAACAATTCTGTGGCCCTAAGTAACGTTTCTGTGGCCCTAAGTAACGATTCTGTGGCCCTCAGTAACAATTCTGTATCCCTCAGTAACAATTCTGTCTGTCCCTGAGTAACAATTCTGTGTCCCTAAGTAACGTTTCTGTGGCCCTAAGTAACGTTTCTGTGGCCCTAAGTAACGATTCTGTGGCCCTAAGTAACGTTTCTGTGGCCCTAAGTAATGTTTCTGTGGCCCTTAGTAACAATTCTGTGTCCCTCAATAACAATTCTGTGTCTGTCCCTAAGTAACAATTCTGTGGCCCTAAGTAACGTTTCTGTGGCCCTCAGTAACAAATCTGTGGCCCTCAGTAACAATTCTGTGTCTGTCCCTAAGTAACAATTCTGTGGCCCTAAGTAACGTTTCTGTGGCCCTAAGTAACGATTCTGTGGCCCTAAGTAATGATTCTGTGGCCCTCAGTAACAATTCTGTGTCCCTCAATAACAATTCTGTGTCTGTCCCTAAGAAACAATTCTGTGGCCCTAAGTAACGTTTCTGTGGCCCTAAGTAACGATTCTGTGGCCCTCAGTAACAAATCTGTGTCCCTCACTAACAATTCTGTGTCTGTCCCTAAGTAACAATTCTGTGGCCCTAAGTAACGATTCTGTGGCCCTCAGTAACAATTCTGTGTCTGTCCCTAAGTAACAATTCTGTGGCCCTAAGTAACGTTTCTGTGGCCCTAAGTAACGATTCTGTGGCCTTCAGTAACAAATCTGTGTCCCTCAGTAACAATTCTGTGTCTGTCCCTAAGTAACAATTCTGTGGCCCTAAGTAACGATTCTGTGGCCCTCAGTAACAAATCTGTGTCCCTCAGTAACAATTCTGTGTCTGTCCCTAAGTAACAATTCTGTGGCCCTAAGTAACGTTTCTGTGGCCCTAAGTAACGATTCTGTATCCCTCAGTAACAATTCTGTCTGTCCCTGAGTAACAATTCTGTGTCCCTAAGTAACGTTTCTGTGGCCCTAACTAACGATTCTGTGGCCCTAAGTAAACGTTTCTGTGGCCCTATGTAACGTTTCTATGGCCCTAAGTAACGTTTCTGTGGCCCTAAGTAACGATTCTGTGGCCCTAACTAACGTTTCTGTGTCCCTAAGTAACGTTTCTCTGTCCCTAACTCTCTCCCTGCATACAGCCAGGTCTGTCTCTGTTGAATGACTGGAGGCAAATGGAGAATTCTAAAATGGCCGCCATTTATAGCTCGACCATTACACTGTGCTGGCTGGCTGGCTGCTGATTGGCTAATGCGATCACATGTCATGAATGAATGCATTATGGGTCAGCGCGCCTTGTCTGCGCACCTTCCCAGACATCCCCACTCCGTCGCCGCACATGTCGCCGCCATTTTAGGAAAAATTTCGATTCGCGCATCCGAAGTCTGCTTATTTTCGGATTCGACGCGAATCGAAATTTTCCTAATATTCGAAACGAATTCCACTTCGCCTACTTCGATTCGCTCATCTCTAATTACTAGTTTAAAAAAAATAAATAAATCCAATATCTATACCATTGTTTGTAGATGCTATCATTTTCATGCAAACCAACTAATATACACTTATTGGGATTTTTTTTTTCCAAATACATGTTGCCTTAAATTCATGAAGAAACTTTTAAAAACATTTTTATTGGATATGTTTTAAAGCAAAAAGTAAAAATATTGTTTTTTCTTTTTTTTTTCCTTTGTAGCGCAAAAATAAAAAGCCCAGTGGTGATCAAATACCACAAGAAGAAAACTCTATTTATGTGAAAAAAAAAATATATAAAATTTATTTGTGAGCAGTGCTGCATGACCACACAATTGTCAGTTAAAGTAGTGCAGCACCGTATCTTTCAAACAGCAAGTGGTTAAAATGAATGTCTTTACAATGATACATACAGTACAGAATTGCACCACACATAAGGACCACTTTGGATTTCGCCAAAGCACTGGTCTTATCTATTTGTTCTCTTCCCTCCCTTAGACCTCACAATCACTTTATTGAAACAATAATACAATTGGTTTTCTAGTATTACAGTTTAGTATTACCTCTAGGTAATATGTGTCTTCTTCATAACCACTTATATCTGTCAATCTTACTCTTATGTAAATGCGACCACTACAACTCTCATGCAACCATTATTTTCTAATATCTACCATTTACCTATTTTTAAAAATTTTTTTTGCTATTTTTCTCTATACGCTAGCCCTGAAGAAGGGAGAGCCTTAATCACCAAAACGAGTTGGCTGTACACCTGCACTATTATAATTTATAAACTCCTTTTTATAAACTACCAACGTCCAGGAGCAGGAGCTCCTCAGCACAGACTCACAGATACTTACCGGGTTCCTGAATGGTCCCCGTAAATTTTGCACACACATCCTTTTCTCCCCAGCAGACTGTATATCTTTCTGCCTTACACCCGTCCAGCGTGTCATAGGTACGGCAAATTGGACATACAATACCTTTCTCTTTGGTAAAATTCTTTGGCACTGCATAAAAAAAGTAATTAAATTACAATCTTAAAAAGTAAAAAATATTATATATATATATATATATATATATATATATATATATACACAGTGGGGATCGAAAGTTTGGGCACCCCGGCTAAAAATTTGTAATAATGTGCATAAAGAAGCCAAGGAAAGATGGAAAAATCTCCAAAAGGCATCAAATTACAGATTAGACATTCTTATAATATGTCAACAAAAGTTAGATTTTATTTCCATCATTTACACTTTCAAAATAACAGAAAACAAAAAAATGGCGTCTGCAAAAGTTTGGGCACCCTGCAGAGTTAATATCTTGTACTGTCCCCTTTGGCAAGTATCACAGCTTGTAAACGCTTTTTGTAGCCAGCCAAGAGTCTTTCATTTCTTGTTTGAGGTATCTTTGCCCATTCTTCCTTACAAAAGTCTTCCAGTTCTTTGAGATTTCCGGGCTGTCTGTCACGCACTGCTCTTTTAAGGTCTATCCATAGATTTTCAATTATGTTGAGGTCAGGAGATTGTGAAGGCCATGGCAAAACCTTCAGTTTACGCCTCTTGATGTAATCCCCCGTGGATTTCGAGGTGTGTTGAGGATCATTATCCATTTGTAGAAGCCATCCTCTCTTTAACTTCAGCTTTTTCACAGATGGCATCAAGTTACCATCCAAAATTTGCTGAAATTTTATTGAATCCATTTTTCCTTCTCATGAGATGTTCCCTGTGCCACTGGCTGCAACACAACCCCAAAGCATGATTGATCCAACCCCATGCTTAACAGTTGGACAGAGGTTCTTTTCATTAAATTCTGTGCCCCTTTTCTCCAAACGTACCCTTGCTCATTCCAGCCAAAAAGTTCAATTTTAACCTCATTGGTCCACAGAACTTCCAAAATGCATCAGGCTTGTCTATATGTTCATTTGCAAAGTTCAAACAATGATTTTTGTGGTGAGGACGTAGAAGAGTTTTCTTCTGATGACTCTTCCATGAAGACCATATTTGTACAAGTATCTCTTTATAGTGGAATAGTGTACCACAACTCCAGTGTCTGACAGATCTTTCTGGAGGGATCGTGCAGTCAAACGTGGGTTTTGAATTGTTTTTTTCACAATCCTGTGAGCTGTTCTGTCTGATATGTTTCTTGGTCTTCCAGATCTTGCTTTAACTTCCACTGTTCCTGATGACTGACATTTCTTAATTACATTCTGAACAGAGGATATTGACATTTAAAAATGCTTTGCTATCTTCTTATAGCCTTCTCCAGCTTTGTGAGCGTCAACTATTTTCAGTTTCAGTTTTCTAGACAACTGCTTAGAAGAACCCATGGTGCTGATTGTTGGGGCAAGGTCAGATGAGTCTGGGCATTTAAAACCTTTGAGATTGACATCACCTGGTCTTCCCAGACGATGATTGAGAACAATCCATGACACTGGCAGGTCTCAGCTTTGCAAAGGGGGCAGTGCATGCTATAAATTCTGCAGGGTGCCCAAACTTTTGCAGACGCCATTTTTTGTTTTCTGTTATTTTGAAAGTGTAAATGATGGAAATAAAATCTAACTTTTGTTGACATATTATAAGAATGTCTAATCTGTAATTTGATGCCTTTTGGAGATTTTTCCATCTTTCCTTGGCTTCTTTATGCACATTAATACACATTTTTAGCCGGGGTGCCCAAACTTTCGATCCCCACTGTATATATATATATTTTTTTTTTTGTATAATAATATTAAGAACATTACAGATGTATTTGCAGGCAAGTACAATTACTGCATGCAAAATGCACAAGAACCAACCAGACAGTGGATTTGTTTATTTTTTTAGCTCACATTTACTTCAGTTTCCATGTAGGAAGCAATATAAAAGGTGCTAAAGTGACCAATTTCTACCATATAATTTGTTACATAAAGGAAAATGCAACTCACCTTTTGTGAACACTACTTTAGGCAGCTTGGCTATTAGAAAGCAGCAACTAATGGAGCTGTAACCTGGAGGCATGCTCACCTGATTATCTCAACCTTCCTGACACATCATGCAGAAGGTGTGCTGTTGCAATTGGAGGTTGTTAAAAGCACAGCACCTAACATCCACCTTGATTTTTAGGGCTCGCTGATATATGAGACAGCCACCCTTGTCAAATGTTTTAACCCACAACAACGTATCAACTGCATGTGTTACATGTCAAAAGTTAGCCTCTTGTTTGTTTATTCTTACCTCCTTGCTGCTCCTGATTCCTTTCACATGTGTGGTTTGTCTGTGCTCACCTATGGGCGTCATATGCTATCCTCTGGGTTTTATTTCCTTCCCTTCCATCACTTCCTGGCCCGCCTCCTAGTTTGCTTGTCTATATAAGACATGCTCAGTTTAGCCCACTTTGCCTGAGCAACTTCCTAGTTGTTGGAGCTCCTGTGTGTTGCTACTGCCTGAATCCTACATTGACTACTTGTGTAACGACCCTGGCTTCGTTCTCTGACCTTGCTTGTTTTCCACCTCTCCTGACCTTGGCTAGCCTATCTGATTCCATTAGTCCCCTCTCATTATACTCTGCTCCTGCGAGCAGTCTCCTCAACCTCAGATGGGTGTACCTGGGGGCCGCGACCTGGTTCAGCTTGCTGCAAGTCCATCCCCACCATCAGGGGCTCTGGTGAAGAAGCAGGCTGGGGCTTAGACTCCACACCCTGGGGAACCCCAAGGTGAGTATCAACAAGAGCTCACTACCACAGGTGCTGACATTACAGGGCTGTTGCAGCACTGCCCCATATACAGGTGCATCTAAATAAATTAGAATATCATCAAAAGGTTCATTTATTTCAGTAATTCAATTCAAAAAGTGAAACGCATATATTATATAGATTTATTACACACAGAGTGATATATTTCCAGCATTTCTTTCTTTTACATTTTATGATTATGGCCTACAGCTAGTGAAACCCCAAAATTCAGTGGATCAGAAAATTAGAATATTACATAAGACCAATTAAAAAAAAAATTTAATATAGAAATGTTGGCTTACTGAAAAGTATGTCCATGTTCAGTATAGTATGCACTCAATATTTGGTTGGGGCTCATTTTGCATGAATTACTGCATCAATGCAAAAAAGGTAATAAAGGCTGTAAAAATTTAAAACGAACGACAGATTGCAAAAGATTAGCAGGACCAATCCCCAAAAATTATTCAAATATATTAATAGTAAAAAGGTCCAGTTGGAACATGTAGACCCTTTACAAAATAATCTAGAGTGGGTGACTGGGGACAAAGAAGGCAAATTTCTTAAATACCTTCTTCAGCTCTGTGTATACAAAGAAGCATGGGGGGAGCTCTTGTCCATAATGGGCATGGTATTGACACAGCTCCAGATGATCCACATTGGCTCACAATTGATATGATTCAAAAATATTTAGACAGAATAAAGGTGAATAAAGCACCTGGACTGAATGACATACACCCACGGGTCCTTAAAGAATTGAGCTCTGTCATTTCAGAACCATTGTTTCTAATTTTTAAGGACTCTTTAATGACTGGCATAGTACCACTGGATTGGTGTAAGGCCAATGTGGTGCCTATATTTAAAAAGGGGTCAAAATCTTTACCAAGTAATTATAGACCTGTTAGCTTAACTTTTATAGTTGGAAAGATACTGGAGAGTTTAATAAAAGACCACATAGATGAGTTCTTGCTGGAAAAAAATATTTTAAACAACAGACAGCATGGATTCATGAAAGACAGAAGTTGCCAAACAAATCTGATTTCTTTTTATGAGGAGGTGAGCAAAACCTTGGACAGAGGGGTGTTGGTGGACGTGGTATACTTGGATTTTGCAAAAGTGTTTGACACAGTTCCCAACACACGACTAATGTGTAAGGTAAAGTCTACGGGCTTGGAAAAATCTATGTATAAAATGTGAAATGTAAAATGTATATGGATAGAAAACTGGCTAAAAGATCGTATTCCGAGAGTAGTGGTTAATGATTCATACTCTGCATGGTCTAGGGTTGTCAGTGGTGTACCCCAGGGTTCAGTGTTGGGACCCTTACTTTTTAATATATTTATGAACAATATAGGGTCTGGGATTAAAAATGCCATTTCAGTCTTTGCAGATGACACTAAACTGTGCAGTGGAATAACGTCCTTACAGGATGTCTTCAACCTACAAGCCGACCTCAATGCACTGTGTAATTGGGCAACTATGTGGCAAATGAGGTTTAATGTTGATAAATGTAAAGTTATGCACTTGGGGTCTAAGAATATGCATGCATCATACATACTAGGGGGAGTACAACTGGGGGAATCAATGGTGGAGAAGGATCTGGGTGTTCTGGTAGATCACAAGCTTAATAAAGCGAGCAGAATCCTCTCATATTAAAAGAAGTATAGACTCCAGAGAGAGAGATATCATATTACCCCTGTACAAATCATTAATAACAACTCATCTGGAATATGCAGTTCAATTTTGGGCACCAATTCACAAAAAGAACATTGGGGAACTGGAGAAAGTACAGAGAATGGCAAACAAACAGATAAGAGGCATGGAGGAGCTCAACTATGAGGAAAGATTAGAGGAACTGAATTTAATCTCTCTTGAGAAGAGGAGATTAAGGGGGGATATGAGCAACATGTATAAATACATCAGTGGCTCATATAGTGAACTCGATGTAGAGCTATTCACCCTGAGGTCATCAAAGAGGACAAGGGGGTACTCTTTACGTCTGGAGGAAAAGAAATTTAATCTCCAAACATGGAAAGGTTTCTTGACAGTGACAGCTGTGAGAATGTGGAATAGACTCCCTCAAGAGTTGGTTCTGGCCAGCTCAGTTCATTGCTTTAAATAAGGCCTGGATTCTTTCTTAGATACACAGAATATAACTGGATACTAACATTTATAGGTAAAGTTTATCCAGGGAATATCCAATTGCCTCTCGGGGGATCAGAAAGGAACGGTTTTCCCAGCAGGAGCAAATTGGATCGTGCTTTGCTGGGTTTTTTGCCTTCCTCTGGATCAACTGTAGATGTGGGATTATAACTTTTTTTTTTAGTGGTTGAACTGGATGGACTTTTGTTTTTTTTCAGCCAGACTAACTATGTAACTATATATTGAATCAGATGGATTCGAATCGGAAAGGATCAGATATTTTTGGACGTTAATCCAGCCCACTAAGAGAAATGGCAAGAGCTGATTGGATAATATCGACTGGTGTCATGTGCATGCAAATTAACGAATGGAACAAAATTTTGATTCATTAATTATCCAAAATATCGAATTGAATTAATTTCCCCATGGGCCCAAATTACTTATGCATCATGTGACATAATCTGAATGAAACAAATGCATGTGTTAGTTTTGTTATTTTTCTTCAGATTCATTGACATTCGTTACTATATCCATTTGGAGATCTCTATACCTATGGACCTCCGAAAGTGAAATTTCCACCCAAAAAAACGAATCGTAACAAAAGGAAATGCACATGTCAAGTCCTAACAAAGAATTAAAGATTTAGAAGCTGAGCATCTTGCATTGTATACTAATGAAAGGAAACTCAACTAGTTGTTAGGACAAGCTCCCTCTGACACTATTTAGAAATATTTGCAGTCTGCCCTGAGGCCTTCTCCACATGTAAAAGGTGAGATAAAAATTGCAGATATACTGTGTGAATGGAGCACATAACAAACATGTAGTTGGGCTATCACTTTTAACTGCAGAAGTAGAAATATACTTTAATCAGAGAAGGACTCACAGTCAGTGACAGCTACTGGGCATTATATAGCTATCTACAGTATTTTTCGCCGTATAAGACGCACCTGCCCATAAGACGCACTTAGGTTTTAGAGGCAGAAAACAGGAAAAAAAAATTCTGAACTAATGGACTGCAGACACAGTACAGGAGATGACCAGAGACTGCTGACAGCACAGGGATGACCAGAGACTGTAGACAGTACAGGGATGACCAGAGACTGCGGACAGCACAGGGATGACCAGAGACTGCGGACAGCACAGGGATGACCAAAGACTGCAGACAGCACAGGGATGACCAGAGACTGCGGACAGCACAGATGACTGCTGACCTTTGGGGAGGTGGGGAGCGGGTACCTGAATTTGACAGGTACCCGATCTTACCTGTTCCTCGATCCAGCCGCGCGCTGTCTTCCCGGCTTCTGTAATGGCGCTCGGCATGACAGCCGGGTGCCCAGTGCGCATGAGCGAGAAGCACTTGCGCTTTTTGATTGGTCCGGCGGCTTCTGGGATCTGTCATGTGTCCCAGGTACCGCCTTACCATTCACAAAGCGCACCGCTTCTCGCGCATGCGCACTTGGCACCCGGCTGTCATGCCCAGTGCCCACACTACAGAAGCCAGGAAGACAGCACGCCGCTGGATAGAGGAACAGGTAAGGTCCCGCTGCAGAGCTGAGCGGCCGGCCCGGTATTCTGACACGGCCTCGGTGGAAATACCGGACCGGCCGCTCCATATTCGCCTTATAAGACGTACTGACATTTCCCCCCCAGTTTCGGGGAAGAAAAAGTGCGTCTTATATGGCAAAAAATACGGTACTCTTTGTCAAATTACACCAGAAATCACAACGCCTGGCTTTGACTTCTTTTGCAGCTCTGAGATGTCATGTAACCAAATGTAGGGAGCTGCAAAAAAAGTCAATGTTGGAACAATGCAAGACTGTAACATACTGCATTTTGAGCTCATTTGTTAAAGTTTTACTAAATCCAGGACCCTGCATTCACTATATCTAGTCAACCACAGTACACAGAACACGGGAATACAATTATTTTAGGAAATATAAACTGCTAAATACATTTTCCCATCAGCAGTTAGAGCAGTCTTTTGATTTCTATCAGTATCCAGCCAAGCACTGGTTAAATCTTGTAGGGGGAGTTTTTAATCTTATGATCCCTGACCTTCTGTCTGGGCAGTGCTGATTGGCCCTGTGCGGATCACATGCACCCTCCCCCGAAAAAACCTTTCTAGCAATACACACTAAACTGAGTATGTGCAGAGTGCCTCCTAGGGCTCTGTATTATCAGCAGATAGATTGGGGACAGTAAAAGAAGGGGAGAATTATAAAAGAAGGGGAGGATCAGAGAAGACAGGATCAAACAGCCATTTTACACAATGCAGAGGATTAACCACTAAGTTCCACAGTGAGTATAGCAAGCATGCTTTACTGCATATTCAGACTGATTTTACTGTTGTGGGTTTAGTAACACTTTAAAGGAAGTGGGCTAAGGTTAATTTGCAATGGTGGCATGGTGTTTTATTTAGTATATTATAGGTAAGTCCATATAATTTTGATAGAGTAGAAGTCATTTTTTTCAGCTCATACTTTATTGTCTACAGTTCATCTCTTCAATCTTTTTTATTTTTTTAAAACTGTGTTTAAACTATGTATCCAAAGGCTTGTGGACAACTGACCATCACACCTACAGTGTATAAGCTTGCTGGATATCTCATTTAAAAACCACAGAAATTAATATGCAGTCAATCCCTTTTGTGGTTTTAACTGTCTCCATCTTTCTGGGAAGGCTTTCCACTAAAAGTTTGGAGTGTGTCTGTAGGAACATGTGTCCCTTCAGCCAAAAAAAACTTTTTTTTAAGGTCAGGTTTGATTTTGAGAGAGAAGACCTGGCTCACAGTTAAAGATCCAGATCATACTGAGGGTTGTTGTCGAGGTCAGGACTCTGTGAAGGTCTCTCCAGTTCCTTCACACCAGCCTCATGAAACCATGCCTTTATGGAGCTGACTATGTACACAGGGGCAAAGTCATGGTGAAATCGAAAAGGGGTTTCCTCAAGCTCTTAGTTGGAAGCTCAAAAGTGTCTAAAATGTCTTTGTATGGTATAGCATTAGCAGAACCCTTCACTGGAAACACCTGAATTCATCATTTGGAGAGGTCTCCACATACATTTAAACATACAGTGTAATGTCATACTTTGTGTATACTTACTTTCATACATTCCTGAGTTACACCGATCTCCATTACAGCATTTTATAAAAGACCTGATGGACAAATCATTACCTGCATGACCATGAACTTCCACATTGCAAGGTAGATTCCTTGCACAACGCTTAAGAATTGAGTGGAATACTTTTCCTAAGAAAAAATGGTAGTAAATTATAAATCAATAAAAACCTAAATGAATGGAAATAAGTATCTTTGATTACACTTATATAGAAAAAAAGCACTATTTAATCTGTGTACAGAATGGACCCAAGTTGTTCTCACTGACGATCTTCAGTCAGCAATTAATGAAAAGATCAGCAGTGGGCACTTTGTTGGATAGAAGCTTTGTTAGACCTTCTACACATGACCCTCTATTTTATCTCTAAAAAAACTTTCCATGATTTTTCCTAAGACATTTACTATAGAGACTAATTCAAGAATAAAATTTGCCCTGTTGATGCATTCTATTCCATATGGAAGAACGAATTTTGAGTATCATCATTTTATAAAACCTGGAATTGTTTTGCAATGCTTTTGAGACTAAGTCACACTAGTTTAACCAAAATGAAACCCCTTTCTTCCCCCATATGATTTTCTTTTCTGTCGACAAAAGGTGGTAACCCTAGGACCAGTGAACAGCAGCACTACAGATGTGCAAGCATGACTGACTCAGTATAGCTATGGGTTGCGGGGTGTTTTACACATTGGTATGTTCATCTTGGGAGCTGGAGGACCTTCTCCTGCCACCTAAATCTATAGGATAGCAACCAACAACAAACATAAACAACACGTGTTATTCCATAGAAAGTCTATATAGGAAACGAGGGAAAATCACCAATAGCTACACCCCACAGCTACACAGACAGAATATATAATTATTTTTTTATTTTTTCTAATAGTATAGGGAAACTCTTGTCAGTCATCTATATCTTTGCTGTAGATATTAATTTTCTTCCTTTCTGGTGAAACCATTGTCAATGGAACAGGTAGTGAGAGGAAATCTCCCTAACAGAGCCCCAGAAAGTAGTAAAACCCAACAATATCCAAAACTAAAAGGTTTTGACTGGACATACACTTTAATATTTTAAAACTTACCACGGGCAACATATTGTTCATAGACGGTCATGCAATCATGGCCATCTGGGCACTCTACTTCTTTATGCTCACAGGTCTCAGAATTTTGACCTTCGCAAGTAAAGCATATAATATTATGAGCCTGCACTAAAAATATAAAAAAGATTAGTTATGTAATTTCACATTGTAAATGTCATATATTTTAAGTTTAATTTAAATTCTTACCTATTGACTGTACAAATAAGAAGAGAAGAATTTTGACAAAGATAGCAGACTCCATTATTTGTCTATTCTCAATTCCTAGGTGACATTAAACCTCTATAGTGATTAAAATTCTACTTAACTGCTGTTATTTATATAGTATTGTATGGTTTTAGGGTATTGTTACAGCAAAATTAATTTTTATGTGCAGTACACCTTTTATGTATACATATTAGTAAGTAGCCAGCTAATACATTCAATCTAAAGGTTATGTTCACACATAATTTGCCAACAAAATATTTAAAGAAAAACAATTGCTCCAGCTTTATTTGTTAAGCCCTAAAGCCAAAAATATTTATTTTCTCCATGGATAGGCTTTCATAGTGCTTCTCCAAGTCATGCTAGTGAAAAGGAAACAAAAACTTTTCCCAGTATCACATATAGGGTTTCCTCCTACAGAGACGTATCAGTACATTCTGTAGACCAGAAATCTCCAAACTTTCTAAACAAAGGCTCAATTTACTGTCCTTAAGACTTTAGGGGGGCCAGACTAGGGCCAATGGGAGTATAAAATGTCCTGGCGTCCAGTGGGAGTAGACAATGCCCTTTTTCTTTGGTGTCAGTGGGAAGACTGGAGGCCAGTCATTGTTGTCAGTGGGAGAAATACTGTCCTTTCTTTGGTGTCAGTGGGCGGAATAGTGCCTCATTGTTGGTGACAGTGGAAGGAATAGTGGTCCATCATTGGTATCAATGGCAGGGATTATGCCCAAGTGTTGCTGTCAGTGAGAGGAACAGTACCCCACTGTTGATGTTAGTGACAGGAATTGTGCCCCATTGTTTGTGTCAGTGGATAGAATAGTGCCCCAAGAGCCAGATAAAGGCAAGCAAAGGGCCACAACCAGCCCATAGGCCACATTTTGGAGACCACTGCTGTAGACCATTGTTTGCAGAAAGAGGAAACAATGAAAAATTGAACACAACCATTTGAACACATCCATTTCCTTGCTTAACTTAGAACTCAGTGACTACACGAAGCATTCCTTTGTGTCAACCAGCATTCCTTTGTGTCATCTACACTAACCAATCTTAAGTGAAGTAATTTAATTCTGCTATTATGGAATAAAAACATGGTTTAGAAAATTATAAAATATGCTCAACATCTAAGGTTTGGTAAACCAGTCACTGCTAGGCTAGGCTACATGGCTAGAATTTCCACCAATTCCTGCTGAACTGAATGAATTTCTAATTGTGGGTGGCTCAGTTGTTTCAGTTGCTTAAATACAATAGTTGTCAGAAGAGAGTCCTCCATTCATGCTTTTCAATGTTGATGGGGGAATTGACTTGTAGGCAAGTTGCCTACCATGAGCTAGTTGGCACGGCTGCCCTAATCGGGGGGGGGGGGGGGGGGGGGGGTAGGTAAGGGTTAATGCGTTTTGCCTCCATTCCTGAATTTGCTGGCTTTTTGGGTCCTACCCACTGGTCCTTTGCTATTTTAAAAGAGACGGGAGTCCAGATTAGAAATTCTGGCCTCACTTAATCTGAAAGGGTTGGGAACCTTTGCCAAGGCTTGGGGAGAAGATACCAACCTGTGCAGGTATGCTGGGGAAGCCACAGCTACAGTTAAGTTTAGTTAGGGAAAATACTGTTTACTTCCCTTTGGAATTGTTGTGCTGAAGTTCTTTGAAATGTTTGAAATGTTCTTCCTGTCTGCTCTGAAGTTATTGTAAGGGATGTATGAAAGTAACCAGCACATTACACATAGTCCTCTGCAACTTGAGTCAGTAAAAGCACATTGGGGTATGAAGACAGCTCTACAAGAGTTAACATGGTACATGGTTAAAACAGGTAGTTGCCAAGGGTAACAGAACTCGATTAACCAGTGCAAGTAGCCTGCCATGATGCGTGGCTAAGCAACTATCCTCTGGTAGTGAAGGGGGTGCCTCTGGGACCTCTTACCTTAGCAGTCCATTTACCATAGCAACAGGAGAAGATAAGTGTCATGGAGGACCTAGGCCCAGCTGACACTTACAGGAAAGTAAGAAGACAAAGTGCAAGCATGGGGTCCTCGCAGGGCACGTGGAGAGCCCCATTCTGTAACAAGGAGTGAGGTGACAGGCATACACTTGACAGGTGGAATGGGCATAGGCTCTGCATGTCCCTCCTAATTACAAACAGTTATAGTCAAGGTGTGCATTGACAGGGGACCAGAGAGTTAACTGGAGTACAGTTTATTCATACAGTGTACACAGTATATGCTATCTCTATGCTGGAGGACAGCCTTGAGGTTGAATTTCCCTGACAGCAGCCCCCACCTTGTCCCTGGGCTTTGATGAGCAATACACAGTAAAAGTACCCCATGTGCAGGATGAGTGGCCCCACCCACACTGTGCCTAGCATAGCCTAGAAGATTCCAATGAACCCCTCCTTGCCCTCAGACTGATTTTTTTTATTCAACCCGCAGGGCTGAATCATTGCAACTTCAAAAACTTGCCATGTTTCTTACTAAATGCCTCAGATGGTCTACTTTCCAAAAAGGTGTCATTTGAAGGGAATCTGTACTGTCCTGGCATATTAACACCTTAAAGTGTTTGTAACCCAAAAAGAAAAAATTCCTTTTAAAGCACAATAAAACACTGCACTGTTATTTGTCCCATTTTATGCTTTTAAATACCTGGTTGATCCTGCCTGTTCTTGTGTCCCCCTATGTGTACTGACCATGGTAATCATGGCTGCCGATCCATGATACTGTGGTCAGTTTGCTAGCCTTTGTCAACCCTCTGTGTTCAGAATCTCTCATTCTCCCCCTCCCTCTCTGACTGTCAGTTTCTAGTGTGTGTGTGAGCTGATGTCCAACCTGACCCTTTCCTCCTGCTGCTATTCTGTGTGGCTGTAAAACCACCAATGACTATTACTAGCACTGCCTCTGTTGTGACAAGCTATACATTACAGTGTGTGTGTGTGCTTTTTTTAAATTATGAAGCTAAATGCCTTATTTCACAGCTCCTCTGACATCAGAGGGGAACCTAAGTCCTCAGATTGGGTAAGGATAGCACCAGGAGGTTCCGTGACCACACAGCTCTGAGCCTTCTGTTGTTTCCCCATTTTTTCTTTCTTGGCTCAACTGTTTTACATTTGTGCCTTATTGCATTCCATCTCTCAATGCAACTGTTTTATCAGGGCACCATGATTAGACTTTCACTGAATGGAATCCATTTTCTGAATGTGACTTTAACTTTGTCTTGAAACTGATTTGTTTATACCTGTCAGCACCTTGGTTATTCTTTTTGCTGCCTGTTCCTAAATATTATCAAATATTAGACTTAAGGAGGACCTTAGACCAATGTTTTCTTTCTTTTATGAAATTAGTGTCTGTCAATCATGTGTTGAACAGTACACACACTCAGGGAGAAATCAACTAGATGGTGTATATATTGGCTGTATTCCTGACAACGGTTTGCCTATTCTGAATATTTCCACTACTTTTCTAACACAGAATAATGTTACTCATTATTTCAATCATTCCCCAGTTTAAAACACTTGGATGTGTGCTGAGGAGCACCAGGTACAAAAGTTCATCTAACTTGATGGACTTTTTAAAATATTTACTGGTTAATAGTAATGATGGGCTGAACACCTCCTCGGTTTGGTTCACGGTAGAGCATTCAAACAGGCCAAAAGTTTGCCGCGAACACTGAACCTAAGTCTATGGGACTCGAACTTGCAAATTCAAATTCACCCATTTTGAAGGCTTTTATGCAAGGTATTAAAAGTGGTATGGTGACTTGGGTACTGCTCTGAAGGACATGAATCAGGGAATTTTTTTTTTTAAAATACCGTTTTTAAAGGGGCAGTAATTTTTCATTGCTTAAAATTAAAAAAATTTAAAGAACTTGCTAGACTGACTTTTTTTTTAATTGCATTTTTTTTTTAATGTATTTTTAAAATTAGTATTCTTTATTTAATGGTTTTGTTTTTTGGGGGAAAGTATTCTCCCCTTTGTTTTATATAGTGCACAGTGCATTTTGGAGTGTTTGGTGGGCAAACAGTTGGTGGTGCCTTCACACCGTAACCCTTCAGAATTATTCTTGATGAGTGCAGGATTGGACTCTGCTCTAAAAATTCTAATTATATGAACCTGTCATGCAGGTGCAGAAAAAGTGGGACTTGGGTGTTGGTGGTGCCTGAACACTGTAACTTCTCACAGTTACTATTGGTGGGCGCAGGAATGGGCTCTGCAATTAAAAATTGTTAACAATTAGAGAAAAATGGTGAACAATTGAAATTAGATGCACCTGTTAAAGAGGTGCAGAGAAATTTGGCCTTAGGTGTTGGTGGTGCCTGAACACTGTAACCCCTCACAGTTACTCTTGCTGAGTGCAGGAATGGGCCCTGCAGTTAAAAATTGTTAACAATTACAGAAACATGGTAAAAAAAATTTAAATGACATGCACCTGTGAAAGAGGACCGAAAAATTAGGCCTTGAGTGTTGGTGGTGCCCTAAACCAAAAAAAGTGTTAGAAGCTAGCAAAATCAGGATTCAGGAATAGTATAGGCAGCATAGGCTTTAAGAGATCCCAGATCCCTAACAAATTTAGTCAGTGAAATCAGCATCATTGGCAAGATAGTTGCTGTTGATCCAGGAATTATTCATTTTGATAAATGTCAGCTGGTCAACGGAGTCTGTGGACAGATGCACTCTTTTATTCGTCACAAAACCACCAGCAGCACTGAATGTCTGTTCGGAAAGTACACTGGATGAAGGACAAGTCAGTAGCTCGATGGCATATTGAGCAAGTTCTCGCCAGTGATCCATCCTCAAGACCCAGTAACCCAGTGGATGCTCAGTTGGAAAGGTCTCCAAGTCTGCTCTTGCCCATAGATAATCCTGTACCATATGATGCAGATGCTACTGATGGGCGCTGAGGACTAAAGAACTGTTTAAAGGCAACAAAGCCTCAAACACGTTGTCCAGGAAAATGCAATCTCCCATTGTCTGGAAAGGTGTTATACAAAATTTCTTTTCAAGGTATCTTCACGATGTTTCATCCTCTCCTCCCTTTGTGAAGACTGGATGAGCTTTGCAATGTTACCCTTGTAATGTGGATCAAGAAGGGTTTCCAACCAGTATTGATCCCTCTCCTTGATAACACAAATCCTCAGGTCCTTACGCAGGCTTTGTAGAATCAGGGAGCCCATGCAGCGTAAGTTTGAAGAGGCAGAAGATTTTGAGCCCTTTGGGTCACAGAGTATGACATTGTCAGGAATTACCTCCTCCCATCCACGCACTACTCCTGGCTGGGTTTCTGGGGATTGAAAAATGCCACTTGAAGACTGCTCTATGTGATCCTCTAATTCCATGCTGCTGCAATCCTCCTGCTGTGTGTTCTGTGGCCCAGCAGGAATGGTTTCTGCATAAAGCGGGCATTGAAAGGACAGGAAATTATCCTCTTCCACCCGCTATTCTGCCTCAAGTGCTCTGTCCATGATTTTATGCAGCATGTGCTCCAGCAGGAAGACTAGAGGGATAGTGTAAACTGATGCATGCAGTATCGCAGCTAACCATCCTTGTGGCCTCCTCAAATGGTGACAGGACAGTGCATGCATCCTTTATCAGCAGCTACTGGCAAGGTGAAAAGAAGCCAAGCTCCCTTGAACCTGGCCTTGTGCCATATTCACACAGGTACTCATTGATGGCCCACTGCTGCATATATAGCCACTGCAGCATTGTCAAAGTTGAGTTCCACTGAGTGGGCATGTCAATAATGAGTTGGTGGGCAGGTTGAATTCCTGTTGAATTTCAGCCAGCAGAACACTGGCCGTGTATGACCTCCGGAAATGACCAGAGACATTTCTGGCCTGCTTCAGAAGATCTTGAAAGCCTGGGTACCCTGTTCAAGAAATGCTGCACCACCAAATTCAGGATGTGTGCCAAGCGTGGAACATGTGTCAAGTGTCCCTTTCAGAGGGCAGAGAGAAGGTTGGTGCCATTCTCACATACAACCATTCCTGGCTCAAGCTGCCATGACGTCAACCACCTTTTAGCCTGCACCTGCAGAGTTGACAGAATATCTGGCCACTAGACAGACCAGCTGAAGCACTGCATGGCATCTTTTAGCCTGACTGCTTGCTTAGCCCCTTGAAAGCTTAAGGAACACTGCTGGTTCAGATGAAAATTCATCAGAAGAGGCAATAGAGAAAGAGGAAGAGGGTGTGGAGCAGACAGATGTGGCAGAATCACCACTAGCTTTTGGAGGCGTGGTGGCGGAACAAGCTCCAGCATGGAATCCTGTCCTGCATCCTTCCCAGCTGCTAGCAGAGTTACCCAGTGCTCTGAGAAGGATATGCAATGTCCCTGACCATGCCTGCTGGACCACATGTCTGAGTTATCCACTCCACCACCTCTTCTGCATGTTGTGACTCAATAATTCGGCCAGCACTGGAAAAAAAGGACAAGCGTACCCTGCCTGCAGAGGATACACCATGTCCACGACCACCACTTTTCTCTGTGGACACAGAGGCTGCTTACCCTCTTAGCTACCTGTGTGCATCTGCCTTTCCTTCTTGGCCTTTCGGACATGATGGGGATTTTTTAGCGGATTTATATTACTTTAGTTTTCTGTGTGGGATGGGATTTTGGTGCTTGGGTGTAATATGTTTGAGCTTGGTGCACTATAAACTGTTTTATTTTATTTTATTTTGCTCCTATAACACTGCACAAGGCTGCTCCAATAACAGTTCATAAGGCTGCTCCTATAACAGTGCACAAGGCTACTCCTATAACACTGCACAAAGCTATTCCTATAACAGTACACAAGGCTGCTCCTATAACACTGTACAAGGCTGCTCCTATAACATCGCACAAGGCTTCTCCTATAACAATGCACAAAGCTGCTCCTATAACAGTGTACAAGTCTGCTCCTATAACATTTCTTCTATCCCAGTGTACAAGTCTGCTCCTATAACAGTGTACAAGTCTGCTCCTATAACAGTGTACAAGTCTGCTCCTATAACAGTGTACAAGTCTGCTCCTATAACACTGCTTCTATCACAGTGCACAAAGCTGCTTCTATAACAGTACACAATTCTGCTCCCATAACACTGCACAAGGCTGCTGCTATAAAACTACACAAGTCTGCTCCTATAACACACTAGCAAAATGAAACAGTTACTCCTGCGCATAGGTGTGATAGGTTAGGGTAGAAAACGGTATCCTCTACAAACCTACATCCAGGGACATTGAGGCCTTGCTGCCCTCCTACGACCGGAGAAGTCCAGCAATGCTGCAAAAAATCAAACAAAAGAGAAAAAGGGCACACCAGCCTAGTGCATTAATATGTGGGTTTATTGGTTGTATACAAAGCTAAAAACATACAGTAATACCACGGTTTACAAACGCCTCGGTTAACATAATTTTCAGTTTACAAATGAAAATCTATTAAAAATAATGCCTCGGTTTATGAATTTTTAAATGCAATTGCTAGCTTTTTTTCTTCACTATAGCTCACAGAATTAGCTGTTACTTTCCCTGGAGTTAACGGAAACTTTGTTTCTTTTAAGAAATTAAAAGGAAACATTGTTTCTCTTAACTCGGGGAGATAAATTAAAAGAAAAAATTCTTTCTTTCTTTTAGCTTGGAGGAAAGTGACAGCTGAGCTATAGTGAAGAAAAAAAAGAAGAGGTATGTACATTTAAAACTGGCACATTAAAAAATTTTAAAAACTGCGTGGGGTCCCCCCTCCCAAGCCCTTCGGGTCCGGTATTGATTTTGAGGAGTACTCCCACAATAAAATTAAAAAAAAAAATGGCATGGGGGTAAATGGCCCCCAGATCCCAGCCCCTGCATGTGAATGAGTATGGGTATATGGTACCCCTACTCATTCACAAAAAAAGTGTAGTGTGAAAAAAAGACAGGACATGGTCTTGATGAGTCCTTTATTAATTGATTATGTCCGCCATCACCGCCGCTGCCCCGAAAAAAATAATTAAATTAATGACATCATCACTAGGAGCCGATCCCCTGACACTCCCCTTCCTCTGCTCCTGGAGAGCGCACCGCAGTGGGGATCAGGCAGTAGCTGCCGAACGCTGGTCCTGTGGAAAGGTAAGCATGGTGGGGGTCACACTGGCACCTCTGCTTCTCCTCTGGGTAGTCCCAGCACCAGCAGCTGCACTATTCCCTCGCCAGGCCGTGCTCACAGCAGGGGAGAGCCTGCAAAGGTGGCCAGTCCGGAGGGGCTGAAAGATGGGCATGGGAGTTGGAGGCAGATGACAATCTCCTGCCTGGGTCCCTCCTTGAATGGGGATTCCTCCCGACACTCACAGCTGAAGAGGGAGGTTTCCTCTTCATTGCTGGAGCCAGAGGGTCCCTTAAGGGGCTCCCAGAGGAGCGGCAAACCCTAGGGGCCGAATCAGGGCTAAGGCGCTCAGGAGGCCTAGATCTCATAGCACATGAGCGGTCAGGGGAAAGCGAGACAGGTGCCTGTCTGGATCCATGCAGCATACCAGAGAGCTAAGCCTGCAACCATTGGGGGCCATTAGCCACTGCAGCTACACAAATTCGAGAGCGCATGCTCTCTAGGTTACCCATTATGGGCCTCATCAGCAGGACAGTGAGAGAGAAGCTAGTTCTACACTGTACCAGCTCTGACTGTCTCCGATTACTTTGACACTGCCCCACTTGTTCCATCCCAAGCCACCCAGCCCCTCTTAAGCCACACTTCCTCTAATCAGCTAATACACTTTTTTCCCTTCTTAAACAAAATCTTCTTTATTAACTTACGTTGCTCTAGCCTGTCCTGCAAACCTAGTCATGTCAGGCCTTCCACCTATGCTCCAGGCCTTATTCTGTCACACAAGCTTTAGAATATTATGGAAAATACATTATGAAGGATACTGCAGGCTGCACACGATGTTCTTTGTACTATCAATGATGTGTAAAATGCATGCTCAGTGTGCAGCATTTATAGAGGTAACCTACAGAGAGCTAAGAGAGGTCCATTGTCTTTAAAAAAGAGCATTTTTTTTTTGATGGAGTAAAAAAGAGTAAAACCCCATGTCGGGTGATTCATGCTGCCTATGTCCTATTGAGTAGACTTCCCTTCACTACCTCCCTTGGAAAAGCAAGGGGATAAAAGAAGAAATGTCTCCAGGGGGCCCTTGATCTGCTGACTTACAGTGCAGGACTGCTGGTCCTGCATTATGTGGTGACCTTAAAGTACGAGTAGCAGATAGTGTGCCAAACCGGCAGTACAGAGAGGAGGAGCCTGCAGTGGCAAGGGATAAAGTAAGTAAAAGTGCTTTTTTATAGCACCATAGGTAAAAATGAGAATTTAACTCTTTTAGTACCAGGGGTGCCCTGCTGCTATTTAAAGATTTAAAAAGGTAGGGTATACATACACACACTTTATTTTTTCCACAGCTATCTTGTGTTTATCTGCCACCTGTCTCCACCATTTGCCTCTAATTCAACAATTTCTGAATTACCCCAAGTATGACTTCGGATGGTATTTTGGCTGAAGAATCTGCAGTCCACTTCAGTTTGTCAATTTGCCTTTAATCTCCTGCTAGTGCAGCAACAGAGAGCACCATTTCCAGATACCATTTCTGGGGTTGCTGGTTGAGTCCATGTAGATACAATGATATCAGTCACACACCATAAAGGCATATGCGTTAGTATCTGCCTGATGTTTAAAGTGTATTTCCACCTTGTTTAGCCAAATTGGGAAAACACCTACTTTATATGTTGTTACATGTCCTCCTTCATATAGCATAACTTAAAAAAACTGCAGCTTATCCTTTTTTAGATGATCTATTCTGGACCCTTGAGCAAAGAAAATCCTACATAGTTTTATTTGTTTATGAGGGGGCTGGGCAGCTGTGTTTGCCATAGTTAACCCTGTCTATACTCTGCAGATAGGTTTTCATTATAAATTGTAACTAGATTTGAACATCGTCTGTTCTAACAAATGGTTTAAGGTGTAGAATTTGTAATTCTTACATTTTATGATGATGAGGACAGACTTGGGGCAGGCTCACTTTAACATTGTTCAAAAAACCTTGCAGTCAGTTATGACACATCCTCCTTAGAAACATCTAAAAAAGTAAGAAATGTTTTAAAACATTTTAAGGCATATTGTGTGAAGTTATCAGCTAACAAGCAGATATAACAAAACACTTTTAATGGTATATCCAACAGAACAAAATGGACCAACGTTCGTTGTTAGGGCTTATATACTCTTTAATGAATTGAAACAGGAAAAAAATGGAATATAGTTTCTTTTATTGCTGAAGTATGTATACAACTGTTAATTTTGTAATTGTATAAATTGAAGCACATGCTTATTTTTTTTTTTGTTGACAGAAGAGGTGTATAGGTTCTCTTCTCTAGGTCTTCCCTAGGGACTTGTTGGTTGAAGAGATTAGGCTGTAGGGAAATTTGCTGTAGGTGTGTTTTTCTTCCTATACCCAAATAATATTTTTGTTTCTACTGCCCTTGGCAAGGTGCAGCCTGAAATAGAATTTGCAGATGACTTTCTGTGTAAGAGACAGTCCTGGCTTGGCTGGTCTAGATTTGTTCTGATCATAGTTGAACTATACAAAACATGCTATATTGCAATAAAAGATTTATACAGTATATTCTTTTAATGATTTAAAACATAAAAAATAGGATTAGCAGTCCACCCCCTGACTCCCAATGAAAAATGGTGTAATGCTGACAAAGGACTAAGAGGAATAATCTTGCTGATATATGGTCTGTTGCTGACCTCTCAGGATAAATTACAGTATCTTATATGGTGGACTGGGATGGGGACTTGTCCTGTGACACAGCCTTTGAGATGTGGCATGCCTGTTTTCTTAATAATTTCTGAGGCATTGTGAATATATCTCTTATTGAGGTGAATCTCAGAGTTATTACACAGTGGTACCTGGTCCCAGTGAGCCTAGCTAAGATGTACGGTGTCTCTCCCCTATGGTGATTTCGTGGTTGTTCCATGAAGGGCACTATGTACCATATATGGTGGAAGTGCCCGCCATAATAAAGGGTACTGGAATAAGGTTTTTTTTCATTACTTTGTCGTATTAATAATAGAAGCATTGCACAGCAGCCCCAATATGCTGTGTTAAACAAGCCCATTGCCGCTCTATCCCACACTGAATAAAGATTGGCTTCCTTCTTTTTCTTAGCAGCTAAATGCATGATTGAAGGTGCATGGAAGAAGCCAACTGTATTGCACACCCATACTAAACACAAGGTATTGTGGATTATGGTACATGCAAAACTAGCAAGTGTCCTGAATGAAAAGGTCAATTTGAAAAAACATGGCCACCTTGAGCTTTATATCTACATACAGTTCTCAACATAAATGAGTACACCCCTTTTCAAAAGTAAGATTTTATTCGATATCTCAATGAACACAAGAACAATTTTCAAAATTTTTACAAAACTGAGTTTTATAGAACATTTGTTTAGCTCATTACATGAAAGTAAGGCTAATAATATAACTTAGCTTACAAAATCTTCAGTTTTACTCAAATTAGTTGATGCAAAAATGAATACACCTTACAACAAAAACTACTACATCTAGTATTTTGTATGACCTCCATGATTTGTGAGGATAGCACAAAGTCTTCTAGGCAGAACGATCTATTTTAGACCCTGGATGTTGGATGGTAAGTGATGCTCAACTTTCCTGTTCAGAATTCACAATAGATGTTTGACTGGGTTCAGACATACTTGGCCACTGAATCACTTTCACCCTGTTTTTCTTCAGAAATGCAACAGTGGTCTTAGATGTGCATGGGCTTTAGGAAAGGCTTCCTTCGTGGACTAGACTCGTGTATGCCATTCCTCTGCAGTGTATGCCATATTGTGTCACAGGAAACAATCACCCCAGTTTGGCTTTCTACTTCTTTAGCTAACTGCAGTGAACTTGCATGGCAATTTTCTTTAACCCTTCTCATCAAAAGATACTCCTGTGTAGGTGTTAACTTCCGTGGACGGCCTGCACATCTCTGTGAGACGGTTGCAGTTCCATCTATTTTAAATTTTTGTATCACATTTGCTACAGTATTCTGGCTGATAAGAAAAGCTTTACTGATCTTCTTGCGGCCTTCACCTTTCTTGTGTAAAGAAATTATTTTCTTTCTTAGGCCTTGTGACATTTCTCTTCCAGTGGTGTCATTGCTGACAGCATGAAATGGGTGGGGTTTTCTTTGTTAAGTAATGTCCTTTTATAATCAACTGTCTGCTGGACACCTATTTAATGAATAATTAGACTCACCTGTAGTTGAATTCTTGTTAATTAGGATTTTGTTGTCTAAAAATTTAGCTTTGCTCCTAAGACTTTCATTGGGGTGTATTCATTTTTGCAACATGGTCTTGAATTAATTTGCTTGGAAACAAATGTTATGTGAGCAAATTAACAAATATAAGCAATCAAAGAAAGTAAAGGTTTTCTGACAAATTTGTTGGGGTGTACTCATTATTTTTGGGAGTATTTGTACTGTCCTGGCATTTTGGGGTCTCAAGAAATGAGATAGGCCATTAGTACATCAGGATTGATCAATTTTCAAATACATGCATCTGTTTGTATCTGTTTGTAGAATCTAACTTTCATACAGAAAAAATAATATACAGTCAGCCCCAGGGTTCTGTAGGTTTGTTCTTAAGTTGAATGTGTATGCAAGTTGGAACAGGTACATTTTTTAAGTGCAACTCTAGCCAAAAAAATATTTTTAGGTTTTGGAAAGCATAGGGAAAGGTTAATTGGCCATGCAGTGATGTGGGATTGATGAAAGGTCCACCGGATAGTAGGTGGCAGCATGTGAGCATCAACATGGACACCCAGCAGTTTCCGGGACCAACGTGACATCACGCTGCCTTTGTTTTTTGTTTGACCAAAAATAATAAATGCACTTTTTTGCAGGTAAAAACAGATGGGGGTCTCCCATCAATGTTTCTATCATTAGAGGCCCCTCATCAGTGTCCCCGTCATTATAGGTCCCTCATCAGTGTCACCATCATTACAGGTCCTACATCAGTGTCCATGACATTGATTTCCCTTTACTGAGAACTGGATAGGAGGCTGGTAGCCAGGACCCCGTAGCCGGAACTCTGTGGGTGGAACATAGCGGGCGGGACTCGATGGACTTGGGAACAGAGTGGAGCAGCCAATTCTGGAGGATGAACTTCTCCTGGACTGAATGCTGGTAGCTGACCTACAATGTGGTTGGTTGTTAGATGCCTGGCGGCCCTAGCAACCAACCACCAATTCTGGCAGCAATGGGCGGGAGGTGGTACTGCAGCATAAGAATCATTGGCAACACTGCTCATGCCCCCTATATGTGGCTGTCCCTCTCCAATGGTAGTCCTGCATGCGGCAAATGACCAGTGTGTCCTATGGCCAGTCTGGGCCTAGATTCAACCAATTGCCAATCCATGGATGTGGTGGCTGCTTTAATTTTTTTTTCAGGCTAAGAAAGTTTACAGCAAGTACAGAAAATACCTGTTGAACTTGACAGTAATACAGTGTCCTTGTATATGAAAGCAATATCAATGCTTTCACTCATCTGTAAACTACAAATCTCCCCACCTCCTATGTGATGGAGATGCAAAGACTTGTCTGTAGCCCAGCCTAGGTGGCAACCATGGATTCCTTCATAAATACAGTAGATGTGTGTGTAGCCACCCTAGGATGGGGAGTATGTTATTCTAAGGATTACCAGGTGAAAATAAAAAGGAAAAAGGCCTGAAAAAAAAAGAAAACTAATGTAACCTCCACATCTACAGACTGCAATTTATCACAATTTCATTTATGGGTTTAGCTGCACTGTATCATAATTAAATTTTTTTTCTGTTTTATACCTTTTTCACATAGTTAAAAATATAACCTATCCCTTCAATGGGCCTGAATGTCCAGCTTGCGCTTCATTTAATACCTCAGAGTTGTGTAAGCCTGTTGATACTACAGTCTGCAGAAACAAGACTATTGCGCTTCACTCGTTGGATGGCTTGAAAGACTAGGTAAGGCTTCTTCCATTACGGGGGCTTTTGCATATGATTCAAGATATGTATTTCCTTCATTAGCTACAAAGAAATGAGAAGGAACATGAAATGAAGCACTGGGCATGCATGTGATGCAAGGTGTATCTCAACACTTCTTTTGATTTGACAGCTTAGATTATAGTCACACTATACAGAACCACAGTGGCTCTGTACCTTGGAGTAACTGTAATTGCCAATGACAGCAATAACAAATATGAACTATGAACACTAGTGTTTACATTTGAGAGCCGTCTCTTACTGTGGGGGATTGTGGGATTATTTTTAACCCTTTCACCGCCTCCCCACATACATCTCAACTCCAGCCTGTGTTTGTACTGACCTTTACAGTGCCCCTGTTGCCTTACTTATTCTGCACATCTGCACATTAATCACTTCATTTCCAACTTTATGTGACACCGCTGGGATTAAAAGTTTTGCCCAAGTTTCCAGATCTGCACATACAGTATCTTGCCAGTATTTCAAGTCAGTTCTGTTTGCATGTGACTGATGTTATGGAAAATGCAGCAGGAGGAGTATGACTCTGCAGTAGGCAGGCAGAGCATGGAACCCAGGTGGGTAAGTCTTCCTGGCATATCCTCCCATAGCTGCTGGATACCACATTTGTGAGACTTTCCAAAAAGGGGTCATCTGGAGGGTGTTTTGTATTCTCCTGGCTTTCCAGGGTCTCCGAAAGTGTGATAGGTAGTCAGGAAGTGTATTGAGGAAATAACACCCTTTAAAAGACTAAAGGTGGCCATTAGATTTTGGGGACCTGTATGGGACTAGGCTGCCAAAAAGTCTCTCACATGTGGTATCTCCATACTCAGAAGAAGTAGCTGAATATGTTTAGGGTGTAATTCCACCTAGACTGTTCCGTGCTGTACCCTGTACTAAAACTACTTGTGTGTATTAGCAATAGTAACAATCCTTGATGCAGAGACCAGGTTGACCAGGACAGGAGGGACATAAATAAGTGTTTCATCTTATTCTGTGTCTACTACAGACACAACATCCTCTTTGGGGTAACTTTTTGGTTGGGGTACCAGGGAGAACATCAGGAAAATGCCTCTCAAGCAGCCTGCTCACTGCATCCGGATTTACGGTTGGCTAGAGCACCTTCTGGATACAAAAGGGCAGTGATGATCTCTTCCTGATATTGTAGGAAGGATCCACTTCGTCCAGTTGCTTAGTAACTTACAAAAGAGTTATATATAGCCAAATGAAATAGACACCTTTTTATAATTTTTGAAATTTAATATTATAGTCTTGGACACAGAGAGGTTTTTCAACAACACCATATGCCGTGCAAATTTGGACTGACATATCTGCGTGAATGGAAGACAGGATGAAAAAATGTCCTTACACTTAAGTGCAAGAAGTTCTCCATTGTGCAAGCAGGCTCTCTCCTCCTTTCTAAGTTGGGTGTTTACAAGCCATTGGGGGAAACCCCTGTCATTATGTTGCATAGGGGTCAACTCACTAAAAGTGAAACAGTGTGGTAAAATAACACGTATTTTTTGCGGTAATTACCGCATATTTTCATACGGTAATTTATCTCACGGCAGCTGGTTGTTTAGGAATCCGGCCGCTGAGTTCTTAACAATGAAGGACTCATTAGCTGTCAGTGGGTGTCCCACTGACAGCTAAATGTAAGTAAAACATTCCAGCAATTACAAATGATGAAAAAGCAATGTGGGGCTTCCCGTTCATCAAGGCCCTTTCGCTCTGGTATGGATTTTAAGGAAGAACTCACACCAAAATTAAAAAAAAAAAAACCTCTGCTGTTTTCCTGTAAATTTGGATGTGTCTTGGTTTTGTGGTTGCCAGGAGACTTTGTGGAAACAGTTTGGGGATGGCCCTTTCCTGTTCCCACATGCAAAGCAAGCTCCATAAAGACATAGATGAGCGAGTTTGGGGTGGAGGAACTTGACTGGCCTGCACAGAGTCCTGACCTCAACCCAATAGAACACCTTTGGGATGAATTAGAGTGGAGACTGCGAGCCAGACCTTCGCATTCGACATCAGTGCCTGACCTCACAAATGTTCTTCTGAAAGAATGATCAAACATTCCCATAGACACCCTCCTAAACCTTGTGGACGGCCTTCCCAGAAGAGTTGAAGCTGTTATAGCTGCAAAGGGTGGGCCAACTTAATATTGAACCCTACGGACTAAGAATGGGATGTCATTCAAGTTCATGTGCGTGTAAAAGCAGGCGTCTGAATACTTTTAGCAATATGTGTATTTTGTTGGGTCATAAACACATCTGCAAATTTCTCAGAGAGATAGTTTATGAGGGACTGAATTTTGTAGAGCCAATTATATTCAGGGTCACTTCAAGGACAACAGAGTGTATTATCACTAAAATGCATGAAACACATTATCTTTTCCTGGCCATTTGAGCTGAGAACATGGGCATAATTCAATTTGCTCCTGCAGGTAAAAAAATATGATGAATCAGGTCTGTGGACCAATATGACAAGAATGAATTTTTCTTGTAATACCCATGTTAAGGGTTAGGCCCATACAGGTTTTAAAATACCCATGTTAAGGGTTAGGCCCAAACCAGTTTTAAATTAGAAAAAGTAACAGGTTTCCACACAAATTGTCTGGGAAGAGTTTAATTTGCAAAAAGACAAAGCAATAGCACACCGGCCTAGCGCATTATCCTAAAAAGGTTTATTGTAGTATAGATAAAAACATACTCACAAACATAAGATGACAATTCACATAACAAATGACAGCTACTTGGTACAATGACCAGTGGGGGCCAATGGACCCCTACTACTAGATAAAACCCATCTCAGGGCCAAATACGGCTGACGTGCTTCGAGGGCAACCCTTTTCCTCAGAGCCAGCTGAGATGGCTCTGAGGAAGAAGGTTGCCCTCAAAATGTGCAATTTGTTATGCAAGTCACATGTTTGTGAGTATGTTTTTATCTATACTACAATAAATCTTTTTAGGATAATGCGCTAGGCCGTTGTGCGCTCTTGCATTGTCTTTTTGCAGTTTGGTCTGGACTACCCTGGTCGTGTGCTAGAGCAGCAAGGATCTATCCGTGGGACATCCTGATACATACACTCATTTGAACTCTATCAAGATCACTGCCTAATGACACTGACTGGGTGACAAGGGTGATCAAAGGGTTAATGAGGGTGATCAAGGGGCTAAATGTGCCTATCTAAGGTGTGAGGATGCAAAGTGTGCTGCTTTTACTCACAGTGTGTGTCTCTCTTCTTTTCTGAATGGAAAAGGGTTCAAGAACAGAAAAAACTGCTAGATCACTGCTTTTGTTTACAAAATATGACATGAGCGATCTTTCATTGGCTGCAGGTGATCAGAAGGGTCCCAGGCAATATCATTGACCAGGATCACTGACAAACTTGTCCTGCAGCCTATGTTTGAGGGCTTACCTGCTGCAATATGCATGTGTACAAGAATTAAAAACAAAAGAAAAAAATTATCCTCCCAGGTTTGTATCTTGTAAATGAGGGGAGGAGAGCTCACCACAAAATCCAATAACAAAAATATTCCTCACATAAAAAAATGGCTTTGGCTCAACAGCTCAAACCCAAAACAATTGAAGTATCAAGAAAAGAAAAACGTGCTGTAATTCAAATATTGACAGAGGTCATTGACTGCAATAATGAACTTTTATTGATTAAAATAACACAAACACAATATAAAAGAAGGTTATGGGTCAGAGGTCGTAACCATGGATCTAGTGGATCAAGTATCATTTATATATAATATATTTAATGTACAGGTGCATGATTGTGCCTGTACTGTACTGTACTGTATATATGCTGTGGTGGGCAGGGGTACTTGCCTAGGGCAGCATTTTTCAGGGGGGCACCTCCCCCCAGAAGAAGGGATGGAAGAAGGGACACTTGTGCCATAGGAACCAGGTGGGATCCAAGAGAGACTGCGTGCTGCTTGATGGTGTATGTAGAGCCTGACTTTCATTCCCGAGGATGTCCAGAGCTGTGAAAATGGGTGTATTTCTATCACTGGGGGGGGGGATAATGGAAGACTCTCACAGGTGGGGGGCAGGGGTGTTGCTGGTCAATGTCAGGCTCTCTCTGCAGGAGGGGGGAAGGGGTGGAGATGTTGGTCGGTGTCTGTGGGGGCAGATGATTTTTTTGTTGCCTAGGGCAGCACAAAACCTAAATACACCACTGGTAGTGGGTGGGCAAGCAGTTAAAGAAATCCAG
The DNA here is from genome assembly GCF_062004578.1 of Staurois parvus. Classification (NCBI taxonomy): domain Eukaryota; kingdom Metazoa; phylum Chordata; class Amphibia; order Anura; family Ranidae; genus Staurois; species Staurois parvus. The sequence goes on from NW_028317959.1 coordinate 1,070,497, forward strand.
GTATGGCATTTTTTACACAGTTATATTGATCCAGCTTGGGCCGGTGTAACTATGCATAAACCCTACCTGTGGGATCACTCTAGAAGCAGGAAATTACTGTAGTAGACACTACTACTTCAGTCAGCTCTGCTAACTAGTTTTGTGTTGAGCAGCTGCCCTTGCTGTATTCTGAACACAGGAGATGGGCCACTTGGCATAAGCCCATTTAGAGAATGATTTGCATTTTCTCAATGAATGCAAAATGTCCTCTGCTTGAATGAGGTAGAAAGGTAGGGAAGTTATGTCGCTCTCTGTGGTATTTGCATAATTACATTAGTCCAATGTAACTACTGTATGTAAAAAATGCCATTCCTGGAATTTTTCTTTAACCACTGCCCATCCATGTACATAAATGACCGGATGGGAGCAGTGCAGGATCGGGTGGCCGTTTATAAATGGCCTCCACATTCACTGCCTGTGCATGCTCCCCAGAAGCTCATGGCACCGAACGCTGTAGGGAGCTCTGTGTGAGGTCCTGATCATGTGATCACTGATTGGCCAATCAGTAATCACATGAATAGTAGTAAGCAAGATGTGAATAGTAGTAAGCAAGATGTCACTTCCTGACACCATTGCTTACTACTAGTGAAATCTGTGAATGATCACAGAGGTCACATGGTACAAGGCTATTCACAAAAGACTTGTACCATGTGACAAGCTGTGACCAATCACAGCTCTCACAGTATTTCTCAATGGCTGCAAGAATGCAGCCAGAGAGAAGGAGAAATGATTGCTTTTACAGCCTTTACGGGTATAAAAGCAATCAGTGTAAAAAAAAAAATCTTCATCACCCCCCATAAGTAATACAGTGTCACTATGGCGACACTGTACTGCTGGGGTGACAGTATGTTAAAAAAAAAATTTTGATTATAAACTAATTTGTTTTTTTTTGTTTTTTTTTTACTAAAAAGATAGCTGAATACATTGGTCAAGATATATGAAGAAAGATTATTTATTTGCAAAATTTTATAAGACAAACTTTTTTTCAAAATGTTTGGACTTTTCATTTATATAGCAAAAAAATTTAAATCCCAGTGGTGAATAAATACCACTAAAATAAAGTGTTATCTGTCAAAAAATGCAAAAAAATTCATACAGTGTTGCATGACTGCGCAATTGTCAAAGTGTGACAGCACTGAAAGCTGAAAAGTGGCCTGGACAGGAAGGGAGTGAAAGTGTCCGGACTTGAAGTGGTTAAATAAAGTTCTTTTTTTTATACACTCATAAATCCATGCTGGAGTCATTCAGAAAAAGTACTCTGTCCCTTTTATTTCCAGTTAGCAAGGCTGGTGATTGCTCTACCATCTATTTCCCTGGCCAATGGCTTTGTAACTTTTCATCTGAAGTCTATTTTTCAGAGGTGATTTAATTATGTAATGAGGGGACCTGGGCATCTCAGACTCCCCATCTCAAATTTGCATTAAATGCCAGATGACTCCTGATTTGTCTCATCCACTATGAACTCATGCTATGATTAAGCAGCTGGAAGACTCTTGGTCTATCATGCCAGCCATGTCTTGAATTTCATGGTATAAATGACAGGCAGGGACAATGAAAGTCTTCTTCCTGGTGGCAAGGAACAGCACATTTTTCTAAAGGAGATGATGACAGCCCAGGGCTCAACCTTCTTTGACCAGAAAAGCTTTTTTTTAAAAAATTTTTAATGTGTCAGTAGTCTATTGGCGAATGGGCAGAGAGATCTAGAAAAGTGAAGTTAGCAGGTTCCTAGAGTTCAGCTTTAAAGGCCAAATATTCATGTTTAGTTGGATGTTTATTATGTTAATGTGAATTATTTTATTCTTTCAGATGGTGTTTTGGTCAGATTTTCAGTGCAGGGATGCATGTCATACCTGAATTGTAAGTACGACTTCAGCCAAACAATTGGATACAAAATGAATAAGATTAAAATGAAAATATGTTGGTTACCAGAACTCAAACAAGTCTAAGGATGGAAAAAAAATAATGGGATATGTTACAGGCAACTTGCATCAATTTACATTAAATTCAAAGCTGAACCCTATCCAATTAGCTAATGGAACAGTTAAACATGTATGTTCATGATGTGTTTTAACAAACATCACTTTTCTGAAACCTTCTTCTCTTCAACTTCCTTTGGTCACTTCCATGCTGACTGTGTATAAGCTAAACTACAAAATTAAAAGGTCTTTCCTGCACTAAGCTTGCCTAAACATAGCTCTTTGCAGTCTCCACTACACAAGACCTGCAATGATGGCATATTTTTCCAATACATTACATCCTATTATCTCACCGAGCATTGGCACATCTTTTATTAACCCCTGAAAGGCATTTGAATGCATTCATGTGGCAATACAGCAGTGTCAAGGCCCAGCATCACTGTCACTGATAGCTTCTGGTCACTGTTTACGAACTGGAGCCAGGAATGACCTAATCATGTGATCATTGGTACAACTAATCAAATAACCAAATGACTGGAGAACCTGCCTCCACCATCAGTAATAACCCTGATGGTTGGAAAGGTTAAAGATAATTTTTGGTATACAATGGATTTTAGAAAAATAAAGCCTAATTGAACTTTCAACTTATATTAGCTACTGGTACACTTTAAGTCCTTAGATACAGTGAGGAACAGAAGTATTTGAACACCCTGCGATTTTGCAAGTTCTCCCACTTAGAAATCATAGAGGGGTCTGAAATTCACATTGTAGGTGCATTCCCACTCAGAGACGGAACTTAAGAAAAAAATTCAGGAAATCACATTGTATGATATTTAAAGAATTTATTTGTCTTGCACTGCTGAACATAAGTATTTGAACACCTAAGAAACAGCAAGAATTCTGGCTCTCAAAGACCTGTTACTGTGCCTTTAAAAAGTCCACCTCTACTTCACTCATTAATCTAACTTAGTAGCACCTGTCTGAGCTCTTTAAAGACACCTGTCTACCCCACAGTCAGTCAGACGTCAACTACTACCATGGGCAAGACCAAAGAGCTGTCAAAAGACACCAGAGATAAAATTGTAGACCTCCACAAGGCTGGAAAGGGCTACAGGGCAATTGCCAAACAGCTTGGTGAAAATAGATCAACTGTTGGAGCAATTGTTAGAAAATGGAAGAGGCTAAAGACGACTGTCAGTCTCCCTTGGACTGGGGCTCCATGCAAGATCTCACCTTGTGGGGTATCACTGATGATAAGAAAGGTGAGGAATCAGCCCAGAACTACAAGGGAGTAGCTGGTCAATGACATGAAGAGAGCTGGGACCACAGTTTCAAAGGTCACTGTTGGTAGAACACTACGCCGTCATGGTTTCAAATCATGCATTGCACGGAAGGTTCCCCTGCTCAAGTCATCACATGTCCAGGCACGTCTGAAGTTTGCCAATGACCATCTGAATGATCCAGAGGAGGCATGGGAGAAATTCATGTGGTCAGATGAGACCGAAGTAGAACTTTTTGGTCTAAACGTCACTCGTCGTGTTTGGAGGAAAAAGAAGGATGAGTTGCATCCCAAGAACACCATCCCTACTGTGAAGCATGGGGGTGGTAACATCATGCTTTGGGGGTGCTTTTCTGCGAAGGGGAAAAGACGACTGCGCTGTATTAAGGAGAGGATGAATGGGGCCATTTATTGTGAGATTTTGAGCAACAACCTCCTTCCCTCAGTCAGAGCATTGAAGATGGGTCGTGGCTGGGTCTTCCAACATGACAACGACCCGAAGCACACAGCCAGGATAACCAAGGAGTGGCTCCGTAGGAAGCATATCAAGGTTCTGGATTGGCCTAGTCAGTCTCCAGACCTAAATCCAATAGAACATCTTTGGAGGGAGCTGAAACTCCGTGTTGTTCAGTGACAGCCCCGAAACCTGACAGATCTAGAGGAGATCTGTGTGGAGGAGTGGGCCAAAATCCCTGTTGCAGTGTGTGCAAACCTGGTCAGGAACTACAGGAAACGTTTGACCTCTGTAATTGCAAACAAAGGCTTCTGTACCAAATATTAACACTGATTTTCTCAGGTGTTCAAATACTTCTGTTCAGCAGTGCAAGACAAATAAATTCTTTAAAAATCATACAATTTGATTTCCTGAATGTTTTTTTGTAATTATGTCTCTCAGAGTGGGAATGCACCTACAATGTGAATTTCAGACCCCTCCATGATTTTTAAGTGTAAGAACTTGCAAAATCGCAGGGTGTTCAAATACTTCTGTTCCTCACTGTATATGTGTGTGTAAAGCGCTGCGTAAATTGACAGCACTATAGAAGTACCTGAAATAAATAAATAAATCTGGGGTCTTGTAAGCCACCTCAGACCTTCCATGTACACCTCCTTGGCTTTCATACAGACCAGGAGACCTTTTTGCAACAGCTGTTTTCTTTGGCAAAAACCAGCATAGTTACATAGTTAGTCTGGCTGAAAAAAAGACAAAAGTCCATCCAGTTCAATCATAGAAAAAAAAAAAGTTATAATCTTATACCCACAGTTGATCCAGAGAAAGGCATAAAAACCCCAGCAAAGCATGATCCAATTTGCTCCTGCTGGGAGAAAAATCCCTTCCTGATCAGATAGTCCCTGGAACAACTTTACCTATAAATATTAGTATCCAGTTATATTCTGTGTATCTAGGAAACAGTCCAGGCCTTTTTTTGAAGCAATCCACTGAGCTGGCCAAATCCAACTCTTGAGGGAGTCTATTCCACATTTTCACAGCTCTCACTGTGAAGAAACTTTTTCGTGTTTGGAGATTAAATTTCTTTTCCTCCAGATGTAAAGAGTGCCCCCTTGTCCTCTGTGATGACCTCAGAGTGAATAGCTCTACACCAAGTTCACTATATGAACCACTGATGTATATGATCAACATGTATATACATGTTGATCATATCCCCCCTTAATCTCCTCTTCTCAAAAGAGAATACATTCAGTTCCTCTAATCTTTCCTCATAGCTGATCTCCTCCATGCTGTGGTGGTTTATGTAAGAATTTATTCTAAATACGTAGGGCGGTGTCCTCTCCCTTAAACAAAATATCGCAGTGCCTCCACTAAATAAGGCAAATGTTTAATGAACCAATAATTTGGACACCTTAATAATTTGATCACCACTTAATAATATACCTTGAGTCATTTTAACCAGTATGATTTCGTACCATATACACAAAAATTGCCTTTTTGATAAATAACTAAATTTATTTATGTACAAAATTTATATATATATTAATACAAACGCAAAAGACTGGTGATGAATATATACTCGTACATACAATCAAAAATATGATAGGCTAATTTCTATATCATCAAACAATAGATGCTTACAGATAACGGTAAATATAGGAAAAACCAAATTTAGGTATAAGTTGTCTTATAGTGCCTCAGAAATTATTTCTCATATTCCGTGGCCATAGGAATATAAGAAAGTATTTTCTGATAAATTGCACTACAACAAAACTACAAATCAGTTAATATGCAATATCTATAATCTAATACCAATTTCAAACAGTTTTAGTGATAATTATATATATAATCTTAATATATTCCTAACCACCCAATAAATGTTATAAGCCTTAGAAAATTGGAAATAACCAAAGAAAATTATAACCTAGCAGTCTCACCACCCCAGAATCTTGAGTTTGAGGTTTCCCCAATGGGATGCAGTCGGGCCTTCAAATGGTCCTCAAGACAAAATGGCAGCTGGAACTTCTTCAGCAAAATGGCCGCAGGTAGCAAGTGAGGGATAGTGCAGTAGGTGTTAGCAATAGGATAGATAATATATATTTTGGAAGTGATAGCAGTCTTGATTGTAGTGTTTAGAGTAGAGTTTAGCTATTATATAAGTAAATTATATTAGAAGAAGTAGTTCAGTATAGTCATAGACGTGTTGATAGAAGTCTAGATCAGAAGTGTCATAGAAGAAGTGTAGAAGTTTAGAAGTGTAGAAGTCTAGCAGTTTAGAAGTTTTTTTTTTCTGAGGTGTATGGCATTTTTATACCATACAATCTTTTGTTTCAAAGGACCCTCCCAACAGAGAGAAAACAGGTGGCGCACACACCTAGTGCATTATCCAAGGTTTATTGTAGGAGTGAAAGAATAATAAAAACATACTCACAGACGAAGCATGTATCTAAAAAGCATAGAAAAATGACAATGGCCACAACGGCAGGCAAGGTGTTCTCACTGTCAGTGCGGTCAAATTGTCAAATACATCAGCATTAGAGGTTGGTAATCAGCTCTGAGGAAAGGGATTCCTCCCCGAAACGCGTCAACAATTTGACCGCACTGACAGTGAGAACACCTTGCCTGCCGTTGTGGCCATTGTCATTTTTCTATGCTTTTTAGATACATGCTTCGTCTGTGAGTATGTTTTTATTATTCTTTCACTCCTACAATAAACCTTGGATAATGCACTAGGTGTGTGCGCCACCTGTTTTCTCTCTATCCAGTGGCTGATTTCCCCGTCTGAGGAGGACTGCACCCCTGAAGCATTTCCTTTGGTTGTTGCTGTCCTGGTACCCTTGGCTTCCCTTTTGACTGTGCATATCCTGAGGCGCTGAAGAGTACATACGATATCCGACCCTCCCAACAGGCTTGTTGATTAGCCGGTCGAGAAGTGTGCGTACCTAGAGAGTTTTCTCACCTGTCCACTGGGGACAGTCAGGTATCAAAAAAATCTTTGGTAGTCTTAACGATAACTCACACTTTGATTGAAACAAAATGTCTTGAGGTATCAAATATATATGTCCTATTCAAGTATAGTTGATTTTACTACTAACTCTTGGATAAGGACCATAGAAAGATATACATATATTCGGTTTCTCATTTTCCTGATGTTTAAACTGTATTGGAATAGCTGACTTTTTGGAAATATTAAATTTACCCCAATTCACAAATAATCTTCTTCTTCATCACTTCAAACTTAGTTGAGTGGTATGCAATACCCAACTTTGTTGAATATATTTTGGTGTGTGGAAATATACCCTTGATCATATTTCCATTGATATAAACCAAATTTTCCTTTGTATCTTAACTGACCCAGATTTTACCTTGTGCTGAATGTACAGTTCATGGAAATGTGATGGAGAACCTTATCCATTGTTGAGTAATTAGGGTAAATAGAAGAGACCTGGAGTTAAACCTCAGTATTCAATAGCTATTGTGACAGTTTAGAAGCCTTGTTTGGTGAACACACATCTTCCAAGGTTTTGGAAGAAATAGGCCAAATAAAGTTTCTGTCTCACCATTGTCCCTTTTGGTACCTTATGTATGCTCACCTGCAAAAACTCAAATAGTGGTGTTTGACTACCTATAATTGAGTTTCCTGCAATTGAAGTATCTCCTAGCTTCCCATAGACAATGGTACTTGTTTAGGTGACATACATCTGCAAGGTCTTGGAATAACCAGAATCAGATCCCACCATTGTCATTTTCTGGTACTCTGTTTGATCACCTGTAGAAATTCAAATGGTAATATTGTGTCTTGAACAAGTCTCTTCCACTCATTGTGTGTGTGAAGTAACCTCTTGAAATATCCCTTGACATTCACTCTAGAATGTTAACCCCTAACAGTCAGCTGGGATTCCCAATTTTGGGATAATATCATTTTCTTAATAACCAGTCCCCAAAAGTCATTACAATGCCTCGTGTCAGGTTAGTTTCCCTTCTCTGTACTTTCTCAAGTTCCCCAATGTTCGTTTTGTGAATTGGTGCGCAAAACTGAACTGCATATTCCAGATGAGGCCTTACTAATGATTTGTACCGGGGTAGAATGATACCTCTCTCTCTGGAGTCTATACCTCTTAATACAAGAGAGGATTTTACTCGCTTTAGAAACCGCAGCTTGGCATTGCTTCCCGTTATTAAGCTTGTGATCTACCAGAACTCCCAGATCCTTCTCCATTATTTATTCCCCTAGTTGTACCCCCCTAGTATGTATGATGCATGCATATTCTTAGCCCCCAAGTGCATCACCTTACATTTATCAACATTAAACCTCATTTGCCACATAGTTGCCCAATTAAACTGTGCATTTAGGTTGGCTTGTAAGTTGAAGATATCCTGTAAGGACGTTATTCCACTGCACAGCTTGGTGTCATCTGCAAAGACTGAAATGGGATTTTTAATCCCACACCCTATATTGTTTATAATTATATTAAAAGTAAGGGTCCCAAAACTGAACCTTGGGGTACACCACTGACAACCCTAAACCATGCAGAGTATGAATCATTAACCACTACTCTTTGAATACTATCTTTTATCCAGTTTTCTATCTATTTACATACGGATTTTTCCAAGCCTGTAGACTTTACCTTACACATTAGCCGTGTGTGGGGAACTGTGTCAAATGCTTTTGCAAAATTCAAGTATACCACGTCCACCGCCACCCCTCTGTCTAAGATTTTCCTCACCTCCTCATAAAAAGAAATCAGATTTGTTTGACAACTTTTCTCTTTCATGAATCCATGCTGACTGTTGCTTAAAATATTTTTTTCCAGCAAGAACTCATCTATTATAGTGGTATTTTATTAAACTCTCCAGTATCTTCCCAACTATAGAAGTTAAACTAAAAGGTCTTTAATTACTTAGTAAAGATTTTGACCCCTTTTTAAATATTGGCACCACATTGGCCTAACACCAATCCAGTGGTACTATGCCAGTCATTAAAGAGTCCCTAAAAATTAGAAACAATGGCTATGAAATGACAGAGCTCAATTCTTTAAGAACCCATGGGTGTATGCCATCTGGTCCAGGTGCTTTATTCACCTTTATACTGTCTAAATATTTTTGGATCATATCAATTGTGAGCCAATGTGGATCATCTGCGTCTGTGTCAATACCATGTCCATTATGGACAAAAGCTCCCCCATGCTCCTTTGTATACACAGAGCTGAAGAAGGTATTTATTCAAATTTGCCTTCTCTTTGTCCCCAGTCACCCACTCTAGATTATTTTGTAAAGGGCCTACATGCTTGGACCGGACCTTTTTACTATTAATATATTTGAAGAAATTTTTGAGTTGGTCCTGCTATCTTTTGCAATCTGTCGTTCATTTTCAATTTTTGTGGCCTTTATTTCCTTTTTGCATATTCTGTTATATTGCTTGTGATGTTTAAATGATGATAGTGTTCCTTCATTTTTATATTTAATGAAAGCTCTTTTCTTATTATCTATAGCTTTTTTAACTTTGGCCGTAAGCCACATAGCTTTGATTTTTAGCCTTTTAAACTTGTTGGAACTATATTTTGCAGTGTGTTCACATACAGTCTTTTTGAAGAACTCCCATTTCTGTGTTGTGTTGATCAATGCCAATATTCGCTCCCAGTCTAAGTCTTGGAGAGCAGCTCTCAGCCTTGGAAAATTAGCTCTCTTAAAATTGAGTGTTTTTATTTTTCCCGTATGTGCTCGCTGTTTACAGCTAACAATAAATGAAATCCTGTTATGGTCACTGCTACCCAGATGTTCTTTTATATGGACATTCGTAATAAGCTCTGCGTGGTTTGAGATTACCAGGTCCAGGTGCATGGAGGTAAAAAACCTTTTGTGTTCAGCAGTCCCCCCCAGCTCCCCTAATACCTAGTGGCTCTGAGGAAGAGGCAAGTCCTCGAAACGCGTCAGCCTTTTGGATGTCTAAACTCCCTATTGCGGACTGTTACTCAGCGCGGTGTTGATCCAGCTGTTCTTTTATGACGTGCCTTGACTATATTGTCGTTTGTGAGTACAACACCTACTTTATTATTTTTTATTAAACATTTTTTATGGTAATGCGCTAGGCCTGTGCTCCCTCTTTTTGTTCTTTCCCCATTCAGTATATTTGGATTCCCCCGGTCCATTTGAGGGCAGCAAGGTGTGCATGTTCCAGGACATTCTTAATGTGGTTGTAGCCTGCATCGAGTCCATCCCCAAGCGCAGGAGCATTTGTGTTTGCTGGTCCCCTAATACCTACCTGAGCCTTGTCGGGATCCAGCGATGTGGACAAGAACCTCGGCTGTCACAGACCTCTGCCTGCTTATTGGCTAAAACATTGACAGTGGGGGCAGGCCTGAGACGTGGCTTTGTGTGTGATTGGAGGTACCAAGCAGTGGCTCGGGAGTACACCTGCTTGGGTACCCCCATAGCAAGCTGCTTGCTATGGGGACACCCGGTAGGAACAAGGAGCCATGAGCGTAGGTGGGGACTCGAGAGAAGGATGATCCAGGCTGCACAGAGCAGGTAGGTATAACTTGTTTGTTATTAAAAACAAACTGAACCTTTAGTATCGATTTAATTAATCCTAAAATTGTGTTTAAAATAGCAAATGTTAGGCAAAATATTTCCAAATATATTGGAGAAATGGGTTAAAAAAACTCCTTTCAACAAGTGTTTTTCAGTTGTGCAGTGGATGCTTTAGCAAGTGCATGAGGGCATTAGGTAGATGCTGAAAAGGGCTGCAGGAGATTAGCAGCACTGACATGCACAAATGAAAACACAAAAAAAAAACAAATAAAAAAAACAAACAGGTAAACTCAATATTTTATGAAAAATAAAATGGCAATTCTTTATAATACACAGTGCTTTACTGAATTGTCATCCAGTTAGGGTTTATATCTGCTTTAAAGTGGTTGTAAGCCTCAGAGATAAAATATGAACAAAGCATATCCCTCGATAGCATATACTTGTCTCGAGTAAAGTGTTACTAAACCCAGGATCCTGCATTCACTATATCCCGTCTCCCACAGTACACAGAACATGGATATGCAATTAATTTAGTAAATACAAGCTGCTAAATATCTTTTCTCATCAGCAGTTAGAGCAGTTTTGGATGACAAATAGAAGTATCAGTGTCAAGCAGAGCACTGGTTAAAGCTTGTAGAAGGAGTTTTCATTCTCCCCTGATTGTCCTATGAGGCCGCATGACCCCTGACCCTCTGGACAGTGCTGGATTGACCCTGTGCTGATCACATGCACTCTCCCAAGAAAAAAAAGAAAACTCTCTAGCAATACACACTAAACTGAGCATGTGCAGCTTGCCCCCAAGGCTCTGTTTTATCAGGAGATGGATTGGGGACAGTAGAAGGCGAGGATCAGAGAAGACAGGATCACACAGCAATTTTACACAATGCAGAGGATTAACCCCTTCCACAGCGAGTATAACAAGCATGCTTTACTGCATATACAATATATGCTTTTACTGTTGTGGGTTTAGTAACACTTTAAGAACATTAATGTCCATTTCTGTCTGTTGCTTTGTTCCTCTGCTATCAGCATGAGTCACTTCTGACAAGTTTTCCTGACACCAATTGAAAAATTGTGATGGGGAAGGACCTCCAGCTGATTGACAGCTGCAGCTCTCTTCCTGTGTGCTGTGTGGACGGGGAGGGGGGGGGTGTGCCTTCCCTCCAATCAGCTCTCAGACTCTCCTCACTGAGCTCCGAGTGTGTAACTTTAACTCTCCATCTCTTTTTCCTGAACTCTCAGGCAAGCTTATCATTTCAGCACTTTGAATGACTGTAGAGAAGAGATTGCTATAGATAGACAAGTACAACTTATGTAGGAGAATTTGTTTCATTTTCATGTATCACCTGAGGCCAGTCACTTCATTGGGTACAGTGAAGGAAAAAAGTATTTGATCCCCAGCTGATTTTGAATGTTTGATCAGTCTAAAAATCGAATGGTAGGTATATTGTAACACTGAGAGACAGAACAGCAACAAAACATTCTAAAGAAATGCATGTGTAACAAATCATGCACCTGTGGTCATGCAGGTTATTGGAACACCTGAATCCAATTATTTGGAGGGGTGTCCCAATACTTTTGGCAATATAGTGCATATCTAGACTCACATAGTCTTATGCAGGCCATAGACGGGGAGAAAAACGGCCAATTTTTCTTTTAAAAAATGAAAAATCGGTCGTTCAAGCGGCCGACGTTACCATCAATGGTAGAAAAAAAAATCGGCCGATTTTCATCCCGTCTACAGCCGGCAAAAAGTGTCCCTGCAGAGAGCTCCACTATTTCTTTGACAGTTCCTTGACATTTACAGCGGTTGCAACATTGTATCTATTTGTTTCCGAATAAAAACATCTGTATCCTAAATGGAAACAAATAGATACAATGTTGCAACCGCTGTAAATGTCAAAGAACTGTCAAAGAAATAGGGGAGCTCTCTGCAGGGACACTTTTTGCTGGACTAGAATTCCTCTTATTTTTCATCCTACTTTTTCTTCCTCTTCTTCTTCTTCTTCTTCTTCATCCTCATCCTCTTCTTCTTCTTCCTCATCTTCTTCTTCATCCTCATCCTCTTCATCATCCTCTTCTTCATCATCCTCATCCTCTTCTTCTTCATCCTTCATTGTATCTATTTGTTTCCGAATAAAAACATCTATATCCTAAATGGAAACAAATAGATACAATGTTGCAACCGCTGTAAATGTCATAGAACTGTCAAAGAAATAGCGGAGCTCTCTGCAGGGACTCCTCCTCCTCCTAAAAATCGGCCGATTTGCCCATCATTGCCGCGAAAATCGGCCAATCGGCAAAATCGGCCGTTTTTTTTTCCAACTTTACAGATAAAAAAAATCAGCCAAAATACCGAAAAACGCCGAACAAATAGCCCACTAACGATCCGAAAATTGGCCGATTTTATTTTTGGCCGAAAAATCGGCCGATTTTCGACCCATCTATGGCCTGCATTAGGCACTAGCTGTCTCTTTCAAAAGTACATACTCCTCAGTCTAGCCCCGAAACAAGAGTTATTCCAGCTAATTGCAGCGTGTGTGTATATGTATGTATATATCTGTGTGAGTGTATACATATACATATATATATATATATATAGCATCTATAATACCTTTATTAACTGTGGTGTGGTGGCATGCACTAGCTGTCTCTTTCAAAAGTACATACTCTTCAGTCTAGCCCCTAAACAAGAGTAAGAGTTATTCAAGGTAATTACAGCGTGTGTATGTGTATATTTATATATATATATATGTGTGTGTGTATGTATATATATATATATATATATATATATATATATATATATATATATTTCATCCAAGATTTGACGGTACATTGCCCCGTCCATCGTTCCTTTGATGCGGTGCAGTTGTCCTGTCCCCTTAGCAGAAAAACAACCCAAAGCAGAATGTTTCCACCACCATGTTTGACATGTTTGGGGTCATAGGCAGCATTCCTCCTCCTCCAAAGACGGCGAGTTAAGTTGATGCCAAAGAGCTCAATTTTGGTCTCATCTGACCACAACACTTTCAACCAGTCCTCCTCTGCATCATTCAGATGTTCAGTGGCAAACTTCAGACGGGCCTGGACATGTGCTTTCTTTAACAGAGGGCCCTTGCGGGCACTGCAGGATTTCAATCCTGGTCGGCATAGTGTGTTACCAATTGTTTTCTTGGTGACTGTGGTCCCAGTTACCTGGAGATCATTGACAAGATCCTCACGTGTAGTTCTGGGATAATTCTTTATTGTTCTCATGATCATTGACACTCCACGAGAGGATCTGCCAAGAGGAGTGGGCCAAAATCCCTCCTGAGATGTGTGCAAACCTGGTGGCCAACTATAGGATACGTCTGACCTCTGTGATTGCCAAAAAGGGATTTGCCACCAAGTACTAAGTCATGTATATACACACACACACATACAGTATATATACACTGTATATTGGAATAGAGTAGGGAATGGGTTAAACCAAAGTCACATTTTCCTTTTTCTCTGTTCCCTATTTTTTCTCCAGTAAGTGAAGGTAATGCTTAAAATGGCTTTGTCAGTGGTGAAAAGAAAAGCCACATGTGATGTGATATGGAGCAGAAAATCACCAGCAACTGCTTGTAAAAGTTACAGTTTTTATTGAATTAAGCAAACAGTTCAAAACAAATTCACTTTTTTCAGCATAGGCTATAAAACAAATAGTCCATGTACTTGTGGCTGTACATGAAAACTATGGGCCACTGCCCACATAAATCTGGTCCCATGCAGAGTTAATATCCCCAACAGCTCCAGAAGATTTAAAGGCCAGGTCACCAACAGCTTACCTGTCTCAGTTACAAAACAGTTCACCACTCTTGCTTCACATGTACTGCTTCACAATCCTTCATGGACAGGTGTTGGATGTTTCCTGTTCCTTTTCAAGACTTCCCTTGCCTGTGGCTTAACCTCTTCAGGACCAACTTCCTTGTACTTAGGGTTTGGTGGTTCTTTCAACCTAAAACATCTTGAACTTCTGAAATTCCAGGTCCCTAATAAGGATTTGGCAATCCAAAGAGCACTGAAAGCTAGTTCTCTACCCTCTAGCCAGACTATCCCAGAACCCCTCACCTGGCATTGGTGTGAACCCGAGTACTCACTGTACCTTAAAGTTACCCCCCTTAAAGGGACCACAAACCAAATAGTGGGGAAATACACCTTATATTCAGAACCCAACCTTGATATTCTGTACAGTAGAATGACAAAACCCTTTTAGGAAAAACAAAAACATGTTAGGTTTTTGGGGCATTTTTGTTCAGCACTATCACTTAGTTTTTAATATTAGAGTCAGGGGAAGGTTAAGATTTTCAAAGGATAGATGGAGAAACTTATAGATAACACTGTTCAACAAATTTTTATTTTTTGCCAGTTTTGGAAACAAAAGGATCCATTTCTTAATGAATTTCACATTGTGAGTTCAAATATAACAATGAAATTTGTCAATTGGCTCTAGTTTTTCTGTAAACGGAAAGTTTTCTACTATAGGCGTAATGACTACATAATGCACAATAATTATATAGATAGATGTCTTTCCACAAATATAAAGCAAGTGATATTGACTACATAACAAAGCCTAAATGGCATAATATATTGCATAGGATTACCAAGAAAAATTATAGCCATAAGCTAAGTTGAATCATTTTAATACTTAGGATTCTCACTAGTTTTGTCTTCAGTTTGTGTCGGTTTTGCTTCTCTTGGCTTTTCTCTTGTATTCGAGGAAAGGGCTATCTCTTACAACTGCACGTGACTACACGCTTCAGGTTCTTCCTCACTTGACTCAACCACGAAGGATTCTGGTGCTTTATGAATTGGTAGCCCCTCTCCATGAGGAACTGGACGTATTGCCGATGGAATATTTGGATAGTGCACAGATAACTTTTTCTTCTTATTTAGCCCTTTTACAATTGGAGGCACCATACAAAAGTAACAATTACTAACATGATCTGTTGGCTCTCTCCAAATCATTGGCACAGCGAAAGGCATAGATGCCTTTTTTCCATTCAACCATTGCTCCAGTGCCGTCCCACAAGAATTGCAGCATATATGTGGTGCCCAGCTCTTGTCCTGGTCTCCTATCTTGCAGCCAAAATACAAGTTGTAGGCTTTCTTAATCATTCCTGTTATCCTCCTTTTTTGTGAGATAAAAGTTATTTCACCGCAGATATAGCAGAAATTATCTGCTTTATTCACACAAGTTCGAGGCATTACTGAGTAGCCTATATAAGCATAAAACGAAATGTAAAGACGCTGTCGAACTACAATCAGCTACAGATACTGCAGCTTTTATGCAGTGAAGTGATGCAATTAAAGGCTAATATTGCATCATCTCAGTATACATGCAATTTTCTATTGGTCACCAGTATCAATTGCGCAATATGCAGCTGAAGTTGCATCATAATTTTGAATGGCTTACGTCATTAGATGGGTGAATATATCATGGAAACTAGAGCCAATCAACATTTTTTAGGGTCATTTTCGTTTTCAGCACCCCAAAATTATGTAAGATTAGCTAATTTTATGCCCAAAACTTTTTACCTGTTGAACAGTGTAATCAGAAGGTTACTTGAAATTTCATTGTGGGTTTATGGAGGATATTATGTAGTGCATTTATTGACTAAACAGACCATAGATGCTGCAGCTTTATTTCCTGCAACCATGGGTTGCAGGAAAGAAAATCACTTGGATTCCCAAATCAATACAGCCAGTGTTGATGGAGGAATCCCTCCTGTGAAGCTTTTGTGTTCTCCCAGTAGGGAGTACAGGGAGCCATCCCTGCTGGGGGGGGGGGTGTAACAATGATTATTGCTAGCGGCTATAGCCACTGGCAATAAATCCGGCATGCTGGTTGCACCCAAGTTGATCAATGTGAGTACAATTAGTCTTCCCATACATGGATTGAATCTCGGCCATTCCCTGCTGAACCGGTTGAGATTCAAACCAATTATGGCTGGCATAATTTTTGTAGTTGCATGTGAAAATCAACAGCCACAAAGTGTAGGCCAGCACTGTCCCAGTAAACCCAGTTTAAAACAATATGTCCACAGTAAACATGACATGTATGGTGTTAAGCTATATAAAGTATGCCAGAGTAGGATGTTACCCACCTAATCTTAGAGTTTAAGAAAGTAAAAGACAGCTAGTTGGAGCTGCCTGGATGTCCAGCTTTTCTTGACATCAAAAGAAGGATAGTGTGGGACCTACGTTTTCCCTCTTTCCATCATGAATACCACCTCCATGCTGACAATTTTTACTCAAACCACTTTTGAGAAACATGTTTCTAAATTAAAAAAAAACAATGGTTATGGTAAAATGTGACCAAATTGAAAGGGCTTCTTAAAAACACATGCGCCTACAAAGCTGAAAAATGGAGACTTTATGTCCTTGGTGACAGGATCTACTGACAAAATGTTAAGGATTAAAGACATGTAGTACTAGTGCCATTGAACTCTACAAGGATTTTAAAAAATCTGCATATTGAAATGGTAGACCTAAATGGCTAGATGATGAATTCCTACCTGGTAGCTCATAGATTAAGGCATTGGAACAAAAAAAAGTGTTTATATTTATGTCAATTGGCTGTGTTCACCTTGTATATCAGTAATAAATCTTCAGGGAGTTCTCCTTCCTGACTTAATTGGGAAAAAATATAACATCTTATAGCTATATGTGAGATGGGGAAACAGCTTTCATTGTTTGAATACTGTGTGAAGTAAATTAGAAAACATCCTGACGTTATGCAGTTTGGACACAAGATATCACTGTTTCTAACACAGCTTCAGACTGCACAGCTATTTCTATATTCAGGAAGGGGTGGGGTTTTACACAGGAGAGCTCAGTGAACAGGAAGAGAGACATTTGTTCTGTTCTGAGTCACCAGCGGCTGAAATACAGACCCGGGTCAGTAAGATCGTGCATGCAGCTCATTTCAGTGTTGGTGCCCAGAGACTGAGTCCAGGCCGATAGTTAGGGTCTCTGTTTGTGTCAGGCCACAAGTGTTGTTACTGGTCATTGGAAGGACTCCACAATTTAAAGTGACATTTCACATTGGAGAACTGATAAAATCCTACAAACTCAAGCCAGACTGGCTTTTTGCTCAGAAGGAATACTCAGGCACGTGCTATAGGGCCAGTTATGGGAGGGAGAATACTGTAGATTTGTGTGAGATTGTAAGCTGTTGTGCTGCACCGCAGGCTAGCCCATATCGTACACCCATACACTGATTCTTGCGCTTTTAGGGTAATAACAGGTAAGGTGTGGCAGCTTATTAATGCCCACCAGTAGGTAAATTACTAAACTTTCTACCTTCATCCATCAGAAGGCGCTGTGCTGTGAAGCACAAGGGTCTCAGCCTTTGGGCTGAGTGTATGTAAATTTATTGTATATTCCAGCATTTGTGGTTTTGTTTATTTGCCACATCTAAGTAAAATTCTGTTGTGACAAAAGCTGGTGTTGGGGTTGCTTTCCTCTTTCGTGACTTCACTGGATCCTGGATCCTCCAAGACTTCAATTTGCTGCCGTGAGTAAACAACTTGATAGGCACTTCCCAGATCTCATCCCTACTTGCCAAATAGGACTCTTCAAAAATAATATATGTATATATATATATATATATATATATATATATATATACACACATACACTATATATATATAGAGAGAGAGAGGTACACACACACTGTGTATCATAAAATATGATAAATATATACTGTATAGTGAAAAATACTGTATAATACACACACACACATATATATACATACAAATATATATATATATATATATATATATATATATATATATAGTTGCAAGAAAAAGTATGTGAACCCCTTGGGATTACGTGGAGTTTTGCAGGAATTGGGCATAAAATGTGCTCTGAACGTCATCTAAGTCACAACAAGAACACATTACATAATGAACATAATACTACACAAACATTAGATGTTGCCATGGTTTAATTGCACATAACATGTAAACATTCACAGTGCAGGGAGGAAAAAGTATGTGAACCTCTGGACTTAATAACTGGTTGACCCTCCTTTGGCAGCAATAACCTCAACCAAACGTTTCCTGTAGTTGCAGATCAGACCTGCACAACGATCTGGAGTCATTTTGGACCACTCCTCTTCACAAAACTGTTTCAGTGTAGCAATATTCTTGGGATGTCTGGTGTGAATCGCTCTCTTAAGGTCATGCCACAGCATTTCAATCGGGTTGAGGGCAGGACTCTGACTGGGCCACTCCAGAAGGCGTATTCTCTGCTGTTGCAGCCATTGTTTTGTTGAATTACTTGTATGATTTGGGTCATTGTCCTGTTGTATCTCCCATCCTCTGCGGAGCTTCAGTTGGCGGACAGATGGTCGTACGTTTTCCTGCAAAATGTCTTGATAAACTCTGGAATTCATTTTCCCATCAATGACAACAATCCGTCCAGGTCCTGCGGCGGCAAAGCAGTCCCAAACCATGATGCTCCCTCCGCCATGTTTTACAGTGGGGATGAGGTTTTGATGTTGGTGTGCTGTGCCTTTTTTTCTCCACACATAGTGTTGTGTGTTCTTCCCAAACAACTCAATCTTGGTTTCATCTGTCCACAATATATTTTGCCAGTAGTGCTGTGGAACATCCAGGTGCTCTTTTGCAAACTTCAAACGTGCTGCAATATTCTTTTTGGACAGCAATGGCTTCCTCCGTGGTGTCCTCCCATGTACTCCATTCTTGTTTAATGTTTTCTTTATTGTAGATGTGTCAACAAAAATGTTAGCATGTGCCAGAGATTTCTGTAGGTCTTTAGCTGACACTCTGGGATTCTTCTTTACCTCATGCAGCATTCTGCGCTGTGCTCTTGCAGTCATTTTTACAGGATGACCACGCCTAGGGAGAGTAGCAACAGTGCTAAACTTTCTCCATTTGTAGACAGTCTGTCTTACCGTGGACACATGAACATCAAGGCTTTTGGAGATACTTTTGTAACCCTTTCCAGCTTCATGCAAGTCAACAATTCTTGATCGTAGGTCTTCTGAAAGCTCTTTTCTGCGAGGCATGGTTCACATCAGACAGTGCTTCTTGAAACCAGTAAACCCAAAACAGGTGTGTGTTTTTTAAGGGCAGGACAGCTGTCAGCAACACATCCAATATCATTAACTTTACCCTCGGCTGCCATGATGTTAAACCAGTAACTGTAAAGCGGAATGGTACACTGGTTTTTGCGACAGAAGATCTGGTTTATCTGGAAGAGCCAACTGGATATCTGACATAAATTTGCCCAGATTAAAGTTAAAGCCCTTCTGCATGTAACCCTCAGCTCCCCCCCCCCCCCCCAAATACTTCCCTGAACCCAAATTCGATCCATCAATGTGCACAAGATAAAAATGGTATAAAGTGAGCGCTCCTGACTAAGCAGCTAAAGCACTAAAGGTAATCACAGTGTACCGATAAATGACAAATAAAAACAGAGTGCAGCGCTAAAAAATAAGTGCAAAAGAAAATAGTCCGTGGTTAATAAATGAATTCATATGAGTAAGTCCCAAAAAAAATAGCTGATGAAACCAGGAAACAATGGAAAGAATGCACACTCACCGGACGCGCATGGAAAATGCGCATATAATGAATATCCACTGGAATCTTTATAGTAGATGAAGAGGGTAAACTTCAATCTGTAGGTCAATCAGCTTGGGAAGGTATATGGGAAGTCCGGAGGTCCCCTTAAGGATGGTATGGTAATCAGCCAGAATCCAAAGCTCCGTCCCTCTGGTGGTAATAGGTGAACACTACAGGGATCCTGCAAGTTGATTTAGCTCCCAATAGGAACCAAAAAGACAGGTGCCCATAGTGTAGTATTTCAAACAAATTTATTAGACCAAATATGGTGGTGAATACAGGGTAGTAAGGCTGTGTGAAGTAAATGATATACAGCAGAGTATGCAGCGATGGTACTGACCCTAAGTTAAAATGGCCGCCGGGCTATCTCGTGGCTCCGGGCGGGAAATGACGTCATGCTGTCGGTTCCTCCTAAGGCCTTTCGTGCCCAAGCACATTATCAGAGGGGATACCAACCAGAGCATGACAGACGTCCATCTGATTTATACTGAATAGAGGCGCTCGCGCATGCGCAGTGCGGCGCCGCCATTTTGCCGAAGATCATGGAGTGCGCATGCGCGGCTCCATAGACGCCATTTTGCCATGGAGGAGATAACATGCAGTTCCTAGCAAGGAAGGAAGGTTGTTACCAGCGTTTAATGGTGCAACCAAGAGCTTTTGCCTTTACAATGTATCAAATATGGACAAAGGTAGCTGAATAATGCTGTATAAAATAGATGGGTAAGAGAAAGACCCATAAATTAGATGCTATTATACATAGCAATAGTAATCAGCATATATGTTTCTCTGCACTACGGCAAAAGGGACACTAGGGGGTGCTAATTTCCCCAAAAAATTAAACACTATTATTAAAATATAAATAATGCAAATATAAATAACAACCTATAAACGGTTGTTAAATACATGACTATATCATATAGTGACTATATTATGTGTGATAAAACATAGATTAATAATATCAAGAGTATATCATATAACATGCAAATCCCTAAAAATCATAATAAGACTCAACATTAAAATATATAAAAGATATAAAAGAATTAATACAAAGGATCCAGGAATACCTAAGTAAATACAGAAGCCCAAAAAAGGCCCCAAAAATTATGGCGGTAAATAATGAAGGTTAATATGCTCCATATGGGTATAGTGCATATAGCAGGGAAATGGCCATATGAAGCGAAAGTGTATAAGTGCATAGCTTGTTATCTGTCAGTTGTTTGCAATGAAACAGTTGACAGCAATTTCAATATTGTGTCCTAGTGGGTGTAAAGTACCCAATTCATATACCCACTTAGTTTCTGCTTGTGACACCGCACGCGTTTTGTTCATGCCTCTCCAATGTGGGGTAATGATATCAATGGCCGTAAACTTAAGCGAGGTAGAATCTTGATTATGATAAATCCTATAATGATTTGATAGGGAATGATCCCTGTATCCTTTCTTAATGTTGGATACATGCTCGCGTAAACGATCACGTAATCTGCTAGTGGTACGACCCACATACTGTTTTGAACAGGGGCATTGAAGTACACTACGTACCTGCTATTGCAAGAAATAAAATCTTTTATAGTATATGTTTTACCAGTAACATGTGAATTAAATGTATTTACCCTGCGTTTTCTGGTGTTATCACATTTACAAATAACACACAAGAGCAGTGGCTCTCCCGGCTCTCTCTCTCCTCATTGGACACACACAGCTAGCTCAAGAGTGAGCTTGCACGATTGGGGTGCTATGGGGGCACTTGGCAGGGGGAGGGGCCAGGAGCATTGGTGGGGGAATCTAGAAAATGAACTTTGGGGCCCCTCCATGTAAAATCATTGCACAGAGCAGTTAAGTATAACATACTTGTTATTTTTGAAACTATGCCTTTAGAATTGCTTTAAGTGTTTCAATATCCTGATGCGTCTTGCATTGGAGTTCTCACCAGCAACAGGATTGCTAGCATAACAGGGGTCTTATTCATTATCTCCAAATAAATAAAACAATAAAACCCTAAAATTCAACTGTTTCTTAGACATTAATTTTTGTCTATTAATGACAGTATGACACTAAAATGTCATGCACTAAAAGTATTCAGTTTCATCCTTAGGGCTAAGCAAACGCAATATGTGCACTTTATTGTGAGCTGAATTCAGATTGTTGAGCTCGATCCAAACTCAATGCCAATATTATTTTTACACATTTATGCTTGGCTTCTCAGCAATGATTTATTGAACAAACATCATGATGAAATTAAATCCACCCCATTGACCATTAACACCAAATATATACCAGCATTTGAGGAGGACTTAAATCACTTGAGCAGCATCAGAAGATCACCAACATCCAAGACATTTAGAAACTATCAAAATGAAGACCATTGGTGTTGTCCTGTTACTTCTCTTCTTTGGTCTTCATACAGGTAAGAAAAATGATTCAATTATAAAATACAAGCCTTCATTTTTTTTTTTAGGTTTAATTGATTTTAGAGCAATGCCAACAAAGGTGAATACAACCATTGATTTGTCACCAATGCATACAGTGGCTGTGGTCATGTCAATAATAGGTGTCAGAGAGCTCCAAAAACCTAAGTGGGGATCTCAGATGACATGGTCTTCCCGACAATCTGGACTGCTCTTCATTTAGACCATATTATTTTAGGGAAAACTCCTAGATTTATAAGTTAATCATTCCACTTAAGCTCCGGAAGATTTTATCCCCTGCCCTAATTTAACTGACAATTATGCGGTCATGCAACAGTGTAGGCAAATTAAATTTATATAATTTTTTCACAAAAATAGAGCTTTCTTTTGCTGGTAATTGGTCACCACTGAGGTTTTTTTTTGTTTTTTTTTATTATAGGAAATGAAAAATATTACAAATAAAAATATTTTCTGTTATAAAACATATCCAATTAAAAAAAAATCTAATTTCTTCATAAATTTAGGCCACTTGTCTTTGGTAGAAAAAAAATCCCAATAAGTGTATATTAATTGGTTTCTGTTAAAGTTATAGCATCTAAAAACTGTAGTATATATATTTGAAAATTGATTACTCCTGATGTAGTGATGACCTCTCTCATTAATTTTGGCCCTTAAAATGCCAGGGCAGTACAAATATCCCCCAAATTACCTCTTTTTGGAAAGTAGACAGTCCGCGGTATTTAGTTAGAGGCATGGCAAGTTTTTTTAAGTTGTAATAATTTGTCACTATTTTTTGGAAAATGAAGAAATTAAATTAAATGACTGTCACTAGTGCAGTACAGCATCATCATAAGAGTGGTGTGGCGGTGATCAGGGATACTGACTGGTGACAAAATATTAAAAAAACAAAAACCTATAATACCATTTTTAAATAATTCTTTAATAAATTTTTACATTTTTTCTACTGTGGCAGTTTGACAAGAAGCTGCAAGCTTGTAATCAGTAGTACAGTTCAGCTTCTTTGCCATATGTGATCATCATTTGTGTGTTGGGCTGCCTATCAGGTATATCACATAGATGCACCAAGGCACAGCAGGGTCCCAACACTGCTGCTTGTTGGGAGTCTGTGACTTAGCACTACCAACCTGCAACAGGACATGCTGTCATTGACAGAATTCCAAGGTAAACTGATTCATAAAACACAAAGATTTGCTAAAGAAAACTGTATACAAGAACGCGTGATGCCAAAAATACTGAATGATAGATTTAGGATTTACATACACTGATGTGTTAACATGTAGCAGATTACCTGTTGGATGGTTTACAGTCAATAGGTAGCATTCTGCACTATAGATAGGACAACACTCAGATTTAAGTGGTTGATTAGAACAGATTATTATTAAAATATGTAGTATTATTAAAATTGTAATTTTTTTTCTAGTTGAAAATCTTAAATGTTATGAGTGCCATGGTCGTAATACTGAGTATTGCAAGGGAGAAGTAACCGAATGCCCAGAAGGCAGCTCTTGTATGATCATCTATGAAAAATCTGGATTCAGTAAGTGACCATCTTCCATCTGTCTATGGGTGTAGAAAAATGCATTTTTTCAGGATGTAAAGAA
Organism: Staurois parvus; assembly: GCF_062004578.1. Lineage (NCBI taxonomy): Eukaryota > Metazoa > Chordata > Amphibia > Anura > Ranidae > Staurois > Staurois parvus. Next base: position 1,094,354 of record NW_028317959.1, read on the forward strand.
CTTATTAGACACATGCATGCCAGAAATTGTTGTTTAATTCCAGATGCATTCACTCATTAAAAAATGTAGTTTCATTGTATTCATTAGGTTGTCCCAATTTGTTTTCGGAATTTGTTTCATCCCTTCCACATTTGTTTTGCATATTCATTGCTCCAGGTGGATTCGAAAAATACTGCAGTTTGTTCCAGAAGATTTCTATATATTCAATATATTATCGAATCCAATGGATTCAATATTTTCGGATGCTAGACCAACCCCAAACAAAAATGGCATGACTGATTGGACATTTGAGTGGTGCCATGTGTATTTGAATGAAACAAATGGAACAAAATTTGGATCCATTTGTTTTCCAAATCTAAATTATTGAACAAATTCAACAATTGAATTAATTTCTTCATGGACCTGAAATACTATCGTATGTTGCTACGTCATATGAATGAAACATATGCATTAGTTAATTTTGTTATAACCTTTCAGGTTTGTTGACATTTGTTACTATGTCCATTCAGCAATTAGTATACCGCCAAATCTCCAAAAATGATATTTTCATCTGAAAAATGAATCAAAATTAAACGCACACATCTAGAACTTATTAAAACACCTGCAAATACCTCCAATACACAGTAATAACATTTAGGATCCATTGAGTCTTCTAAAAAATTATTTCGTAAAAATGATAGCAAACATATAATAATACCATTCAGGTTAAATTCAAATATGTCAAGCTGTTGATCTCCTTTATCTCGGCACTGACATTGGTCCTATCAAAATACTGGATGAATAACCCACAATTGAGTAAAACTGTGGCCAACTGGCTACCTTAAATAGCTAATTTTTTAAAATAATAAAAAACAGAAACAAAAGAAAAACAATTTAAAAAAAATCTACAAATATGGAAACCTTGCCTTAAGTTTAATAATAACAAAATATGAAAAAACCCTGATATTTTATCACAATTATTTCAAAGATATGATGATTGATGATAAGACTGGAATTAACTCTTCTTAGAATAGTGCTTTTTGTTAGCAGGTATATAGGCACATGCTACCTCTCCTTTCTTACCTTCCAAATCTTTCTCTTAATTCTCCTATGGCTGTCCTTCCTTTTTAATACCATACATGTTTCACAACATGTAAATGTCAATTGTTTTTTAAATGCTAACAATGTCAGTGTGTTTTTCTTTTTTTTTGTTAATTATTTAAATATCCCTACAATAACATTTTAAATATATAATATACAAAAATATAACTCATTGCTTTAATCAATCGGATCCAAGCACTGGTCTAGAATTTCCTTTATGTGCAAATAGTTTTCTGGTCTGTGATACAATATCCCTGTGTAGATTATCAATTTTCAATTTCTTGATCTTGCAACATGTTTAAACTAGATTCAGTCACAACCAGTGTATTAAAACGGATCCAGACTTCTATTAACAATATGGTAACCAAATGTTGTTCCTCTATCTGGGAAATAGTACAACTTTTATTTTGCTTTTTCTCTTTTATAAAGGCATTATAATGATGTTTCTGGTTAAAAAAAATGTATTTAATGCTGCAAAAACAGACAGACATACGCATCTTTAACAACTTGATCTCCAGAAGGTTTTATCCCCTTTGTGACAGGCCATATTTGCTATTCAGAACTGCACTACTTTTTTTGGCAGTTGAGTGATCATGCAACACTGTACCCAAATGAAATGTATATAATTTTTTTCACACAAACAAAGCTTACATTTGGTGGTCACCACTGGGTTTTTTTATTATTTATTATACAAATTAATAAAGCTTGAAAATTTTAGGGAAAGAAAATCTACTTTCTGTTATAAAACAACCATTTTTTTTCATAAATTTAGGCCAAAATGTATTCTGCTTCATGTCTGAAAAAAAATCCCAACAAGTGCATATTATTTGTTTTTTGTGAAAATTATAAAGTCTACAAAATATGGTATATATATTTGAAAGTAGATCAATCCTGATGGCCTATCTCAGTTCTTGAGGCCCTTAAAATGCCAGAAGAGCACAAATACCCTCCAAATTACCCTTTTTCAGGAAGTAGACAGTCCAAGGTATTAGGTAAAAGGCAATGTGAAGTTGTAATTTTTTTTTTGGCAAACTTTTTTGAAAAATTAGGAAATTAAATTTTTTAAAAATGTCTCTTTTCACATTTTTTTTTTTTTTTTTTACATACTGTCAGCAGTGCAGTACAACATCATTATATAGCTGATGTAGCAGTGACCAGAGACTCTGACTGGTGATAGTATATTAAAAAAAAAAGTTTTCAATCTTTGTTTACCTTTTTTTTTTTCTTTGCCTCCCAATTGTTTTTTTTTAAGTACTTTCATTAGAGTAGTCCAGTGTCACCAAAGTACAGTGACACTGCTACTCTGGAGGGGGCGATCTGGGATTTTGTTTTTTTTTTTACACTTTGATTATGGTTGCAGCGATGATCACTGCAACACCAATGTTTTTTAACTGTCATGAATGGGTTACTATTGTTGCTTTGCTTGGCCCACACCTATCATATGGTACAGGGTGCTGTTCTTGACCCAGATTACATGTGATAGCTGTGGTCACAGCAACGCTATAGAAATCACAGCTGTTAATAAAATTCATTCATAACAGCCTTGTTGACATTGTGATTATGTGATCACAACGGTCACGGTTTGGATGACATACATGTACGTGATCCAACTCATCCATGCTGCCCTGCTGCAGTAAAAAGGCTTAATAAAAACTAATAAAGGGTAACTAAAAATAATACATATTATATGATGTGTTAATTAATATAGAGCTGCAATATTGTTGATGCTTTTTGTTTTGTTGATATTTAAAATTATTTTTTGTTTGCAGATCATACTTACTACTCCATTAAGAAGCGCTGCGCTATGAATCTGGAATGCAATAGTAGCATGTATGCTTATGTTAACAGCAGCATTTACTATGACCTTTTATATGATTGCTGTGATGAAGATCTTTGCAATAATGGGAATAATACAAGTAAGTAAATGTATGTGTATCATAACTAAAAATAATAAAATACACTTTTCATCATAACTAGAGACAAGTAAATGGGTTCGCAAATCACATGAATTGGTAAATTTTGAATGTGTCTAAATGCATGCATCTTTGCCTAGTCAGATGAGAATAATAAAACTCCTAGCTCGTAATTGCTTGATTTTTTTGGACAAAAAAACCCGCAGTTTATTGTGCCTAACCACATTTAACTTTCACCTTTAATTCATCCTAAAAAAAACAACAATGCGCTTTCTGCTCTGGGTATCCCTGTATCTCAAACCTCATAGCTATACATCTGAAATCTCAAATCTAAGGCACTGCCGCCTCTGACTTCTAGTTTTACTAGACTGGAGTGTGATTTAACCACGTGTTGACCTTGCTATAGCCGAATGACAGCTAAAGTATGGTCATCCAGTTCTGGGAGGGCATCATATAACGTACTCCCAGAACCACGCCCCCCCGCGTGCCTGCTGCGGCACGCACCTGGTGCTCTCTGTGATCGCTGTGTCTTTCGGGCACACCTGATCACGTCACGATAAAGGGCCAAAAACAGCGGCCCTTTATCATGAGATCAGTTGTGTCCAATAACATCAATACCCCCCGCCTCATCAGTGCCCATCACTGCAGCCTATCGGTGCTACCTCATCAATGCACATCAGTGATGGAGGAAAATTACCTGTTCGCAAACATTTTTATTAGAAAGTATAAACTTTTTTCTTCAAAATGTTTTTTTTTGTTTATGGGTACAGTGCTGCATGGCAGTGCAATTGTCATTCAAGGTGCAACAGCACTGAAAGTAGAAAATAGGCCTGGGCAGAAAGGGGGTAAAAGTTCTTGGTAGGTAAGTGGTTAATAATGTTACCACTATGCTGCTCAATGTTCTCCTTGCTGGCAAGGAAGCTATATTTGAGGAGAAAGATTTACCTGCTTCTGCTCCATTCTGATCCTCTCCTGCTGCTTCTTAATTATTCCTCTGCAGGTCTTCAGATCACCATCATTGGGGGAAGGGAAGAGGGAGGGTCTTTGATATGAAGAAGCAAAGCCCTGCCTCTACCAAGATGGTCACCTCCACACAGATACTATGCCTTGTTTTGCACTGTGTAAGTCAATAGTAGAGAAAATATCTGTAGTTGGACCTCTTATGTCCTCTTAACCACTTGCCTACCGGGCACTTTTACCCCCTTCCTGCCCAGGCCAATTTTCATCTTTCAGTGCTGTCGCACTTTGAATGACAATTGTGCGGTCATGCAACACTGTACCCATATTACATTTTTATAATTGTTTCACACAAAGAGCTTTCTTTTGGTGGTATTTAATCACCACTGGGTGTTTTATTTTTTGCTAAACAAACAAAAAAAGACTAAGTTTTGAAAAAAGAGAAAAAAAATTTTCTTTGTTTCTATTATAAAATTTTGCAAACAGGTAATTTTTTTCCTTCACTGATGTGCGTTGATGAGACTGCACTGATGAGGCAGCACTGATAGGCTGTACTGATGAGGCGGCACTGGTGGGCATTGATTCGAAGGCACTGATAGGTGGCACTGACTGGCACAGATTTGCAGCACTGCTGGGCACAGATGGGCAGCGCTGATAATCAGTGCCCTGATTACCAGTGTAGATGTCTCTTTTCACAGTTGCCAGTTATTGGCAGTACTTTCCTCACAGCGTAAGGAGAGTACTGCCGATAACCGGCCAGTGTATTTACATGGTGATCAGCTGTGAATGGACACAGCTGATCACATGGCAAAAGGCCGCTGTGATTCGCCCTTTACCATGTCATATGATCAGGTGCATCCAAAGGACCAAAGGAGACAGCGACCACAGAAAGAGGGGGGTACGGGGGTGGGGGGGTGTTCACGTCATATGACGCCCTCCCAGAACTGGACAACAACAGCCATCATTCGGCTATGGCGCGGTCAAGAAGTGGTTAAAGGACAACTTTACTTACACTCTCTGGCCACTTTATTAGATACACCTGTTCAATTGCTTGGTAACACAAATTGCTAATCAGCCACATGACAGCAACTAGATGTGGTGAAGATGACTTGCTGAAGTCCAAACCCAGAATCAGAATGGGGAAGAAAGGGGAATTAAGTTACTTTGAATGTGGCTTGGTTGTTGGTGCCAGATGGGCTGGTCTGAATATCTCAAAATCCTGATCTACTGGGATTTTCACACACAACCATCTCTAGGGTTTACAGAGAATGGTCCAAAAAAGAGAAAATATCCAGTGAGTGACAGTTGTGTAGACTAAACTGCTTGTTGATTCCAGAGGTCAGAGGAGAATGGACATACTGGTATGAGATGATAGAAAGGCAACAGTATCTCATTTCAATATGGACCAAAAGCTGAAGAAGGTTTTATCTCCATATTGTACATAGAGAATTTATAACTTATGTAAATCATTTTTATTTGTCAATTAAAGCAAAAACAATGCTTTGATTCTTCTGTAAACTATAATCTAGAGATGGATAAAGGCACACATGTCCACAGTCCAGTCATGGTAGCAACCATGGTTCCTTCTATAGGTACACCACCCAGCCACCCTAGGACAGGAAGGACATTATTCTCAGGGATAACAAATATAGATAATAGGAAAAAGCATAAAAAAAGAAAACTAATGCAAATCGTACATCTAAAGACTGCAATATATTAAATGTTTGTTTATGGTTTTAGATAGGCTTTAATTTTTGTAACCCTTTGTTATATAGTGGTGAATAAAACCTATGAATTCAATGGGCCTGAATGTCCAGCTTGCGCTTCATTTAAAACCCTTGGGCCATGCAAGCCTGTTACAAATACTGTTTGCAGAAGCAAGACTGACTTTTGCGCCTCATTAGTTGGAGAGATCGAAAAACCAGGTAGGTCTCCTTCCTTTTTGGGATATGGGTTTTGTTTCCGTCATTAATTCTAAATAAAAGTATATTAACCTCTTCACCTCCTTTATTCCTTTATTCTGCAAATGAATCCCCTCAACTCCACCTTACAATTTTATGTGGCACTAGTGGTGAAATTTGTGCCAAGCTCTACCAGTTTCCTACCACTATTATATGTGATTGATGTTATGGAAAATATAGAAGGTCAGAGCATTGAAACCAGGTGTGTAAGTCTGCCTGGCATCTCTGCCCTTCTATACTAGCACATTTCTTCATTTCCAAAAAGCTGTTTCAAAAAAATTAGATTGCCTTCTAATGTCTACTTCCAATAAAGGGGTTTTTGTACTTTTTCTGCCTTTTTTTTTTTGCTATGTTTTATATAAAAAAAAGTAGTTTTTTCTGTAAATAGTGAGAAGTTAAGAACCCTATATTTATTAAATACTAGTGATGGGCCTAACACCCCCGATACCGTCCGCGGTAGAACATTCGAACGGACCAAACGTTTGCAGTGAACATCGAACCTAATGCAAGTCTATGGAACTTGAACTTGCAAATTCAAAAGTGCCCATTTCAAAGGCTTATATGCAAGGTATTAGCCATAAAAGTGGTATGGGGACTTGGGTACTGCCTGAGGGACATGAATCAGCGAAAAAAAAAAAGTTTCAAAAAGTACAGTTTTTAAAAAGGGACAGTCATTTTTCATTGCTCAAAGTAAAAAAAAAAAAAACTCCTTTAACCATTTGCCTACTGGGCACTTTTACCCCCTTCCTGCCCAGGCCAATTTTCAGCTTTCAGAGCTCTCACACTTTGAAAGACAATTGTGTGGTCATGTAACATTGTACACATGACATTTTTATCGTTTTATTGAGACAGAGCTTTCTTTCGGTGGTATTTAATAACCTCTGTTTTTTTTTTTATATTTTGCTAAACGGGCATCACTGCATTGACAGGCATCACTGATGGGCACTGAAAGGCAGCACTCATATATGGCACTGATAGATGGCACTGATAGATGCCACTGACACTTCGGATAGGCGTCACTTACTGGCACTAATAGGTGGCACTGAAAGGCAGCTCAGATGGGCACTAATATGTGGCACTGATGGGCACTGGCAGGTGGCATTGATGGACACTAACAGGTGGCATGGTCAGTGTACATGTCCCCTCTGAGTAATGTCGACCAGCTCTCCTCTCCTCATGAGCTGTCACCCAGGCTACAGCCTGGGTGACAAATGATAAGGAGGATGAGGATGGCTGAGTTATCCACTCCACCACCTCTTCTGCATGTTGTGGCTCAATAATATGGCCAGCACTGGGAAAAAAAAAAAAAAAAGGACGAGCATACCCTGCCTGCAGAGGATACACCATGTCCATGACTAGAGATGAGCGAATTTCTCAAAAATTCGATTCGGCTGATTCGGCGAATTCCAGTGTGAAATTCGATTCGATGCGAATTTCTTCGCTACGAAGATGACATATAAAAAGGGTTTCTAGGCTTCAGAGAGCCTTTAAATTAGTGCAGAACACTGTACCTTTAATTTAAATGCCCTTGGAGATGAGGAAAGAGAAGGAGAAGGAGAAGGAGAAGGATGAGAAGAAGGAGAAGGAGAAGGATGAGAAGAAGGAGAAGGAGAAGGATGAGAAGAAGGAGAAGGAGAAGGATGAGAAGAAGGAGAAGGAGAAGGATGAGGAGAAGGAGAAGGATGAGAAGAAGGAGAAGGATGAGAAGAAGGAGAAGGAGAAGGATGAGAAGAAGGAGAAGGATGAGAAGAAGGAGAAGGAGAAGGATGAGAAGATGGAGAAGATGGAGAAGGATGAGAAGAAGGAGAAGGAGAAGGATGAGAAGATGGAGAAGGATGAGAAGAAGGAGAAGGATGAGAAGATGGAGAAGGATGAGAAGAAGGAGAAGGAGAAGGATGAGAAGAAGGAGAAGGAGAAGGATGAGAAGAAGGAGAAGGATGAGGAGAAGGAGAAGGATGAGAAGAAGGAGAAGGATGAGAAGAAGGAGAAGGATGAGAAGAAGGAGAAGGATGAGAAGAAGGAGAAGGAGAAGGATGAGAAGAAGGAGAAGGATGAGAAGAAGGAGAAGGATGAGAAGAAGGAGAAGGAGAAGCAGAAGGAGAAGGATGAGAAGAAGGAAAAGGAGAAGGATGAGAAGATGGAGAAGGAGAAGGATGAGAAGAAGGAGAAGGAGAAGGATGAGAAGAAGGAGAAGGAGAAGGATGAGAAGATGGAGAAGGAGAAGGATGAGAAGAAGGAGAAGGAGAAGGATGAGAAGAAGGAGAAGGATGAGAAGAAGGAGAAGGAGAAGGATGAGAAGAAGGAGAAGGAGAAGGATGAGAAGAAGGAGAAGGAGAAGGATGAGAAGAAGGAGAAGGAGAAGGATGAGAAGAAGGAGAAGGATGAGAAGAAGGAGAAGGAGAAGGATGAGAAGAAGGAGAAGGAGAAGGATGAGAAGAAGGAGAAGGATGAGAAGAAGGAGAAGGATGAGAAGAAGGATGAGAAGAAGGATGAGAAGAAGGATGAGAAGAAGGATGAGAAGAAGGAGAAGGATGAGAAGAAGGACAGTTCTGTGACAGTTTCTGTCTATTTCTGACAGTTCTGGGACATTCACTCCATACAGCTGTTTCAACCGCTGTATGGAGGGAATGTCATGGAACTGTCAGAAATAGACTATTAATGACAGTTCTGGGACTCTGACAGTTCCATGACATTCCCTTCATACAGCGGTTGAAACAGCTGTATGGAGTGAATGTCCCAGAACTGTCATTAATAGTCTATTTCTGACAGTTCCATGACATTCCCTCCATACAGCGGTTGAAACAGCTGTATGGAGTGATTGTCCCAGAACTGTCAGAAATAGTCTATTTCTGACAGTTCTGGGACATTCACTCCATACAGCTGTTTCAACCGCTGTATGGAGGGAATGTCATGGAACTGTCAGAGTCCCAGAACTGTCATTAATAGTCTATTTCTGACAGTTCCATGACATTCCCTCCATACAGCGGTTGAAACAGCTGTATGGAGTGAATGTCCCAGAACTGTCAGAAATAGACTATTTATGACAGTTCTGGGACATTCACTCCATACAGCGGTTGAAACATTGTATCTATTTTTTTCCATAAATGACATTCTGCAGATACACTTAGAGGAGCGCTGCAGATACACTTTTTGCCGGCTTGGAATTATTCTTATTTTCATCCTACTTCTTCTTTTTCTTCTTATGAGGATGAGGATGAGGATGAAGAAGAAGAAGTAGGATGAAAATAAGATTAATTCCAAGCCGGCAAAAAGTGTATCTGCAGCGCTCCTCTAAGTGTATTTGCAGAATGTCATTTATGGAAAAAAATAGATACAATGTTTCAACCGCTGTATGGAGTGAATGTCCCAGAACTGCCATAAATAGTCTATTTCTGACAGTTCTGGGACATTCACTCCATACAGCTGTTTCAACCGCTGTATGGAGGGAATGTCATAGAACTGTCAGAAATAGACTATTAATGACAGTTCTGGGACTGTCCTTCCATACAGCGGTTGAAACATTGTATCTATTTGTTTCCATAAATGGATCCATTTATGGAAACAAATACATACAATGTTTCAACCGCTGTATGGAAGGACAGTCCCAGAACTGTCATTAATAGTCTATTTCTGACAGTTCCATGACATTCCCTCCATACAGCGGTTGAAACAGCTGTATGGAGTGAATGTCCCAGAACTGTCAGAAATAGACTATTTCTGACAGTTCTGGGACTGTCCTTCCATACAGCGGTTGAAACATTGTATGTATTTGTTTCCATAAATGGATCCATTTATGGAAACAAATACATACAATGTTTCAACCGCTGTATGGAAGGACAGTCCCAGAACTGTCATTAATAGTCTATTTCTGACAGTTCTATGACATTCCCTCCATACAGCGGTTGAAACAGCTGTATGGAGTGAATGTCCCAGAACTGTCAGAAATAGACTATTTATGACAGTTCTGGGACTGTCCTTCCATACAGCGGTTGAAACATTGTATCTATTTTTTTCCATAAATGACATTCTGCAAATACACTTAGAGGAGCGCTGCAGATACACTTTTTGCCGGCTTGGAATTAATCTTATTTTCATCCTACTTCTTCTTCTTCATCCTCATCCTCATAAGAAGAAAAAGAAGAAGTAGGATGAAAATAAGAATAATTCCAAGCCGGCAAAAAGTGTATCTGCAGCGCTCCTCTAAGTGTATCTGCAGAATGTCATTTATGGAAACAAATAGATACAATGTTTCAACCGCTGTATGGAAGGACAGTCCCAGAACTGTCATTAATAGTCTATTTCTGACAGTTCTATGACATTCCCTCCATACAGCGGTTGAAACAGCTGTATGGAGTGAATGTCCCAGAACTGTCAGAAATAGACTATTTCTGACAGTTCTGGGACATTCCCTCCATACAGCGGTTTCCGGCAAAAAGTGTATGTGCAGAGTTCCTCTATTCTGCAGATACACTTAGAGGAGCTCTGCAGATACACTTAGAGGAGCTCTGCACATACACTTTTTGCCGGCTTGGAATTATTCTTATTTTCATCCTACTTCTTCTTCTTCTTCTTCTTCTTCTTCTTCTTCTTCTTCATCCTCATCCTCATCCTCTTCTTCTTCTGAGGATGAGGATGAGGATGAAGAAGAAGAAGAAGAAGAAGAAGTAGGATGAAAATAAGATTAATTCCAAGCCGGCAAAAAGTGTATGTGCAGAGCTCCTCTAAGTGTATCTGCAGAATAGAGGAACTCTGCACATACACTTTTTGCCGGCTTGCAATTATTCTTATTTTCATCCTACTTCTTTTTCTTCTTCTTCTTCTTCTTCTTCTTCATCCTCTTCTTCTTCTTCTGAGGATGAGGATAAACAGCTGTATGGAGTGAATGTCCAAGAACTTTCAGAAATAGACTATTTCTGACAGTTCTGGGACTGTCCTTCCATACAGCGGTTGAAACATTGTATGTATTTGTTTCCATAAATGGATCCATTTATGGAAACAAATACATACAATGTTTCAACCGCTGTATGGAAGGACAGTCCCAGAACTGTCATTAATAGTCTATTTCTGACAGTTCCATGACATTCCCTCCATACAGCGGTTGAAACAGCTGTATGGAGTGATTGTCCCAGAACTGTCAGAAATAGTCTATTTCTGACAGTTCTGGGACATTCACTCCAAACCGCTGTATGGAGGGAATGTCATGGAACTGTCAGAAATAGACTATTAATGACAGTTCTGGGACTGTCCTTCCATACAGCGGTTGAAACATTGTATGTATTTGTTTCCATAAATGGATCCATTTATGGAAACAAATACATACAATGTTTCAACCGCTGTATGGAAGGACAGTCCCAGAACTGTCATTAATAGTCTATTTCTGACAGTTCTATGACATTCCCTCCATACAGCGGTTGAAACAGCTGTATGGAGTGAATGTCCCAGAACTGTCAGAAATAGACTATTTATGACAGTTCTGGGACTGTCCTTCCATACAGCGGTTGAAACATTGTATCTATTTTTTTCCATAAATGACATTCTGCAAATACACTTAGAGGAGCGCTGCAGATACACTTTTTGCCGGCTTGGAATTAATCTTATTTTCATCCTACTTCTTCTTCTTCATCCTCATCCTCATAAGAAGAAAAAGAAGAAGTAGGATGAAAATAAGAATAATTCCAAGCCGGCAAAAAGTGTATCTGCAGCGCTCCTCTAAGTGTATCTGCAGAATGTCATTTATGGAAACAAATAGATACAATGTTTCAACCGCTGTATGGAAGGACAGTCCCAGAACTGTCATTAATAGTCTATTTCTGACAGTTCTATGACATTCCCTCCATACAGCGGTTGAAACAGCTGTATGGAGTGAATGTCCCAGAACTGTCAGAAATAGACTATTTCTGACAGTTCTGGGACATTCCCTCCATACAGCGGTTTCCGGCAAAAAGTGTATGTGCAGAGTTCCTCTATTCTGCAGATACACTTAGAGGAGCTCTGCAGATACACTTAGAGGAGCTCTGCACATACACTTTTTGCCGGCTTGGAATTATTCTTATTTTCATCCTACTTCTTCTTCTTCTTCTTCTTCTTCTTCTTCATCCTCATCCTCATCCTCTTCTTCTTCTTCTTCTGAGGATGAGGATGAGGATGAAGAAGAAGAAGTAGGATGAAAATAAGATTAATTCCAAGCCGGCAAAAAGTGTATGTGCAGAGCTCCTCTAAGTGTATCTGCAGAATAGAGGAACTCTGCACATACACTTTTTGCCGGCTTGCAATTATTCTTATTTTCATCCTACTTCTTTTTCTTCTTCTTCTTCTTCTTCTTCTTCATCCTCTTCTTCTTCTTCTGAGGATGAGGATAAAGAAGAAGAAGAAGAAGAAGAAGAAGTAGGATGAAAATAAGATTAATTCCAAACAGGCAAAAAGTGTATGTGCAGAGCTCCTCTAAGTGTATCTGCAGAATAGAGGAACTCTGCACATACACTTTTTGCCGGCTTGGAATTATTCTTATTTTCATCCTACTGCTTCTTCTTCTTCTTCATCCTCATCCTCAGAAGAAGAGGATGAGGATGAGGATGAAGAAGAAGAAGAAGAAGAAGAAGTAGGATGAAAAGAAGAATAATTCCAAGCCGGCAAAAAGTGTATGTGCAGAGTTCCTCTATTTCTGACAGTTCTCTCACAGCTTCTTCACATGTACAGCGGTTGAAACATCTGTATCCTAAATGGAAACTAATAGATACAAATTGTATCTATTAGTTTCCATTTAGGATACAGATGTTTCAACCGCTGTACATGTGAAGAAGCTGTGAGAGAACTGTCAGAAATAGAGGAACTCTGCACATACACTTTTTGCCGGCTTGGAATTATTCTTCTTTTCATCCTACTTCTTCTTCTTCTTCTTCATCCTCATCCTCATCCTCTTCTTCTGAGGATGAAGATGAAGAAGAAGAAGAAGAAGTAGGATGAAAAGAAGAATAATTCCAAGCCGGCAAAAAGTGTATGTGCAGAGTTCCTCTATTTCTGACAGTTCTCTCACAGCTTCTTCACATGAACAGTGGTTGAAACATCTGTATCCTAAATGTAAACTAATAGATACAATGTTTCAACCGCTAAACATGTGTTCCTTCTGTCAGAGAACTGTCAGAAATAGCGGAGCTCACTGCAGGGACACTTTTGCCGGCTGATCGGGAAATGTTCGATTCGCGCACCCGAAGTAGGCAAAATTTCGGTTTCGCCGCGAATCGAATATTTCCTGAAATTCGACTCGAATTCCGGTTCGCCTGGTTCGATTCGCTCATCTCTATCCATGACCACCACTTTTCACTGTGGTCACAGAGGCTGCTTACCCTCTCTGATGCCTGTGAGCATCTGCCTCTGCTTCTTGGCCTTTTGGACATGATGGGGAGTTTTCCACTTATTTTTTTGTGTGGGATGGGGCTTTGGTGCTTGGGTGCAATGTGCTTGTTACACTATAAACTGTGTGGTTTTTTTCTTTTTTTTGCTCCTAGAACACTGCTCAAGGCTGCTCCCATAACACTGAACAAGGCTGCTCCTATGACACTGAACAAGGCTGCTCCTTTAACACTGATCCTATAACAGTGCACAAGGCTGCTCCAATAACAGTGCACAAGGCTGCTCCTATAACACTGCACAAGGCTGTTATAACAGTGCATTAAGCCGCTCCTATAACAGTACACAAGGCTGCTCCTAGAACACTGCTCAAGGCTGCTCCCATAACACTGAACAAGGCTGCTCCTATAACACTGATCCTATAACAGTGCACAAGGCTGCTCCAATAACAGTGCACAAGGCTGCTCCTATAACAGTGCACAAGGCTGCTCCAATAACAGTGCACAAGGCTGCTCCAATAACAGTGCACAAGGCTGCTCCTATAACACTGCACAAGGCTGTTATAACAGTGCATTAAGCCGCTCCTATAACAGTACACAAGGCTGCTCCTATAACACTGCACAAGGCTGCTGTATACGCAGCCTTATATAGTGTGGAGCATGGATTAGCCCCTGAGCCATGATTGGTCAAAGTCACCAAGACTTTGGCCAATCAAGACTCTTTCTGTGAACTCAAGCTGTGATTGGCCAAAGAATTGCACCTGTCCTATTGTCATGTGCAATGCTTTGGCCAATCAAAATGCGCCGCCAGAGCGCATTGCATTGTGGGGCACGAACATCCCGCCAAATGCCCCATATGTTCGTGTGTTTGACGTACACAAGAACAGCCAATGTTCGAGTCGAACTTACATTTGACTCAAACATACAGCCCATCCCTATTAAATACCACCAAAAGAAAGCTGTCTAAAAAAAACAATAGAAAATATATTTGAGTACAGTGCTGCTGTAATTTTCAGTCATCACAGCACTGAAAACTGCAAAAAATGGCCTGGTAATGAAAGGTATATATAGGCTGGTACTCAAAGTGCTCGAAGTCTTGTTGTTGGCAGGCTGTGTCTGAGCTTAAACCTGGACTATGGGCAGAACTTAGAAATCTATGCTGGAGTCTCAGAAAAAGCACTCTGTCCTTTGTACTTCTATTTAACAAGACTGGTGGTCACTCTACTTTTTATTTCCCCAGTCACTGCTCTTGTAATGTCTTCTCTGTCATCTATTTTTCAGTAAGCAGTGTCATATTTATGTTGTTGCTCTCTGTAGTGGGGAGACTAGGACATTTCAGACTCCAGGTCTCACATTTGAGTGACAGGTCAAGCAACTTGTCCTGCCTTCTCTGCAGTTATGAAGTGGTTACAGAGGATTACAGGCAGTATAACCTTTGATGTCCACACAGTAAAGAGTCGATGATTGATAACCGATGATCTTTTACTGATAACATGTGACATAATGAGAATGAATGAATGTGAATAAATGCGCAGATGAATGTGGTAAAACTGAAATACAAACAGAATAAACAGACATGAGTACATATCTAACTACCTAGCTATATACATAACATTCCTCAGTACATAGGAGGGGTACTTACAGACTTTGGGGGTCTAATCAAGCCCATATATGAAGAGGGAACAGCATCCCACATGTACTTGCATTGTAGAATTTCTTCAGTCTGAAGAGATGAGGTCACTTCCTCCCAAGTTAGCAGACAGGAAGTCCTGGCCTTAAAGGGACAGACACTGCTGAATGCTAAAGAATGCCTTGTGTAATACAAGGCAGCACACTCCCCACCTGGCATAATAATGATATGCCACTATTAAACTCTTGGAAGGAGTAAAACGACTTCCGTGATGGGTCTAAGGTACACCTTAGGGGTGCCCTATTTTACTACTCTGACCTCTACTTTCCTGACTCTGCTATCACTACTAGCATCAGTCCCCACAATGAGTCCAATTGGCCACTCGTTCCTGTGGACCTGAGAGTCTTTTAGTAGAACAACATCTCCAACTTGTAAGTTGGGCTTGTCGGCTTGCCATTTGTTGCGTGGTTGGAGGGTCATCAGGTACTCCTGCCTCCATCTCTTCCAGAAGATATCGGCAAGGCTTTGAACTTGTTTCCATTGCTTGGTGTATAAGTCTTTAAGATCAAAGTCCCCGTTGGGAGCTGTCACCATCTCCATCTTCTGGGTCAGCAACGTTGCCGGTGTCAAGACGGTTGGCATCTCTGGGTCAGTAGACACTGGGACCAAAGGTCTGGCGTTCATGATAGCCATGACTTCAGCCATCAGCGTGGTTAAGACTTCGTGTGTGAGACGAGTAGATCCAATCTTTAGAAGCATTGCATCTAGAATGCGGCGAGCTACTCCAATCATCCTCTCCCAAGCTCCTCCCATATGTGAGGCATGAGGAGGATTGAAGATCCAAGTGCATCTTTGGTTTTGAAGATAGTTACTTGTCTCTGAGTCTGTTGCAACAATCTTCAATTCCTTGCAGGCTCCAATAAAGTTTGTGCCACAATCAGAACGAATCTGTTTTGCTGGTCCTCGAATGGAGAAAAATCTTCTCAAGGCATTGATGAAGCTTGAGGTAGATAGAGACTCAATTACCTCAATGTGAACTGCTCTGGTACTCATACACGAGAAAAGAACAGCCCAGCGTTTGCTCTCTGCACTGCCTCCTCTGGTCTTGCGAGAAGAAATGTTCCAAGGACCAAAAACGTCCAGGCCCACATTTGTGAATGGAGGATCTGAAGCCAGCCTGTCTGAAGGTAAGTCTGACATCTTCTGGACTTCAAGTTTTCCTCTGATTTTCTTGCAAGTTACACATTTGTTAATCACACTGGAGACTAGTCTTTTACCTCCTAGGATCCACAATCCAGCTGAGCGGACTGCTCCTTCAGTGAGGTGGCGACCTTGATGTGCAACTTGCTCGTGGTGGTGTCTTGTCATAAGAACGGCAACGTGATGATTCTTGGGTATGACAATGGGATGTTTTTCTAGAATAGTCGTATCAGCTGCTGGTAGACGACCTCCAAGTCTCATCACTCCATCTTCATCAAGGACAGGGTTCAACTTTTTGAGTGGGCTGTGTTTAGAAAGTTCTTCTTTCTTGAGAAGACCTTGAATTTCTTCCTTGAAGGCTTCCTGCTGAACACATCTGATAATGGTGACATTGGCTCGCTCAAGATAGTCATTGTTACCCTGGTCAACACTGGCTGTTTTGCTGAAGGATCTGGCCAAGCAGATGAGTTTCCCTATGGCACGGATGAGTGACTTCCAGCTGGAAAACCTTTCGAACCTACATGAGCCAAGACCTTCTCTGGTGGTTAGAGTCTTGTAAACTGCAACTAGAGGTCTTACCTCTTTGTCTTGGTCTGGTTCTACAAGCTGAAAAGTTCCTTTCTGATCAGTCTCTTCAGTTTCTGGTCCAGTCAAGAAGGATGGACCTGTGAACCAGTTAGTCTGTTTGAGGACAGCAGCTGGTACCAGTCTAGTCCCATGATCAGCAGGGTTCTTGTCTGTACTGATGTGATGCCACTGTTCTGGACTTGTACACTTTCTGATACGTGTTACTCTGTTTGACACGTATGTGTAGAATCTTCTTGAAGCGTTGTGGATATAACCTAAAACAATCTTGCTGTCTGTGTAGAAGTTCACTGCATGGATCTCGATGTCCAGTTCCGCAATGAGTAAGTCTGCTATCTCCACAG
The DNA here is from genome assembly GCF_062004578.1 of Staurois parvus. Taxonomy (NCBI): domain Eukaryota; kingdom Metazoa; phylum Chordata; class Amphibia; order Anura; family Ranidae; genus Staurois; species Staurois parvus. The sequence goes on from NW_028317959.1 coordinate 1,111,370, forward strand.
CTAGGACAGCAGCACAAAGTTCTAAGCGTGGGACCGTGTGAGCAGGTCTTGGAGCCAGTTTGGACTTTCCCAAGATGAATCCTGCATGGCTTTGTCCCTGAGTGTCTATGACTCTAAGGTAGGCTACAGCTGCTATAGCCACATTGGATGCATCTGAAAACACGTGTATCTCTCTTCGTTTTGTAACAGACAAAGAAACAGAGACGTATGGTCTTTGGATGCTAAATCGCTCAAGCTCCAGCAAAGAGTCTTTCCACAACTTCCACTGCATTTCTTTCTTTTCAGGTAGAGGTGTGTCCCAATCACTTTGTTCTAGCTCAGTTGTAATCTCTCTCAAAAGAGCTTTGCCTTGCATGGTGATGGGTGCTACGAACCCCAAGGGATCGTAAAGACTGTTGACCGTAGACAAGACACCTCGCTTTGTGAAAGGCTTCTCTTCCCTGGATACTCGGAAGGTGAAGCTGTCAGTCTTCAAGTCCCAACTAAGCCCTAAGCTTCTTTGAAGGGGTGGTGAATCTGTACCTAGATCTAGGTCTTTGAGGTCTTTTGCACGGTCTTCTGCTGGGAATGCTTCCATGACTTTGCTGTTGTTGGAAGCCACTTTGTGCAGTCTTATGTTAGAGTCTGCTAGCAAGTCTCTAGTGCTTTTCAAAATGTCAATGGCTTCTCCACTACTGGAGAAGGAAGCAAGTCCATCATCTACATAAAAGTTTTTCATAACACATTGTTTGGCTTCAGGGTTGTGTCTGTCACCTTGCTGCGCTGCTCGTCTCAAGTTGTAGATAGCGACAGCTGGTGAGGGACTGTTCCCAAACACATGCACTTTCATCCTATACTCTATGATACCTTTGTTGAGGTCATTGTCTTCATACCATAGGAACCTCAGGTAGTCTCTGTGGTCTTCACGGACAAGGAAACAGTAGAACATCTGCTGTACATCTGCTGTTACTGCAACAAGTTCTCTTCGGAATCTGATAAGGACTCCAAGAAGTGTGTTGTTCAGGTCTGGTCCGCTGAGAAGTACATCATTAAGGGAAATACCTTCATGCTTTGCACTGGAATCAAATACTACACGTATCTGACCTGGTTTTTGAGGATGGTACACTCCGAATATTGGCAAGTACCAGCGTTCTTGTTTTTCATGCAGTGCTGGTGCTTTTTCAGCTTGATCTTTGTCAAAGATTTTAGGCATGAATTCTTGGAAGTGTTCTTTCATGTCTGGCTTTCTTTCAAGAGTGCGCTGCAATAGCGCAAGGCGTTTCTCTGCTTGCACTCTGTTGTTGGGAAGACGATGCCGTGGTGTACGGAATGGTAGTGGGGCTACCCAACTGCCTGCTTTGTCTTTGAAGACTTCTCTGTCCATGATCTCAAGGAAGAGGTTATCTTCAACAGATGGTGCTAGTTTGTCATCATCTTGAGTTCTCTCAAACACTTTGTGGCCTAGCTGATCTGAATCTTCAGCTGAGGCTGTATCTTCCAGGAACCTCTGGATGTTCTGGGGATGTGTTGGGTTAGATAGTTTCTCTTTAATCTGCATGCTGTTGTTACATGGGCAAAGACATGATGTGCGACCGTTCTGCAGCAGATTTGTTCTGTAGACATTCACCTTTGCGGGTTTGTGAAGTCCGTCCAGACATACATTTCCAACGATAACCCATCCAAGATCAAGACGTTGAGCAAATGGTGCATTGTGCGGTCCATTGTATTGTTCTCTGACCTTGTGCACTCTCAGTATGTCTCTTCCTAGTAGAAGGATGATTGCAGCATCTGGGTTGAGTGTTGGGATCCTGTCTGCTATTCGCACGAGATGAGGGTAGTGACGTGCCACTTCAGGTGTGGGAATCTCTGACCTGTCATCTGGTATCATGTCACATTCTATGAGGGTAGGAAGAGTCAGCTGCGTCTTTCCATCTAATGACTCGATGGTGTAGTTGTTTGCTCTTCTCCCTGATGTCTCTATAACTCCAGAACATGTCTTCAAGGTGTATGGAGTTGAACTTCCTTTGTCCCCGAAGAGGTCAAAGAACTCTGTCTTTGCTAGAGACCTGTTGCTTTGTTCGTCTAGGACTGTATACATCTTCACTGCCTTTTCTCTGAGACCGTTGGGATACACTTTGACTAAGCATATCTTGGAGCATGATCTAGAGAGTCCTGGTTCTGTACAGATCTCAGTACACTTTGAAGTTATCGCTGGTGTTGCACTTTCTTTTTGCTCCCCACCATGATCTTCTTGAGTTGCTGGAACTTCTGATCTCCATGGTGGTGGTCCTGGGTGCAGTGCTGACAGATGTCGGTCATTGTTGCATTCTGTGCACCGTATTTCTCTCTTACAGTCTTTTGCAAGATGTTGCATTGAGGCGCAGCATCTGAAACAAATGTGATTGTCTTTAAGGTAAGCCTTGCGCTCCTCTAATGTCTTACTTCTGAAACTGCGACATTTTCTTAGTGGATGAGGCTTGTTGTGTATTGGGCACTGTTTGTCTGGATCCTCAACTTCCTTTCTTGTGTTGTCTTCCTGATTGGCTGCAGCCTCAGGCGGGACTTCTGTCTTCCGCACAGACACTGTTGCTCTGCGTTCTTTGTAGTGTACTGGTGGCTGCTTCTCTGTCCTTGGGGAGCTTGCAACTCTCTTGTTCAGGAAGGCGAAGCTTGGGTCATTGCGTGTCTTAGCTTGGTCTACAACGAATTCAGCGAGGAAGACAAACGGTGGAAATGCAACTCGATAGTCTTTCTTGTATCTGGATGCTTGAGAGACCCACCTTTCTTGCAGGTTGAAAGGGAGCTTCTCGATTATGGGCTCTACTCCACGTGCTGTGTCTAAGTATAAGAGACCTGGCAGAGTTCCACTAGTCTTTGCTGCTTCTATCTCTAGGAGTAGGTCTCCAAGCTCTCTCAGCTTCTGATTGTCTTTGTTTGTCATTTTTGGGCAAGTTTCAATTTTCTTTAAAAGTGCTTCTTCTATTACTTCAGGTGACCCATAGCAGTCTTCCATTCTCTGCCAGACCATCGCAAGTCCTGCTGTTGCATCATGGACATGCACTGACCTGATTCTTTTGGCCTGCTCTGAGGACTCTGGTCCTAGGTATTTGGCGAGTAGGTCGAGCTTCTCTCTGTCTGTCAGCTCTAAGTTTTGGGTGCTGCTTAGGAAGGATGACTTCCAGGCCCAGTAGTTTTCAGGACGATCGTCGAACTTCAAGAGACCAGTGCTCACCATCTCACGGCGCATCAGGTATTTCGACACGTCTGTAACCCTTGCTGTGTCAGGTGCGTTTGTTCTGGGTACAAACGCGGGACTACTGGCTGATAGTGACTGATGGGTTCGTTGAGGTATTTGACTAAGTCTATATTGGTCAGATGGTTGCTCTCCTCTATTGTAGTCTAGATCTGGTTTTGCACGAGGAGAGGTTATATCGCCATCTACTTGGTTTCTTAGCGTGTTGGCGGTTTGGTATCTGAGCTCGTGATTGGTTGACTTATCACGTGGCGGTTCAGGTTCAGTCTTGTAGTAATGCATAACATCAAAGCTATCTGCTCCCAACTGGGTCCTTGATGGTTTTGGTGCGTCACTAGGCTGTTTATCAGGGTACAGGGTTGCTTGTGATTGCACATACTCACGGGTGCGTTGGAATGTACTGAAAGGTGTTATCGGGGTTTCCAGTACATCGCTCTCTACAAACTGAATATCTGCAGCTCTCGCGAGAACTTCGGCTTCAGCTATGGCTGCTGCAGCTATTTTCTGTTGCTGGAGTATGTGTAAAGAGGCTTGTACTTCTGCCTTTCTCCTAAGCGTTTCTGCTTCTCTCCTTTTTATTTTAGCTTCCCCTTCAGCTTGTCTCTTTTTTATTTCAGCTTCCCCTTCGGCTTGTCTCTTTTTTATTTCAGCCTGACTCTTCTGCCGCTCTTCATCTAGGTAGCCTTGCTCTTTCATAAGCTCTGCTTCCTGTATGGCATAGGAAGCCATAGCGCATGCGGCCTCGGCCTTGGCTTGTGCCCTGGCGGCGATAGCGCTGACTGAAGACAAGTTTGTGACGCTAGAATGTCTGGAACTTGTATGCTTACTCCTGACTGCCCCAGCACTGACTGACGATAGGTCTGTGACGTTTGAATGCCTGGAACTTGAACGCTTAGATCTGGCGGTTTCTGCTTTGGATGACGACAGATCCGATTTGTTACAAGTTCTCGGCGTGCTGCATTGTGACCTAGTTTCCAGCGTACTGTGCATATTTTCTTCCTGTTTGCACGAGATTTTAGGAAGGGTTAATTTAGTGATATCTTTCATATCTGAGTTAGTTTCACTTTGCTATGCCTAGACTGGCTGTGCTGTGGGGATTTCACACACACGTGCTGCTGTATTAACAGTTAAGAGTCTTTTCTGTGTTGTGGGGCTTGCTGTAGATTTTTCACACAATGTGCTCTGAAGTAACCGTGTAAGTCTTTTTACTGTCCTGCCTTCTCTGCAGTTATGAAGTGGTTACAGAGGATTACAGGCAGTATAACCTTTGATGTCCACACAGTAAAGAGTCGATGATTGATAACCGATGATCTTTTACTGATAACATGTGACATAATGAGAATGAATGAATGTGAATAAATGCGCGGATGAATGTGGTAAAACTGAAATACAAACAGAATAAACAGACATGAGTACATATCTAACTACCTAGCTATATACATAACATTCCTCAGTACATAGGAGGGGTACTTACAGACTTTGGGGGTCTAATCAAGCCCATATATGAAGAGGGAACAGCATCCCACATGTACTTGCATTGTAGAATTTCTTCAGTCTGAAGAGATGAGGTCACTTCCTCCCAAGTTAGCAGACAGGAAGTCCTGGCCTTAAAGGGACAGACACTGCTGAATGCTAAAGAATGCCTTGTGTAATACAAGGCAGCACACAACTATTGATCAGTCCCACTCTCCGAAACCTCACACCATGACTAGACATGTGCAGGACAAAAAAAATGTGTTTAATTTCAGATTGATTTGTTAATTTACTAATTTAAATTTCAAAATTAGTTTAGTGTCGTTTATTCATTTTTGACAAAATTTAAATTTTTCCAATGGATTCAGAGTATTTTAATCAAATTTGTATCGAAAATATTGCATCAATCCAAATTCATTGTGAAGAACAGTTCTATTCTATTGGAATTTTGAAAGACAGCTATATTCTATTCAATTTTTTTCTGTTATATTCTATTTTATATTATATACTTTTCTATTCTAATCTATTCTCTTTTATTCTGTTCTAATCCATTCTATTTGATTCTTATCTTTATGAAATTAAGGTTTTGAAAAATAGCTATATTCTTTTTTCCATTCCATTCTCCATTCTGTTCTTCTATTATTTTCTATTCTGTTTTATTCTATTCTAATGTTTTCAAAATTCGAATTTCAGAAGATGGCTATAGTTTATTTTATTCTATTCCATTTTCAAAAGACATAGTCTATATCATTCTCTTCCATTCTATTTGAAATTTTAATTTCAGAAGACAGTTAAATTCTGTTTCATTTTATTCAATCCTATTATTTTCTGTTCTGCACCTTTTACTTTTTATTCTATTTTTTCTATTCTTTACAAAATTTGAATTTCGGAAGACGACTATATTCTATATTATTCTATTCTTTATTCTATTCATTTATTCTCTATTTTATTTGAAATTAAAATTTTGGAAGATGGCTATATTGTAATACACAGTCTTTGACTAAAATCAACAATAGTCAGAAATATGTTTACATTTCAAATTTGTTATTTCATTTAATTCATAATTCATACATCTGAATCTCCAAATAACACAAATTTAGTTTGAAGTTAAGAATAAAATGGACCACACATGTCTAACCATGACTGACAGGTCAGGAGACTTATGGTCTTCATGTCAACCATGTCCTGAATTCTCCTTTACATAATAAGAAATGTAGTCATCTTTTCTTGTTTGGATGTGATGGAAGGCAACAGCAAAAGTCCTTTCTGATTCCAGGAAACATCACTTTTTCCGAAGATGATGACGTAATAGGGTTCAACATTCATTTATAAAAAAAACTATTTTTTTTACTTTGTCAGTGATTTTATTGAGAATAGGTTCAGGGATCTGGAAATGTGAAGTTAGTAGGATCCTGGAGTTCAACTTTAAAGACCAAATGTTAATGATTGGACATTTATCATGCTAATGCTGATTATTTTGTTCTTACAGATGGAGTTAAAAGCAATTTTTCAGTGAAGGGATGCATGTCTGATCGGGGTTGTAAAAATGACTATACCCAAGTGGTTGGATTCCAAATGAAGATGATTTCAGAAAGTAACTGCTGGTTACCAAAATTCAAGCATTACCCTAAGCGTAAAAAGGAATAATGGGATATGTCACAAGAAAATTGGCCTCAATTCACATTGAAGTAAAATTGGAACCCTTGCCAATCAACTAAGGGAACAGTTAAAAATACATGTACATGAGATGTATTACCAGACACTTCTTTTTATGAAACCTTCTGCTCTTCCGCTTACTTCTTTCACTTTTATGCTGGCCATGTATAAGCTCCACTACAAGATCTTAGATGCACTAAGTTCACCTACACTTGGATCTTTACATTCCCTGATATATGAAACAAGCAAGGATGACAGCACTTTGCAATGCATTACATCCTATTATCTTTTAGCATGTTGGAACATCCTTTTTAAACCTTTTAAAATTAGCCATACACATACTGTATATGTGGCAACACAGTGGTATGTTCACCTGGCACCACTGTTAACAACATCACTTGTTTATGGTCGGGAGCTGGAAACAGACTCCGGGTCATGTGATCACTGTGATAGCCAATCATAGTAGTCACATGATTGAGAAGCTCGCCTTTTCCAACTGGCAATAAGAACTCCACCTTCCTGGCTGGAAGTGGTAAAGATCATTTTTGATATATAATAGATTATGGGAAATGAAAGCCCATTTGAAATTTCAATTTAAATTACCTTCTGGTACACTTTAAGGCCTCTGATGTGTAGATGCTTCATGCAGGAAAATCTTTACTATATGTTTGCAACTGTTCAAGAAATGCACCTTCCTATAACTGCCAAGATTGTGTACCTGGACTCTGTCTCTGGTGTCACATTAATTACAGAAAACTTTAGTTTATTAGGTAAAACCAACAAGGAAACTAATATGAATTGAAAAAGTGCAGCGCTTTTCACTCCTGAGCAGTGAAAAATGATTTCATAAACCCTGGCAGGCTAGAATTTTATCATATTATTTTTTATACAGGATTTATTTAGCACAAACAGTTTTTGCAGCGCTTTACAAAATGAAGGTAGACATTACAGTTACAATACAATTTGGTAGAAGAGGAAACAGAAAGCTCTGCTCACTAGAGCTTACACTCTTAAGAGGAAGGGTTGAGTGATACAAAAGGTAATAGCTATGGGGGATGAGTTGATGGAGGAAATAAGAGGTAGTGTACTAGTTAGAAGCAGGATAGGCTTCTTTATAGAGAAGGGTTTTCAGGGATCATGGGAACTAGAGAGCAGAAGGTCTTGGGAGGATCGAAGAGAGCGGTTTGGTTGATATTTTGAGACCAGGTTGGTGATGTAGCTGGGGGCAGAGTTGTGGGTGGCTTTGTAAGTTTGTATTTTGAATTTTATTCGTTGGGTGAGGGGAAGCTAGTAGAGGGATTGGTAGATACTGCATGGTTGGTAAGGTGGATGAGCCTAAGTGGATCTCAGAGAGGATCTTTGTCTTATACAGCTGTGAGCCAATCACTTTAGTTTTAAAGTCTTATTTTCATAATCAACTCAAGAAAGAGTTTAGAGCATAGGATACCCATAATAGCAAAATCTCAATATTTTAGCAGCAAAATCTGTAGTGACCATTCAAAAGCATCCTGCTAATGTGGCCATTATGAGCAGCAGCAGGCAATCAATGCAGACACTCAAACTCATTCCTTTCTCTGGCTGATGGGTGGCAAATCACAGCCAAGAATGGCCCGAGCAAGCCTGACAGCTATTGATGCCAGATGACTACAGGGGAATCAGCACTGTCGTTAGACGCTCCACAGTACAGAGAAGTTAAAAAGCTTTGCCATCACATGACCAGAAAGAAAAGCTAAATTTGATTCTAAATTGGAGCAGCACAGTGTCTAAATGGTTAGCACTTCCGCTTGGCAGTACTAGGATCATTGGTTTGAATCACAACCATGGCACCACCTGCCTGGCGTTCTCCCTGTGCTTGTGTACGTTTCCTCCGGGTACTCTGGTTTCCTCTCACACTCTACCTGCTGGTAGGTTAATTGGATCCTGTCTAAATTGGCCCTAATATGTGTATGTATAAATGTAAGTTAGGGACCTTAGATTGTGCACCCCTTGAGGGTTAGGGACTGATGTAAATGTACAATATATGTGTAAAGTGCTGCATAAATTGACGGCGCGATATAAGTACCTGAAATAAAATAAAGGCCCCTCTAGTACATCCGCAGTCTCTGGTCGTCTCCTGTACTAAGTCCACAGTCTCTGGTTGTCTCCTGTACTAAGTCCACAGTCTCTGGTCGTCTCCTGTACTACGTCTGCAGTCTCTGGTCGTCTCCTGTAGTACATCTGCAGTCTCTGGTCGTCTCCTGTAGTACGTCCGCAGTCTCTGGTCGTCTCCTGTAGTACGTCCGCAGTCTCTGGTCGTCTCCTGTACTACGTCCGCAGTCTCTGGTCGTCACCTGTACTACGTCCGCAATCTCTGGTCGTCTCCTGTACTACGTCCGCAGTCTCTGGTCGTCTCCTGTACTACATCCGCAGTCCCTGGTCATCTCCTGTACTATGTCCACAGTCTCTGGTCGTCTGCTGTACTACGTCCGCAGTCTCTGGTCATCCCCTGTAGTATGTCCGAAGTCTCTGATCGTAGTTACATAGTCTGGCTGAAAAAAGACAAAAATCCATCCACTTCAACCATTAAAAAACAAAGTTATAATCCTACACCCACAGTTGATCAAGAGGAAGAAAAAAAACCCAGCAAAGCATGATCCAATTTGCTCCTATAGGGAAAAAATTCCTTCCTGACCCCCCAAGAGGCAATCGGATATTCCCTGGATCAACTTTACCTATAAAATGTTAGTATCCAGTTATATTCTGTTTACCTAAAATAATCCAGACTTTTTTTTAAAGCAATCCACTGAGCTGGCCAGAACCAACTCTTGAGGGGGTCTATTCCACATTTTCACAGCTATTACTGTGAAGAAACCTTTCCATGTTTGGAGATTACATTTCTTTTCCTCCAGATGAAAAGAGTGCCCCCTTGTCCTCTGTGATGACCTCAGGGTGAATAGCTCTACACAGAGTTCACGGTATGAACCACAGATGTATTTATACATGTTGATCATTTCCCCCCCTAATCTCCTCTTCGCAAGAGAGAAAAAATTCAGTTCCTTTAATCTTTCCTCATAGCTGATCTCCTCCATGCCTCTTATCTGTTTGGTTTCCCTTCTCTGTACTTTCTCCAGTTCCCCAATGTTCTTTTTTGTGAATTGGTGCCCAAAACTGAACTGTATATTCCAGATGAGGTCTTACTAATGATTTGTACCGGGGGAAATTATATCTCTCTCTCTGGAGGCTATACCTCTTTTAATACAAGAGAGGATTTTGCTCGCTTTAGAAACCGCAGGTTGGCATTGCATGCCATTATTAATCTTGTCATCTATCAGAACCCCCAGGTCCTTCAACATTGACTCCCCCAGTTGTACTCCCCCCTATTATGTATCATGCATGCATATTCTTAGCCCCCAAGTGCATAACCTTACATTCATCAACATTAAATCTCATTTGCTACATAGTTGCCCATGTAAACAGTGCATTGAGGTCAGCATGTAAGTTGAAGGCATCCTGTAAGGACATTATTCCACTGCACAGCTTGGTGTCATCTGCAAAGACTGAAATGGGATTTTTAATCCCAGACCCTATATTGTTTATAAATATATTAAGAAATAAGGGTCCCAACACTGGACCTTGGGGTACACCACTGACAACCCTAGACCACTCAAAGTATGAATCATTAACCCCTACTATTTGAATACGATCTTTTAGCCAATTTTCTATCCATTTACATACAGATTTTTTCAAGCCCGTAGACTTTACCTTACACGTTAGCTGTGTGTGCGGGGGAACTGTGTCAAATGCTTTTGCAAAATCCAAGTATACAATGTCCACCGCCACCCCTCTGTCCAAGGTTTTGCTTACCTCCTCATAAAAAGAAATCAGATTTGTTTGACAACTTCTGTCTTTCATGAATCCATGCTGTCTGTTGCTTAAAATATTTTTTTCCAGCAAGAACTCATCTATGTGGTCCTTTATTAAACTCTCCAGTATCTTCTCAACTATATAAGTTAAACGAACAGATCTATAATTACTTGGTAAAGATTTTGACCCCTTTTTAAATATTGGCACCACATTGGCCTTTTGCCAATCCAGTGGTACTATGCCAGTCATTAAAGAGTCCCTAAAAATTTGAAACAATGGCTTTGAAATGACAGCGCTCATTAAAGGGTGGCATACACGTGGGTGTATGTCATCTGGTCAAGGTGCTTTATTCACCTTTATTCTGTCTAAATATGTTTGGATCATACAAATTGTGAGCCAATATGGATCATGTGGAGCTGTGTCAATATCATGCCCATTATGGACAAGAGCTTCCCCATGCTCCTTAGTATACACAGAGCTGAAGAAGGTATTTAATATATTTGCCTTCTCTTTGTCCCTAGTCACCCACTCTAGATTATTTTGTAAAGGGCCTACATGCTCGGACTGGACCTTTTTACTATTAATTTATTTGAAGAATTTTTGGGGGTTGGTCCTGCTATCTTTTGCAATCTGTCATTAGTTTTCAATTTTTGAGGGCTTTATTTCCTTTTTGCATATTCTGTTACATTCTTTGTAATGTTTAAATGATGATAGCATTCCTTCATTTTTATATTTAATAAAAGCTTTTTTCTTATTATCTATAGCTTTTTTAACTTTGGCCGTAAGCCACATAGGTTTGATTTTTAGCCTTTTAAACTTTTTGCCCATGGGAATATATTTTTGCAGTGTGTTCACATAGTCTTTTTGAAGAACTCCCATTTCTGTGTTGTGTTCATCGATGACAATATTCCCTCCCAGTCTAAGTCTTGGAGAGCAGTTCTCAGCCTTGGAAAAGTAGCTCTCTTAAAATTGAGCGTTTTTATTTTTCCCGTATGTGCTCGCTGTTTACAGCTAACAATAAATGAAATAATGTTATGGTCACTGCTATCCAGATGTTCTTTTATATGGGTATTCATAACAAGCTCTGCATGGTTTGAGATTACCAGGTCCAGCAGAGCATCATTCCTAATATGGGCTCTGTGAACTGAACCATAATATTGTCCTATAGTAGGTTTAAAACATTTTGCCCTTTAACTGTTCCTGCAGTACCATTACTTCAGTCAATTTCCAGGTAGTTAAAATCCCCCATTACTATCACTGTCTCAGCCTTTTTGATCTGTGCAAGGAGCTGAGTCTCCACCTCCTCATTAACATTGGAAGGCCTATAACAAACTGCATTGATTACCTTTGTAGTATGCACCCCCATGTGCAGTTCCACCAATAACACTTCAGTCTTATCACACTCTCCATCAACTAGGTCCTCTTTCACACTTGCTCTGAGATCACTTCTCAGATAGAGACAGACACCATCATCTTTCCTATTTACCCTGTCTCTCCGAAAGAGAACATAGCCAAGAATATTAATGGCCCAGTCATGTGAAGAATGAAGCAAAGATTCAACAATACCAATTAAATCATAGTTCTCTTCATGCACCAAAGCTTCCAACTCACCTATTTTGCTTGGCAGATTTCTGGCATTGGTGAGCAAACACTTTAAATCATTGACACCTTGTTCACACGTATTTTGCATATTTTTAGACAAATAGTGCCAATTCCACTGGTTGTTTGTGTAGTGATACCCCCCGAAGGAGCTGCTTAAGTTTCTTCACTCCGCCACTCTGCCTCTCAACCCCAAGAACTGTCTCAGCCCCAACTGACACACCTGGCAATAGTGTAAGTGCAAGGACCCATGAAAAGCACACACTTTATAACAAAACACAGAGATCAGCTTTACTGTAAGACCTCTATGGAAAGTAATAAACATTAAAAACAGGTATACGTTAGGTGAATCAAGAGAACAGCAAATACTGTGACTGAAAGCAATATAGCTCACTTTTACACTCAGGCAGCTTTCAGGGGATTCCAACCATGAATAACCCCAATATCAGAGGCAAACAGTTAAATGGTAACCTCAAAGTGGGTCTAAATCTCTTTACATAAATTTGGCTCTATGATGTCCAAGCAGGAGGAGAGCAGAAGAGTGACTCTGTTGTGTCAGACTTCTCCCTTCTAACCCCCGACACCACATGCCCAATAGGCAGACACTATACCCAACCGATGCTTAATAGCTACTTTCCAAGGTAAAGCTATTCCCTCACACACCATGCAATATAGAGGCCTGAATAAGCATGTGCGTGCCCGTATGGCACCAGTAACTTCAGCCTCTTGGTAACAGGATGAATCTTGGGATCTTCAGCTAGCCACTTTCATTGGTGCACTTAAACTCCTATGGTAAAGTATAATTGTAATACTGTGGCAGTATTCGTATAGCAAAGCAAATACTGTGTCTGTTTAGAAGGGCCATCTACACAACCCAGTGCCTGGTGAGCATGGGCGAAGTGTAATATCTCTGTCTGTGTGCAGTGTTCCTGTCATCTGCCAGTAGGAAAAATCCTTCACACCAGATCAAGTGACTAAGGCCCAAACAATAGTCCTGGAAATGACAGGCTCCTCTGGTCACCTCACGATGAGCGCTTCACACTGTCTGTGTAGGCACTGTACTGTAGGCCCACATCTCTCAGTTTGGATGTCTACTTGAATGATGCAGATAACTAAACATGCAGTGAACTGGCCCTAAGCACTCCTCTGCTAGGTCCAGACTCTTCCCTGCCACATGCAGACTACCCCCCCCTCAGGAAAAACAAGATGGAGTCCTTCACTTTGCTCTCACTAAGCATGCTTGTCTTTGTAGTTCCATTCCTGATCAGGGGCGGACTGACAACTCATGGGGCTCCCGGGCAATAGGGGATCATGGGGCCCCTTTGTCCTTGCCCAAACTCAAAAAAGCCTATTAAAAAGGTACCAGGGGCATCTCATGGGGCCCCCTACTGACCCTGGGCCCTCGGGCAGTGCCCGAGTTTCCAAATGGTCAGTCCGCCCCTGTTCCTGATATAAGCCTATCAGGCCGTTTCTGTTCAAGACTGCATATTTCACAGTGCTTTGCAGCTGCACCTCCTGCTTCAGAAAGTCCCTGTCATTAGCTCTTTTAATGGCTCTTTTGATTGGCTCTCTCCCCATTTCAGTCTGAGAGGAGAAGGGAGGGGCTGAAACCCCTCACTGCCTTGTGTGTGCCCAGTGCAAATGTCAGATTACAGAGATGTAAGTCAGCAGGTTAACAGCAGTCACATATATTAATTTCCCCCCACCAAAGAACCTTTGGTCCTCCAAAGGCAGTAACAATCCTTGACCTGGTACATGCTTGATATATAAATGCAGAGAAAAATACCAAGTTAGTACACACAGGGAACCAAACAATTTACATTCTCATAAAATCTTGGCAGGGGAACCTCCCACCAGTTAGTAGCCTACAAGCCACCTTAATTGGAATGGCCTAGCCAGATGTGTCAGGGGGTGAGTCAGGATTTTTTACCACCAAATCTGCAGTAAAAGGATCAGGTGCTTCAAGAGTCCTTTTTGCAGTGAGAATGACCTCTTCAAAGCTCTCACCCAAAGTATCATATGTTAGTCTCTTTGGCAGGTGAATAACCCTACACTCTCGCTGTTCTTTAGGCTCTGGGGTTGCAAGCACCCTGGTCTCTTCTTCATCCACAACCTTCTCTTCTTCCTGCATTTTAGCATCATCCCTAACTTCCACTTCAATGAAGGATGGGAAGTCTGCAGGGTCTGCTTTCAGCAAAGAGGATTGAGAGTCTTCCAGCTCTTCAATTAGTGGACTCTGAGGCACAAACTCAGGAGCTTCTGGCCTGAGTATCCCGGTGTCGATAACCATCGAAGGAAACGGAGGGATAGCAGATTCAGGCATCTGAGACAACCACAGCCAATCCATTCCGATCTCTTCATCTTCACTGTCCCCATCTTCTGCAGGCAGGAGCACGGTTTGACGATCAGGGGTCAGGCTCAAAGACCAGTTGGTATAGCAGTGTAAAGGCTTACCTGAAACCAGCAGGATAGGTACACAGGCAGGTCACCGAGGTGGAAGAGTGGGATCACCTGAAGTTCAGAGTCTAAGTACCAACCGGTGTTCATCAGAGCTCCTAATGGTGGAGATGGATTTGGCTGTATGTTAGCACCAGGTCGCGGTCCTCGGTATCACCCCACCAGGAGGTGAGCAAGCGGAGGTCCGGTAGCATATGAACAGGTAAGGATCAAATGGAAGCATGGTCAGGAAACAAGCCAAGGTCGGTAAGGAGCGGTCACAGGTTGGGATCAGGCCAGGGGCGGACTGACAACTCATGGGGCCCTCAGGCAATAGGGGATCATGGGGCCCCTGTGTCCTTGCCCAAACTCAAAAAATCCTATGAAAAAGGTACCAGGGGCATCTCATGGGGCCCCCTACTTACCCCGGGCCCTCGGGCAGTGCCCGAGTTTCCAAATGGTCAGTCCACCCCTGGATGGGAGTCTATTCTAGGTAACAGTTCAAACTACAATGCACAGCTCAATGCTCTGTCTGTTTCTAGAGGTTATAAAAACCAAAATTCCAAAAAAAAAAAAAAATAATGGGGGCATAACCAGATGTAGAGCCAAGAGGACGCTAGCCTGAGAAGCTTCCACTATCCTGCTTTATTCTGACCGGCCCTGTGGGGCTGTATAGCAGCTACACTGACCAGGAACCTTGCTGAGCTTTCCTCTCTCTCCCAGGAAACTCAAGATTCAGTCCCACCATCAAGCTCCTTCTACTCTCCCCAGGCTGCTGGGATGGGCGTCATCTTGGCCACAAAGCTCCATGCTCTTCTTGCTGAATTTGAGATGGCAGCAGACCAGTAGGGAGCCGTATCGCTCCCTCCACAGGGAGATGCGGACAATATCAACCTCATCCTTGCTGTTCTTTCTTCACCTTCTCCTTCACTGAAGACTGTCCACTGTATGAAAGACTTTCAAGAGGACTTTACTGTTTAGTGGACATGTTTTTGCACTAAGTTTGGGACTAATGCAGGCCATAGGCGAGTCGTTTATCGGCCGAATTTTCGTCCGCACGAAAAATCGGGCGATATTCACGCCGTTAGTGGGGCAATACCATCGGCCGTTTTTCACAGACCTTCTCATTTACTTTTATCGGTCATGCAGGAAAATCCACAAATAACGGCTGTTTTTTGTGGACATTGGTGGCAGCATCGCTGCCAGCAATGACCGATTTTTCGTTTATCAGCCGAAAAATCGGCCAATAAACGACCCGTCTATGGCAGCCTTAAACTGTGATAGCTAGTTGATGTTAATTGTTTAGCTACACAGTAGGGTGTTTATTTTGTTACAGGTATTGTTTTTGCTCACTCTCCTATATACTGGTCAGGCAGTCCACACCCCTGGGGTCTTAGTATTTGTTTGGCTGGAGGCATGGCAACTCCTCTCTCTCCCACTGACTTATGATAGCCCCTTTTAGGCTATATATATTTTCCATAATCAATTACTGCACCATATTTACTAGGGCTCTTAGATGGATATCATGGAATATTAGGAGTATTAATGACAAAATTAAATGTGCTCCAAATGTGTTTAAATATTTATAGGCCCACAAACCCCACATTTTATTACTGTAGGAGACCCACTTTGTGGCCTCTGAAATACTGGCACTCTGCAGGGCCTGGGTCAAGCAGGGGTTTCATGCAGCGTTGGGCTGAATGTTCAAGTTGAACCTAAGTTCAAGTCGAACATTGTCCATTCGTGTGCTCACTTGCTACTCCCTGACCTTTCCTGACCTTCCGGGCTATATGCTAGGATAATGGTCTGGTATGGATTTTGGGGAGGACCTCCATGCCATTTTTTTTAAATTGTGGCATGGGGGTTCCCCTCAAAATCCATACCAGACCCGAAGGGCTTTGTATGCATGGGAGGGGGGACCCCATGTTGTTTTTAAAAAAATGTTTTAATTGTCAGGCAATGCTGACAATTCTTTTTACAATCAGCTGTCAGCTGAAACATGAATACTTCACTACTAAAATACTGCATGACTTAATAATGTAACTCATGTGATATTTAAGTAACTGAGCAGTATTTTACCACATGCTCAGGTGTGGTAAGATACCACTCATTAAATTGTTCGCGTTTGAAGTTTGCAATTGAACATTCTGCAGGTTCGAATGTTCGGCCGCAAACTGAACGGGGGGTGTTCGGCCCATCACTAGTTTCTTGCTACTTGTTCTGTCTATGCTAGGGGGGGTTGCAGTTCTCCTCCATAAATCTCTAATATATATATATATAGTAAAGATAATTACTGATCCAGGGGGTCGATATGCCATCTTACTCCTGGAACTCCATGTAACTATGTGGGCATTTGTGAATTTATACCTTCCACCTTCTTTTGACCTGGATGTTCTATATCACATCCAAGAATGTCTAGCTCCCTTCCTGCCTGCTAAAGTGATTATTGGAGTGATTATTTAATGCTATTCTAGATGAAGCTCTAGACACTTGTAACCCTACTAGGAAGACCTGGTGGGATGGGCAGGTGCTTTTCATCCTACTGAACTCTGGCGCTGGAAACATCCAGATGTCAAGCATTTCTCTCATCTTTCCACCCCACACAGATATGGCTCCCGTATAGACTTAATCTTCAGGACCTCCTTGGTGCTAACCCATGTGGATTCCATCTCTTATTTTCCGGCCTGCCTGTCTGATCACTCTCCCCTCAAGCTTGTCTTGGGGGTGGGTGGTCGGCAGGAACCTTGTTGCTGGAGACTGGCCCCTAGATGGATTCATGGACTCTGAGGTTTGGGTGCTGGTTGATATATCAACAATCATCAAAGTGAAAAATCAATATAATGAAAAATTAACATATAAATGTGTCCATAAATATATATATATATATATATATATATATATACACACAGAGAGAGAGAGAGAGAGAGAGAGAGAGAGAGAGAGAGTCCTCTTTACATATAGGTTCAAAAAGGGGTCTGCTCCAATAAATGAATCAGTTATGATTTTCCTATGCGCTCACCTTCTTTTTAGCCTAATAAATATTTAGGCTAAAATAGCTTTTTGTCCTATATGGACAGATGAAATGCTCTTGTGCCAAAAATCTTTTCGAATGATATAGTGTTGTAATATTCTTATTTTTCCACCTGGTGTCTCTCCAATGCACCGATCCCTGTATTGGTTATTGATGGATGGATTCCTCCTTCTCACTTCCAGGGGTCTAACTTCTCCTTATATCCCCTCCAGTACTCCACATAAGTAGTGTAAAAAAAAATAAGAAAAACATTGTGCCTTATAATCTTAAGTAATTTGATTGCATAAGATCCATAATACTCACATATTTAAAATATAAATTGCGCCTTTTTGTAAGTGAAAGCATTTGTGTGTGCTCAGCACACTTCCTATACTCGCCGTTAGTAGCCAACAACGTGGTGATGTCAGAGCCCCTCCCTTACGTGTTACAGTATATTATCTTATACTGAGTTATAAGCACTATCTATGTGTTGGTGTTGAGTGTCAGCGAACCAAATGTGTATTCATTTGTTTTAATTGATTTAATTCAGCACAATTGAATTTCACCATAGTAGCTCACAAGCACTATTAGCACCTTTTTGGGTGCTGGATGATAACTGCCTATCTGAATACTCGTCAATCAATGAAGGTTCTGCCTTGGCTACGGTATGGGAGGCATACAAGGCTACTGTTAGGGGTGAATTTATTTCCGAAATTAAAACTAAGAACTCGGAGTATGCCTCACACTGCTTAGCTTGAGGACAGGGAGGCAGAGGCTGCTTTTGCAGAGTCGGCAACCTCAGAGAACTTCTCTTCCTTAGAACATGCTAGCCGAGATCTTAACATACACCTTACAAATGTTACTCACTCCAGAACCATGGCCAGAGCCTTGGCAGGGAAGCTTTTTGAGTCCGGGGATAAAAATAGAAAGCGTCTTGCCAATTTAGTTGCAGAACCTTGTTATCAAACCGTAATCCCTGAGATAAATTCCTACTCAGGAGATATACTTACCTCTCCTCCAGCGAGAATTCAATACAATGCCACCCTCTATTCACAAACTGAACTGGCTTCTTGTTCTGCATGTTCCACAGTATTGGCTCAAATTTTGTTGCCCACCCTCTCTTGAAGAAAGGGAGGGCTTGAAGGCCCCCTTTTCACCCACCCCTAGAAATTGAAGCAGCTATTCATTCTTTCCCAAATAGTAAAACCCCAGGACCAGATGGTCTCCCCAGAGAATAGTATACAGAAAATGGCGCAGTAAAAGCTGCCAAACTCCAGAGCTTGTTATTGAATTCCTGGAATAGGGGTAACTATCACCCACTATGTATCAAGCTTATGTAATTCTGCTTCCGAAACTCTGCAAGGATATCAGACATTGTGCCTCCTATAAGCCCATTTCTCTCCTCAATTATGATCTTAAGATACTCACCAAGGTTCTGGTGGCTAAGCTAATTGGGTGTAATCCCAAATCCTAGATCCCCTGTAGATCTGGAGGCGTGGGGAGCAGCGAACAAGGCTCATCCATTGACATGGGTAACCTCGATGTACTATCTGGGCATAACTATCTCTACACAAGTACATGACTACTGTCAGCTTAATCTGTACTAATTGGTCCAGACTATTAGGCAGAAGCTGAAAGCAAAGAGCAATCTCCCTTTAACTATAATTGGCATAATTAATTTAATTAAAATTAAAGTGCTCCCGGTGCTTTTATATACACTCCGACACTCTCCGGCGTGAATACCAAAAAAGTTTTTTTGTTCGGCTCCATTCTCTTATTAGCTCCTTTCTTTGGTAGTCTCGACCATCTAGGTTTAACAAACTAAGGTGTACAAATCATTAGTAATACCTCATCTGGAATATGCAGTTCAGTTTTGGGCACCAATTCACAAAAAGAACATTGGGGAACTGGAGAAAGGGCAACCAAACTGATAAGAGGCATGGAGGAGCTTAGCTATAAATTAAGATTAGAATAACTGAATTTATTCTCTCTTGAGAAGAGGAGATTAAGGGAGGATATGATCAACATGTATAAATACATCAGTGGTTCATATAGTGAACCCGGTGTAGAGTTATTCACTGTGAAATCATCATTGAGGACAAGGGGACACTCTTTACATATGAAGGAAAAGAGATTTAATCCCTAAATATGGAAAGGTTTCTTCACAAT
This sequence comes from Staurois parvus, assembly GCF_062004578.1. NCBI lineage: Eukaryota > Metazoa > Chordata > Amphibia > Anura > Ranidae > Staurois > Staurois parvus. Next base: position 1,130,788 of record NW_028317959.1, read on the forward strand.
AAAAGGTGTGAAAATGTGAAATAGACTCCCTCAAGAAACAATTTATAGGTAAAGTTGATCCAGGGAATATCCAATTGCCTCTCGGAGGATCAGAAAGGAATTTTCCCCCTGCAGGAGCAAATTGGATCATGCTTTGCTGGGTTTTTTACCTTCCTCTGGATCAAGTGTGGGTATATGATTATAACTTTTTTTTATGGTTGAACTGGATGGAATTCCTCGATCATTTTCGAAGCGGCGTATGTTGGCTCTTATGACGCGCTTAGAAATCTGGGAGTTGTTTTTTCACCTCTTACCTCATCTATGCGAGCGGTCGTTAGGGCTTCATAAAATGTGTACATGCAGCTCTAATAATGGATAGATATTATGTAATAAAACATAGATAATATAAAAACCATATCAATATTATATCATATAAATTTGCGCTCTGTGGCGCTGAAATAAATAATGGTATACAGATATAAAAGGTAGCATAAATAATTAATCATATAAATTTGCGCTCTATGGTGCTAAAAGCAATAAAAAAAAAGCAATGTGAGAACGTCCAGACTTGACGTCATAAGATGCATATAGTGGTGTATAAAAATTACAAATTTCAAATAGCAGCAAAATTGATGAAAATCCGTTATTGTGGTGTCTAATAGGATGAGTGTAGATTGCACTAACCAGAAAGCGCAAACTAATGCGCATTTGAGTAAATCAAGACCAACTCCTGGTCATCTGCATCTGGAAACTGGAACAATGGGGGTCATCTGGCAAGCGTCAGCTAGGCAGGTAGCACACCATAGGAATATCCAGGCTCCAGAGATACACTCTTCAAACAGCAGAGGGAACCACGCATGCAGGTAATGCAGGGTCACCAGGATTCACCTTGGAGGGGGGCGGCTCGTGGTAGACAAGCCAAAAAGAGAAAATCTCCAATAGTGTAGTACTTTATTTGAATTATAGGGATGATAACAAGGAAAAACACTCACTTTCTTAACTGGTATAAAACAGTAACCAAAATGGCCGCTGGCCATCCACGTGGGCCATGCGGAGTGACGTCACAGGGTAGGGCACCTCCCTTATGCGTTTTGTGCTCATGCACATTATCAAAGGGGCTGTTAGGGCTTAGTCCACAGTTATGCCTAAATGTGCCTCAGCCTCTGCCTTTTGGTCTCCTCATACCCCATTGTAGTATAATCCCAATTTACCTGAATTCGAGACCTTCGATGGTCTATTGATGTGGGCTTCGAAAGGTATTAAATATTTAAACAATATCTGTGATGTGGGCTTGTTACTTACTTTTGACCAATTTAAAAGCCAATGTTATCTTCCCAGTTCTTATTTGTTTCAATTCTTACAACTTCCCCATGCTTTTCTCTCTCAGTTTGGGGCTGCTAGCAGATGATTTGGAGTCCCTCTTACAGGATCCTTCTCTTAAGAAGCCATTGTCTAATATTTATAAAAGGTATTGTTACCTACCATCCACGTAGGTCTGCACCCACTACAAGTGAAATGGCAGGCATAGATTGCTGCGTTCGATGGGGAGGATTGGGAAGATGCTTGAGAATATCCCTTTACACAATTGGTGGCCACCAGAGACAAACTTATCCAGTTTAAAATTTTGCATGTGGCCTATTTAACACCGGCCAGACTGCATAGACTATTTCCTGAAGTGGTATCCAATTGCTGGCACTGTGGTAATGCCTCAGTGGATTTCTTCCATATATTCTGGTACTGCCCTCACATTTCCACTTTTTGGATGGAGATTTTAGAGTTAATTTGCTCCCAAACCCCATAAACATTCCTCAGACGATGGATGTGTATCTCTTAGGTCTGGTCCTTTGGCACATATCAGAGCTGTTAGGAAACTCCTCGGTCTATTACTCTACTATGCCAGAAAGACCATTGTTTTGAAGTGCAAGGCAGCTCAGTCCCCCTCCTTAAATTTTTGGAAAATACTGGTTAATTCTGTGGTCCATTCTATAAACTGACAAATATTTTCAGGAGATGTCCTCTAAAGTTCAACAAAATTTGGGATGTGTGGTTGGAATCTGCCTCCACAGTTGCAGCTGATATGAGATGAATTGAGATGCCTCCTATAATGTAGCCCTTTTAATCCTTCACTGTTTTCATGACCTTGATTAAGATCCCCCAGGTCTCCTGAATACACCAAGGAGTACTGCTGTGAGCCGACTACCTTCCCCTTTAGGTCCTGCTTTATCTCTTATGACTGCCGAAACCTTTTTTCCTTAGTGTGTGCTGTATACTTGGGCTAATGGTTATCTAGAGTGAGTGAGCCGTTTTTATGTTAGTTATAATGTTTTTGTCTATGTCAAGTGAGCCGGGGAATGCTCCATCTATGGCCGGCTTAAGATATGTGGAGCTACATGAAAGAAATTTGTGGAAAAGTTTTACTGGGAACAAAAAAGGGAGTCAAACCATGGCTCTAAAAGAATCTGATTGTGTCACAGTTAAAACTAAATTATAGTGTATTTTCAGTGAGCCATATATTATTATGTACTTCTACAGTATCGTAGGATTTCTTGTCATACATAAATCCTTCTGTAGGTTCCACCTTGCCAGGGGCAGCTGACACAAACTTATTTGGGAATGGAAAAAACACAACTGCAGCAAAGTCCCTACGGCATATTCTGTTCAACCAACAAGTCTCTAGGGAAGACCTAGTACTGCAAATATTATCTAGGAGAGAACATCCAATTAACTATGTACATTCTTTGTTTGCTCTTCAGCCCAACAGATGCCATAGCAAAATCAAATCATAATTTAAAAAGTAAAAGATTCCAATAACCCAAATAATTAAAATTTCATATAGATTTTAAAGTGTTACTAAACCCAGGACCCTGCATTCACTATATCTGGTCTCCCAAAGTACACAGAACATGGAAATGCAATTATTTTAGTAAATAACTGCTAAATACCTTTTCTCATCAGAAGTTACATGAGTCCTGTGGCTTCTATCAGTGTTCATCCATGCACTAGCTAAAGCTTGTAGGAGGAGTTTTCTTTCTGTTCTAGGGATGCAAAACCCCTAACCTCTGTCTGACCAGTGCAGATTGGCCCTGTGCTGATCACGTGTACACTCCCAAGAAAAAAAAAACACTCTCTAGCAATACACACCAAACTGAGCATCTACAAAATGCCTACCGTGCAGTCTGTCTTATCAGAAGATAAGAGGTGATCACTTAAACAAGGGGAGGAATCAGGATCAAACGGCCTTTTTACATAATGCAGAGGATTAACCCCTTTGGTTCCACAGTGAGTATAATAAGCATGCTTTACTGCATATACAGACTGATTTTACTGTTGTGAGTTTAGGAACACTTTGTTAATATTTTAGTAAAATTGTATTTCATTTTTTTTACAGGTTTTATTAAATTGTATATCTTACTATACTACCATGGTGATGTCTGGATGGGTACTTCCTGTTATAGACCTATTAAATGTCTATTTTTATATATTTAAAAAAATGAATTTATAAATATTTTATATTGCGGAAGAGAGCCTGCACAGACTGAAAACGCATCTCGGTCTCAGCAGGGGAGAGGAAGGATTAGCTACTTTCATTATAGGAGGGAACAGCATTTGGGATCTGTGAGTACAAGGGGGAAGGGGGTACAACTCTGAGGAATAACAGCACGGATGGGGACACCTGATGTCAGGGGAAACTGTAGTGGGGACACTTGATGTAAGAGGACACTGATTGGGACACCTGATGTAAGAGAACACCTGATTGTCAGGAAAGGCGTGCTCATAGTACAAACAATCATTCTCGGTGCATAAATATGCGCATGCTCAGCACGCACCTGTCACCGAGGCTGGGCAAGCACCTGTCACCAAGGCTGGGCACGCACCTGTCACCAAGGCTGGGCACGCATCTGTCACCAAGGCTGGGCACGCACCTGTCACCAAGGCTGGTGCCAGACAGCCTACTTAAAATGAGCTATTGCACTGGCTAATTGAGGTTTGGTCTGCAGCTTCTGTGCATGTGTGTATTGACCTCTGATCTTGACCCAGGTTGCTCCTGAACTCTGCTTCTCTGCTACCTGCCCTGGCCACTGCTTGTTATCCAGATTCTGCCTCTGCTTACTGCCTCTGTCTGATATGGCTCCACCATTGCTGACAATGGCCTGTGACCAGTGGCGGACTGACCATTTGGAAACTCGGGCACTGCCCGAGGGCCCGGGGTCAGTAGGGGGCCCCATGAGATGCCACTGGTACCTTTCTCATAGGCTTTTTTGAGTTTGGACAAGGACGCAGGGGCCCCATGATCCCCTATTGCCCAGGGGCCCCATGAGTTGTCAGCCCGCCCCTGCCTGTGACCCAACATCTATTATAAAGACAAAATGCCATATAAATTAGGTGTAATCACCATTTAAATATTCCCCGACTCACCCAATGTATAAGGTGTGGATAGAAAATATCAGCTGACTAGAGCAGACCTGCTATAAAGCGGTATATTGCAAATCCTACGCGGAATAATAATCACTAAGTAAGTGAATGCAAATTGTATTTAATAAGATCCCATGGATCATGAAAAGGTAGACATTGTATTAAACTGCTAGGTCCAGAGGTCCCCTGAAGGTTGGCCATCTTTACTAAGGGGTCAGTACTACTCTTCACTAGTACAGATATATGTAGAGTGTATACTACCCTGTTTTTATATGTGCACCCTTTGAATAAAGTATTTAAATACTACACTATGGGCACCTTTTTGGCTCTCATTGGAGCTAATTGATTTCCAGGACATCTGATTGCAATCCACTACCACCAGAGGGAGGGAGCTCTGTAACCAGGCTGTGCACCCGTCCAACCTTAAGGGGACCTCTGGACCTAGCAGTTTAATTTTACGAAGACAAGATTACCTATTTTAGATGGAAGCTCACGTACTCCGCCTTCCTAAGTGATCCAGGTGGATATTGATTACATGCGCAATATTTATGCGCATCCGGTGAGTGCGCACTTTTATCATTTGTTCCTGTCACAACTTGCCTTGGTATACTGCTACAAGTGGATCATCTTATATATTTTATGAACGGTTCATTTGTGCTTCCAGATATTTTATGGGACATGTATTATTAATTTATCATTTATGTATACTTCTCACATTCATTGCTATTACTTAGCGCTGCACTATACTTTATTTATTATCTTATGAGGTTTGCTGGGATTACCTTGCGTGCATTGCTGCTGATTTTGGAGCGCTCACTTTTTCTATATCTATAAGTAAATCTTTCATATTTTGAATCTGTATCCTTTATCTTTAAGGTATCAAAAATTCTTTCCAATTCCTCTAATATGGTAGTAGAGGCATGTGTAACAAAACTCCTGGATGATAAATAAATGAACAATGAGTACATGAAGGCCTTGAAATAACTATGTTTCTGTCATAAGTTTGCTGCATCAAGATTATTCCATTTCCTTTGAGTATTTAGTCATGCCCTTCGGATTGTGCAATGAGCTACCTTTCAGCACTTTATCAATAACATTTCTAGAGACTGTCTTGATATCTTTGTCATGGTCTATCTAGATGACATTTTCATATTTTCCGCATTCTCAATGCTGAAAAATGTGACTTTGAGCAACAGATCAATCAATTTCTTGGCCTAATCATTTCTACAGCCAGAATTAAGATGGATCCGCAGAATGTTTCAGCAGTCCTGAACTGGCCAATTCCCTCAGATAAAAAGAATCCAGCCTTTCGTAAGATTTGCTAACTTTTACTGTAAGTTTATAAAGAACTTTTCAGCTCTCATCTCGCCCATCATACAACTGACCATGCAAGGTATGTGTTTCCACTGGACCTCTGAAGCACAGGCTGCTTTTGAAACCCTGAAGGAACTATTTACAGTTGCTCCTGTCCTGAGCTATCTGGATTCTACGCTACCTTACATTCTAGAATTAGATGCATCGGAAAATGCAGTTGGGGCAGTGCTATCCCAACAACAGGGATTCAAGGAGCTAATCCATCCAGTCGCATTTTTTTCACGAAAACTCTCTTCGGCTGAGAGGAGTTATCATGTGGGTGACCGAGAGCTTCTGGCAATTAAAGCCACCCTGGAAGAATGGAGGTATCTGTTGGAAGGAGATACCCATCCGATTTTGATTTATACGGATCACAAGAGCCTTGAATATTTAGGAATTGAAAAGCCTCAAACCTAGTCAGGCCCCATGGGCACTGTTCTTGCCTTCCATAGCACCTATAGGTCTGGGTCCAAAAACACCAATCCAATGCATTGTCACACATGTTCAAGGATCCAAAAGACACTATTTTGCCAGCAGGGAACTTTCTGCTACTACAGACCAGCCTTTTGTCTCAGTTGCAGCAGGCCTCAGCAGGAACACCCAGCCCTCCTGGGGTCACATTGCAAGTTAAAAAAGGACTTGGAAAAGTGAACAACTTTTGTACTAGAAAAAGTGTGGGCCCCTGTCCTGGGATATTGCCATGACCATCCCTTGATGTTCCACTTTGGGATGTACAAGATGTATGTAAACACATGTGCTACCTGTATCCGGAATAAGAGTACCCCAAATAGAGCCTGGGGATATCTCAAACCTTTACCTGTACCCGATAGACCATGGAAGATGATCTCTGTGGACTTTATAGTTGAACTCCCACCTTCCAAAGGTTGTACCGCTGTCTTTGTGGTAGCAGATCGACTATCAAAGATGGCCCATATTGAGTCTGCTTGGGTCTTTATCAAGGAATTTGTCAGGTTTCACAGAGTTTCCACAAAGATTGTCTCAGAACAAGGGGTTCAATTTACATCAAGATTCTGGAGGGCACCATACGAAACCGTGAAAATTGAACTGTCTCGGCTTATTACACACAGACCAATGGGCAGATAGAATAGACTAAACAAACTCTGGAGCAGTACATTCAGTGTTTCACCTCAATTGTCCAAAATGACTGGGTATCACTCCTGCCGCTGGCAGAATTTGCGTACAATAACTCCAGTCATTCAGCTACCAAACAGTCCCCATTTTTGGCTATCTATGGGTTTCACCCCGTTTTTTTTACCTGATCTTGTCCCTTAATCTTCTGTATCTGCTTCTCAAAGCATTATGAGTTTTTTCAACACAAACAACAAATTGTTACAGGAGACTGTCACAAAAGCCCAGGAGGACAACAAGAGGGCTTTCGACAAGAAAAGAAGGGGAGAACTGATCCTACACCCTGGAGACCAGGTTTCGCTTGCCACAACTAACCTAAAGATGGCATGTTCTGCAAGGCAGTTGCCACCTAAGTTTGTGGGACCATTTTCGGTAAGCCAAAAGATTAATGATGTTTCAAATGAACTAGCATTACCAGAATCCTTTAGAGTACACCTGATTTTTCATGTATCGTTACTTAAACCTGCAGTGCCCAATCCCTTCCCTGGTTGGAGATCAAGGCCTCCCAAACCTTTAATTATTGCTGGAGATGAGGAGTTTGCGGTTGAAGCTATCTTAGACTGTAGAAGAAGGGGGGAGGGGGTCAGATACAGTACCTAATTAAATGGAAAGGGTATGGGCCAGAGGAAAATTCTTAGGAACCTGTACATAACGTGCATGCTACAGACTTAATTTGTGCATTTTTTCTTAATCAACCACAGGAGAGGAGTCAGTTGGGCATCCGCAGGCTGCCCATAGAGAGGAGGCAATGTCAGGAAAGACTTGCAGGCGAAGATTCATGGCGCACAAGCATGCGCAGAACAGTAACGGGCTGGACAGATGTGCATGTAATTGGGCATAGGCACGCACAGTTGTGCGTACTTATGCGCACTCGTGCATCCAGGTGCACACCTGTCACTAATGCTGGTGCCAAATGGGCTATTTAAACTGGCTGCAGTATTGTCTCTGCCATTTTGTCTTTAGCTCCTGAGTGTGTATCCTGATCCTTGTGTCTGACTCCTGATACTGAACCAGCTTGTTCCTGATCTCCGCTTGTCTGCTACCTGCCTGGACTCCAAGCTTGTCTTGGATTACTCTTTTGTCTCCTGCTCTTGTCTGATTGAACTCCTGCTGCTGACCTGGTCTGTGACCCGACTACAGTACCTCCTGCTGTCTATACCTGGTCTGCCCGACTGCTACAGACCCAGTTCGTCTGGCCTTGCATCCTCATCTTGCTCCCCAGTGATCCATCCATCCAGCACGGCCGCTGGAGCCTGAACGTTTTGGAGCCTGAACTATTTCTATGCTGCTGGGGATGATACTGCCATCTTGTGCCTAATTAGTACATTACTGGATGTTCATCATATATGGCGCAGATATGGACCTACAGAACTTAAGTGCATTTCTTATGTTTAATGTGCAATAAAAGTTTTTAACCTCCCTAGCGGTCTGATTATGTCCATATTTCTGTGCTCAAAGCGGTACATTTTTTTGCATGGAAATATGTATTTTTTTATTGTAGGCCTGTAATTTTTAGGAATAGCTCACTGAAATCTGTCCGAACAAGAGTCTAGTAAACATCCCGGGTAGGATAAAACTTGAAACATGAAATCATAAATTATAATTTAATAAATAATCATAAAAAATAATAATATAATAATAAATTTAATTCAATAATATATTCAAACCAAAAACACTGAAATTTTAAATATAGCGTCAAGTTCGCACATCACTGAGCAAATTCGTAAATCGTTTTCAGTGTCTGATGACGAATTTCCCCACGAATCATTATCACTCAATTCTGCAACTGCAAGTAGTTCTAATTTACTATCGCTGTTCTCTAGCTGGTCTAAAACCACTTTTGACCTAAAGGGATGCCTTTTGGACGCCATGGACGTTTCTCAGTTTCCAGGCTAAAAGAACAGTAAAAAGGCAGGCAGGGCACAGGACAAAGCACTCGGGACAAAATGTATGTGAAATGCTTTGATACAGTAATGTTTTGCTATGTTATTTTAGTGATTTTAGTGAATGTCACTTTTTGTCATTTTCAAATTTCCCGCCGTTCCGTCTCCCGTACGTCCCGACATCGCAGGAGACGGAACCCAGATGACAGATGCCAGCATCCGCCAGATTATATTGCCGGGGACACTGCAGGAGGGACATCGCGGCAGCGCAGGACAAGGTAAAAGTGATTGAGGGATCGCGGAGCAGCGCCGCATGGTAAGCCCGAGTGCAGCTCGGGGTTACCGCTTGTGGTACTGAAACTTTACCCCGAGCTACACTCGGGAATACCGCCAGGGAGGTTAAAGGGTAAATCACTATTGTGAGCTTTTTTTAAATGAGGAACATGGCTGAGCCTGAGGTGGTTAACTGAAGGGAGCATTCTTTGGAGCTGTTATTCAGCTATTTCATCTTCCAAGTCCATACATTTGGGACCAAAAGTGCAGTCAGACCAAAACATTGTATAATGTGAGGTCACACTGCTGGAGGTGAGCAGATATAGGGTGGAGGATGTTTTGCACTGGAATTTTGTGACAGATTCACAGGGTAGTCGTTATCCTAAGGAGGGGTCACAGGAGAACACATTAATTATTGGACTGTGGTATATATATTTTTTTATGAACTATTCATTTTTTGGTGTCACTAATTTTGTTCTTGGTTTTTTGCTATCACCATTATATGCATATATATTTTAGCGGTGTGTTTTTAAAAGTAGCACACCAATTTTTCATTGTTTATTATTTATTATTTAGCCCACTGAGACATGGGTTGTGTGCACTAGCAGCTACAGTATTCATATCTTGCTTATTGATTTATATATTTTGTATTCACCATAATAAGTGCTTGAGTTCATTCACATTTTATTGTTACAGTAAACTGGCTGTTTGGAAAGTTTGGAGAACCCTGATGTACACTACCAACTCCCAATAAAAGTGGCATTTACTTGAAGTAAACATGTGGCCATGCTATGAACAAACATCCTCAGATACAACAAACTTATATGAAAGTAATCCCTCACTGATCTCTGTAGCTGTGGGCACTGTGGAGCAATTTATATGCAAAGTTCACAACAGAACCATTTAAGTTATCCAAGTCCTTTTTTCAGGATCTCAGCTCACTCAGATCCCAGCAGTGACTCCAGAGTTTAGCTTACCCTACTCAATTTCCCAGGAGTGCTTTAGCAGATTCCCCTGCTCCCCCCTCCCAGCAGTGACTCAGCAGCTCAGCTCACCCTGCTTACCCCTCCCATCAGTGTTTTAGCAACTCAGTTCATCCTTCTCTCCCCTCCCAGCAGTGACGCAGCAGCTCGTTGAGGGAAGGACCTCAGTGTTTCTGCCCTGAATTTTGAGAAAGAATTGCTCTGCATAGCCTGCAACTACACAGGTTTAATTTGATCCAGTCTACAGGAGACAACATACTAAATAGGGTGAGTATTAAAGCTGTAGATCCTGTTTTTTATTTTTTACCTAATATAGAGAATGACATTTTATTTTCTGACAAAGCTGGGATTGAGCTTTAATATGCTAATCTTGACCATTTTGGTATTTTAGATGGTGTAAATTGTGGTATTGCCACACAGGGGTGCATGTTAGCATTACTTGACATCTATTCATTCAGCATCAGAATAGTCAAACAGGCTTTTCCAGGCGTGAGCAATTTTTCTAGTGGCCGACAAAAACAAATAGGAAGCCAACTTCTGCTGATTGGCCAACAGGCTCCCGGACACTGTTGGTAAAGCTGTTCAAAGGCAAATGTCTGATACGGGAAAGTGGAATTGCCCCACAATGCGGCCAGCCAGTGCCACAATTGAAGATAATGAAAAAATTCCACCTCAGGAACATCCCGTGACTCCCGAAGAAAGCTCCAAGTGGGGAAGGATCGAGAAGGCAAAAAGTGTCACACTAGGTGAAAAACCATTGGCTACCCACAATGAGAATGCCCCTGGTTGATCGAAGCCCAGTGGGAAAAGAGGATTATTAGTAATTGGGAGCAAAGGCAGAAAGGGAGACATCAAGCCAATGGAGTAACGTACCGAATCCCACACTCGTAGGCCATGGAGCAAAATCGGACTCAGTGTCAGTGGGTGCAGGACAGAGGGGAACCATAAAAGCATCGTGACGTGATAGGGGCACAGTTAGGCAGTTCCAAAAGGACCCAAAGAGGAACATCAGAGGAAGCGTGCAACATAGACAGTGGGTAAATCTGGGTCGCCTGGTAATACTTAGCTACATTAGGCACCCCAAGACCTCCCTGGTGTCTATGGATAAAAACGTATTTCTAGAAACTCTGAGGCGTCTGTTGGCCCACATGAATCGTATAACCCTCACCTGAATCAGCCGAAGAAAATGAGGAGGAACCCGCACTGGGAGGGTGCGAAAATAATATAACAATTAAGGCAGGATGATCACTTTTACCGAGTTGATCCGTCTTATCCAGGACAGGTGCGGGAATTGCCAAGACTGCATAACAGAGGACACAGAACGAAGCGAGGGATAATAATTTGCAGCAAACAAAGAGCCATAGGTAGGGGTCAGGTAGATGCCCAAGTATTCAAGTGAAGAGGAAGCCCATTTATAAGGGAACTGAGACTGTAAGCGTGAAACCAAATCTGAGGCCAAGGTAATATGGAGAGCGACAGTCTTATCCAAATGAATACAGAGACCCGAAATCAGAGAGAAACGCGCAAGAACCTGTTGCAAATTTGGGAGCGTCGTCAAGGAATTAGTGAGAGTCAAGAGGGCATCGTCGGCAAAAAAGTTCAACTTATATTTCTGTCCTGCGTATGTTACACCAGATATGTAGCAGAATACATCTTGGCCTAAATTTATGAACAGCAATTATTTATTTGCAACGTTTTATAACAGAAACAAAGAAAAACGTAGGTTTTTTTTCAAAATGTTTGGTCTTATATTTGTTAATTTACCAAAGAATAAAAACCCCAGCGGTGATTAAATACCACCAAAAGAAAGCTCTAGTTGTGTGAAAAAAATTATAAAAGTTTAGTTTAGGTACAGTATTGCATGACCGCGCAATTGTCATTCAAAGTGTGAAAGCGCTGAAACCTGAAAATTGGCCTGGGCAGGAAGGGGGTAAAAGTGCTCGGTATTGAAGTGGTTAAGCAGTGCCTCGTTAAGGTTTTTAGGAAACTTTTTACCCAGAACCTTATAAATTAATCTGTAAATTAATTTGGGTGTTACACTGCAAAATATATTCCCATGGGCAACAAGTTTAAAAGGCTAACAATCAAACCTATGTGGCCAAAGTTAAAAAAGAGCTATAAATAATAAGAAAAGAGCTTTTATAAAATATAAAAATGAAGGAACGCTATCATCATTTAAACATTACAAAGAATATGACAATATGTAAAAAGGAAATCAAGACCTCAAAAATTGAAACAAACCACAAAACATTCATCAAATATATTAATAGTAAAAAGGTCCTAGAGTGGGTGACTGGGGACAAAGAGAAGGCAAATTTATTAAATACCTTCTTCAGCTCTGTATATACAAAGGAGCATGGGGGAGTTCTTGTCCATAATGGGCCTGGTATTGACACAGCTCCAGATGATCCACATTGATATGATCCAGAAATATTTAGACAGAATAAAGGTGAACAAAGCACCTGGACTGGATGGCATACAGCCACAGGTCCTTAAAGAACTGAGATCTGTTATTTCACAGTCATTGTTTATTTTTAGGGACTCTTTAATGACTGGCATAGTACCACGGGATTGGCGCAAGGCCAAGGTGGTGTTTATATTTAAAAAGGGATAAAAATATTTACCAAGTAATTATAGACCTGTTAGTTTAACTTCTATAGTTGGGAATATACTGGACAGTTTAATAAAAGACCACATAGAAGAGTTCTTGCTTGAAAAAATATTTTAAGCAACAGACAGCATGGATTCATGAAAGACAGAAGTTGTCAAACAAATCTGATTTCTTTTCATGAGGAGGTGAGCAAAACCTTGGACAGAGGGGTGGCAGTGGACGTGGTATACTTGGAGTTTGCAAAAGCGTTTGACACAGCTCCCCACACAAGACTAATGTGTAAGGTAAAGTCTACGGGCTTGGAAAAATCCGTATGTAAATGATAGAAAACTGGCTAAAAGATCGTATTCAGAGAGTAGTGGTTAATGATTCATACTCTGAATGGTCTAGGGTTGTCAGTGGTGTACCCCAAGGTTCAGTGTTGGGACCCTTACTTTTGGGCTTCATGTTTGAGTTGAACCTAAGTTCAACTCGAACATGGGCTGTTCGTGTGTTCCATGATTGCGCCCCACAATGCACTGCTCCTTGACATTACATTGTGATTGGTCAAAGCAATGCACCCAACCGAGTAAAGTAGAGTTATATCCCCTCTCAGTTTATTTTTTGCCATCCGTGGCATATCGGAGAGATTTAACTTCACTTCCTGTCCCATAGCCAAAACAGGAAGTGAGAAAATCCATGCAAATTAAGGGAATTCCTTGGGGACCCCCAGGTCATCAGAACTAGTGTTCCCATTGGAAATTTTCCCCCTTATTACTTTTCTGGGGACAACCCAAAATTTGGGGTTTCTTTTACTTTCAGTTTCGATGATAATAGTAAACAGGATACAATTATAGAGGGTGAATCTCCCTTACGGGGTACGGACAGCAATACAAATATACTAGGAAAGTACAGCCAATAACTGGCAACTGTATTTATTGGACACAGCTGATCACGTGGTAAAAGGCCTCCGTGATTGGCCGTTTACCGTATCACGTGATCAGCTGTGTCCGTAGGACACAGCGATCACCGGCAGCGCCGGGTGCGCGCTGCTGGGAGCGCACAGGGGCCGTGTTCTGGAATGACGTCCATGGACGTCGTCCCAGAACTAGCCAACCACACTGTAGCTGTCCTTCAGCTATTGCGTGGTTGGGAACTAATTAAACTTGTAATTCCGTCATTCAAGCTTGTCGCCAAAATGTTTGCCAAGATTTTGATATATATTTATTAAAGATATTTATCTAAAATTTACCCAAAAAGAGTGATTGGAATTTGCTTTTGGAAAACAGAAATGAACCTTACCACTTGGGCAGTATTGTTTTATCATGTTGGTGGGAGCACACTGGACAACCAGTAATAGTCAGACGAATTACAATATTCATTTTCATGCTACTTAATTTATAGAGGAAAAAATGTTGGGCCAACTTTTCCACTTTGGCCAATAACCTTTGGGGATGGTAGCTTACCTGGTGTAAGAAACGTTCTTGCATTTTGAAGTGGCCATAGATTATATGGACTAGTCAATTCTGATGGTTGAGTCAGACATAGGATTTCCAACATCATCCTGATCACAGAGACTCCAAATACTACACTGTTGCTGAGAGCAGGGTTCATAAAACCTTTACAGTAATAAAGTCCCAAAGTGGTTCAATAATGCCAGGACAGACAATTTTGAATCTGCATGCAGCACTTAGCTCGTTCTATCAGAAGGATTGAATTTTGGATTTTATGAAAGATTACTTTGGTAGGCACATCATGTACAGGCCTATGCATCATTTGGCTCAGATTTGTAAGAGATTAATTATGGCATTGATTATGTGTCATTATTCTAATTCTGTATCATTATTCTTGTTTCTGTGTCATGGCTGTCCTATTAATAAAATATACTGCCTGTAATTATGTTTTGGACAGAATCCAATTAAAATAATAAAAGTAGAAAGGAACTGTAATTTGTTCAAGGTACACAAAATGAATAAGCAATATGTGTTACGGATTGTAAATATGACATTATCAACAGCTCATATAATTTATAAAGGAGCACAGTTTTATCCAACCAATCACTAATGTTCTTTAAAATACAATCCATGTTACTACTTTGAAGGTGTGTCACTGTAAAATGTGACAGCAGCATGGCTCCAATCTGTCTTTCTATGGTAACTCAATTCCCTCTATACGCCTCTATTGTACCCTATTGATCCCTCTGTTCCACTATTATACCCCAGTCCTCCCTCTGTCCCTTTAGTGTATCCCAATCCACCTTCTTACCATCTACTGTATCCAGGGGCGGACTGACCATTTGGAAACTCGGGCACTGCCCGAGGGCCCGGGGTCAGTAGGGGGCCCCATGAGATGCCCCTGGTACCTTTTTCATAGGCTTTTTTGAGTTTGGGCAAGGACACAGGGGCCCCATGATCCCCTATTGTCCGGGGGCCCCATGAGTTGTCAGTCCGCCCCTGACTGTATCCTAATCTCCCCTCTCCCCTTCTTTTCCAATCCTCTCCTTGTTCCTCTTTTGAATCCTAATCCCCCTGTTCACTTATAGTACCCCAATCTTTCCTTTGCCCTACTATGATACCCCAGTCCTCCCTCTGTCCCACTATTATACTCTTATCCACCCAATTTGCAGTTACTGTACCCCAAAATCCTTTCTGTCCCTCTTTGGTACCCCAATCCTGCATCTGTTCATCTGGTAAACCCTAATTCCCCCTCTATCTCAGTGCAATACCTCAGTCTGTCCCTCAGTTGTATCCCAATCTCTTCTCTATCCCTATATTGTACTACAATCTCTCTTCTTTCCCTCATTTGCACCCCAATCCTCCTTTCTGTTTCTCTTGTACCCCATTACTCCCTCTGATCCAAAAATATATCCCAATCCTCCCTCTGTCCCTTTATTGTACTCTACTATCTTATCATCTATGGTACCCAATCTCCTTTCTGCCCTTCTTTTGTACCCCAGTTACTGTATACCTTCTGTCCCTCTATTATACCCCAATGCCTTCTCTGCCCCTCCATTGTACTCCAGGCTTCCGTTTGTACTTCTGTTGAACCTTAATTCCTCCTCTGTTCTCTACGGTACCTCAGTCTTTCCTCTGTCCCTCTATTAGACCCCAGTAAGTCCTCTGCCCCGCAGTGTTTCTCAATGTCTTGCAGTGTTGCAGTGTTTCTCAATGTCTTTTTCAGTTACAACATCCTTTAAAATCATGCACATTCTCAAGGCATCCTATTTTAAAATGTAAATACACCTTTGCACTGGTACTGACTAGTATTGCAATGTTTCTCACCCTCATTCAGCTAATGTGATCCTAGTGCTGATGGAGATTGGCAGAGGAAGGGCAACCAAGGACGCTGTGCAGGTACCTGATGGCCTCCTTATCAGCCAACTACATCATTAGTTGTTAGGATGCTGGCAGCTGGGAGGTTGCACAATGAAAACCTGTGATTTTGTGCAACTAAAATGCGGGCTTGATGCACCTGATGGCTTCTGTACAATTTTGGGGCAATTTTTAGGCATCTTGCCAAGGCACCCCTGAAGAACTCTGAAGGGAGCCCAGGATGCCTGGTCACCCTAGTTGAAAAATGCTGCTCTATTGTACCCTAGGGACCCCAGATGGTCCTTGTTATGAGGGCCAATTTTCTCCTCTCCAAGCTACCTTGTCTGTAGGTGAGCCTCTTCCCATCTGGGCGCCCTCCCAGGCTCCTGTTCTCCAGCCTTTCACTTCATCTTTCACCCGAACTCTCCTGCTGCTGAGCAGGCTTTCCCACTCTTAAGGGCTGTCCTGACCCAATGCATAGGCTCCTGCTTGGGTTTAACCAGGATCCCTAAAGAGTGCAGACCAGCCACTCCTCACCCCCTCCCACTGTTTCTGGAATCTTCTCTAAAATGCTAGAGCAGGGGGAAGTTTCAGAGAGCTGATCTGCAGAGCCTTTCAGCTCTGACCTGAATTTAACTTCCCATTGACTATTACCACAGGCTGCTACTGACTAATAATTTGACACTAGCTCCCCCTAGCTATCTAGGAGGGTGCTACGGCAGTATACTAAAATAAGCGTAAACTTAGAAAGGGGTGTTTTTATATTTTAATATTTCATGTTTCTACTTACAGGTGAAACTCGAAAAATTAGAATATCGTGCAAAAGTTCATTTATTTCAGTAATGCAACTTAAAAGGTGAAATTAATTTATATGAGTTAGACTCATTACATGCAAAGCAAGATAGTTCAAGCCGTGATTTGTCATAATTGTGATGATTATGGCTTACAGCTCATGAAAACCCCAAATGCACAATCTCAGAAAATTAGAATATTACATGCAATCAATAAAACAAGGATTGTACATAGAACAATATCGGACCTCTGAAAAGTATAAGCATGCATATGTACTCAGTACTTGGTTTGGGCCCCTTTTGCAGCAATTACTGCCTCAATGTGGCGTGGCATGGAAGCTATCAGCCTGTGGCACTGCTGAGGTGTTATGGAAGACCAGGATGCTTCAATAGCGGCCTTAACCTCCTTAGCGGTATTCCCGAGTGTAGCTCGGGGTAAAATTTCTATACCAAGAGCGGTAACCCCGAGCTACACTCGGGCTTACCATGAGGCGTTGCTCTGGGGATCCCTGCAGCACTTACCTTGTCCTTCGCTCCCGCGATGTGTCCCCTGCAGCGTCCCCGGCCATCTCCTCCGTCCGATGCCGGCATCCGGCTTCTGTGTTCCGGTCCCTGTGACGTCGGAACGTACGGGAGCCGGAACCGGCGGGAAATGTGAAATTTTTAAAAAATGTCATTTTTGCTGTAATGCTGTTTGAATGCATTTCACATATATTTTGTCCCTACTGCTTTGTCCTGTGCCTTGCCTGCATTTTGACTGTTCTTTCTGCCTGGAAACTTAGAAAAGTCCATGTCATCCAAAAAGCGTTCCTTTACGTCAAAAGCGGTTTTAGAACAGCGATAGTAAATCAGAACCACTTGCAGAATTGAGTGATAATGATTTGTGGGGAAATTCGTCATCAGACACTGAAAACGATTTTGCGACTTTGCTCAGCGATGTGCGAATTTGCCTCTGTATTTCAAATTTCAGTGTTTTTGGTTTGATTATATTATTGAATTAAATGTATTATTATTATTTTTATTTTTATGATTATTTATTAAATTATAATTTATGATTTCGTGTTTCAAGTTTTATCATATCCAGAATGTTTACTAGACTCTTGTTCGGACAGATTTCAGTGAGTTATTCCTAAAAATTACAGCCTACAATAAAAAACTACATATTTCCATGCAAAAAAATGGTACCGCTTTCAGCACAAAAAATCGGAAAGAATCATACCGCCAAGGAGGTTAAGCTCTTCTGCATTGTTTAGTTTCATGTCTCTCATCTTTCTCTTGGCAATGCCCCATAGATTTTCTACGGGGTTCACGTCAGGAGAGTTTGCTGGCCAATCAAGCACAGTAATCCCACGGTCATTCAGCCAGGTTTTGGTGCTTTTGGCAGTGTGGGCAGGTGCCAAGTCCTGCTGGAAAATGAAGTTGGCATCCCCATAAAGCTAGTCTGTGGAAGGAAGCATGAAGTGCTCTAAAATCTCCTGATAGATGGCTGCGTTGACCCTGGACTTAATGAAGCACAGTGGCCAACACCAGCAGATGACATGGCTCCCCAAATCAACATAGACTGTGGAAACTTCACACTGGACTTCAAGCATCTTGCAGTGTGTGCCTCTCCATTCTTCCTCCATACTCTGGGTCCTTGGTTTCCAAATGAGATGCAAAAGTTGCTGTCATCAGAAAAGAGGACTTTGAACCACTGAGCAACAGACCAGGTCTGTTTTTCTTTAGCCCAGGTAAGACACTTCTGACGTTGTTTGTTGTTCAGGAGCAGCTTTACAAGAGGAATACGACATTTGAAGCCCATGTCCAGGATCCGCCTGTGTGTGGTGGCTCTTGATGCACTGACTCCAGCCTCAGTCCACTCCTTATGAAAGTCCCCAACACTTTTGAATGGCCTTTTCCTACCACTCTTCTCCAGGCTGCGGTCATCCCTGCTGCTTGTGCACCTTTTTCTTCCACACTTCTCCCTTCCACATAACTTTCTATTAATGTGCTTTGATTTTTATTTTTTTTATTTCGGGTCGGCGGCGGGCATCATGATTAACATTGGATATACTTTGGGGGACATTTTTTTATTTTTTAATAAAGGGCTTGTCAAAGACTGTCTCCTGTAATTTTTT
The DNA here is from genome assembly GCF_062004578.1 of Staurois parvus. Lineage (NCBI taxonomy): Eukaryota > Metazoa > Chordata > Amphibia > Anura > Ranidae > Staurois > Staurois parvus. The sequence goes on from NW_028317959.1 coordinate 1,149,630, forward strand.
ACACTACACGCATACTCATTCACATGGGGGGAGCCAGGATCTGGGGGCCCCCTTGGTAAAGGGGGCTTTCAGGTTTGATAAGCCCCCCACCCACAGACCCCCACAACCACAGGCCAGGGTTGTGGAGAAGAGGTTGTTGCCCTTATCGGAATGGGGACACACTCCTAATGCCAAGGGTATGTGACCTGGTAAGATCCAGGGAAGGGGGGTGCTCAAACCCCCCCCCCCCTTTCCTGGCCTGACAGGCCTGTGCTGGGATCAAGGGTCTCGTAGGAATTTACAAGACCCCACACTTTGTTTACCCCATTTTTTGGGGGGTGGGGTTCCCCTTCAAAGTCCTACCAGACCTAAAGGGCCTGGCAGGGCTTTTAGGGGGAACCCCACGTACTTTAAAAAAAAAATACTGTGGGATCCCTCCTAACTTTCCTACCAGACCGAAAGATGTGCAACTTTGTAGGTAGTTTAAGGGGACATGATATTTACAGGAATTTAAATAAAAAATAAATAATTTTTTAAATGTTTTTTTCACTGATTCATGTAGCATTCAGTACCTGAGTCCCGATACCCATTTTATGACCAATAACTTGCAAAGTGCACAGTTCATTTGCCTTTAGTAAATCAGCCCCATAGTTGGTTGTGAGACTGTTACGTAGTCACCTTGTCCTGGTTTATACAGTTTTCTGAATTATTGCCCCAGGCTCTTGGTTTGTGCACATGTTCTTTAGGTCAGCTGCTGTGACCAAGTTCTCCCATGCTGGTCTACCCAAGCTTGTCAGAAGCCTGGTTTGTAGGGATGGCCGTCATTTGGGCACCCTTTTATGTACTGAACTTTGCCTCCACCTCTCTAAGACACTATTACCTCTGGTAGAGCCTTCCTTAACCACTTGCCCTCCAGAGGATTTTCCCCCTCTTCCTGACAATTGTGCAGTCATGCAATGCTGCACCCAGGTGCAATTTATGTCCTTTTTCCCACAAATGGAGCTTTGTTTTGGTGGTATTTGATCTTCTGTTCGTGTGTTCGCTGAAGACACGAACGTTAAGGGCGTTCGGTGGTCTGTTCGCCCACTGAGTGCTCCACAATGCACTGTGCTCTCACAGTGCATTGTGAGAGTCATGATTGGCCAAAGTCACAGTGACTTTCTCAATATACAATTGAGCTACTGGCCTGTCTTGCATCCAGCATGCTTTCTGAATAGACATTCAGTGCGGCTGGAGGTTTTGTGACGGATAAAAGAGTACATTTGTCTACAGACTCCGTTGACTGACTGACATTTATCAACATGAATCAGTCCTGGATCAACAGCAGCTATCAAGCCCCTGATGCTGGTGTAATTGATTAAATTTGTTAGGGATCTGTGATTCTATTCCTGATTATGCTAGCTTCCAACAATGTTTTTGGTTTAGGGCACCACCAACACCCAAGGCCCAATTTTTCTGCACCTGTTTGGCAGGTGCATGTAATTTCATTTTTTTTTACTTTTTTTTTTAATTTTTAACAATTCTTAACAGCAGGGACCATTCCTGCCCCCAGCAAGAGTAACTGTGAGGGGTTAGAGTATTCAGGCACCACCAACACCCAAGGCACAATTTTTCTGCACCTGTTTGGCAGTTGCATCTAATTTAAATGTTTTTCAATTTGTTTCTAATTTTTACCAATTTTTAACAGCAGCGCCAATTCCTGCGCTCACCAAGAGTAACTGTTCAGTCACCACCAGCACCCAAGGCCCAATTTTTCCGCACCTATGTGACAGGTGCATATAATTTCAGTTTTTTAGAGCAGTGCCAATTCCTGCACTCATCAAGAGTAACTGTAATGGGTTACAGTGCAGAGGCACCAACACCCAAGGTTAGTTTTTTCAACACACTGTGTGACAGGTGCATATAATTTAAATTTTTAGAGCAGGGTCTATTCCCACACTCATGAAGAATAAATCTGAATGGTTACTATGTGAAGACACCACCAACTCACATTGCACAGTCCCTACCCTTACACTGCAGCCTTACACTGCTGAAGACAGAGGGGAGAATACGCTCTCTGAACTTTGAAGGGGAACCCCACCCCCCAAAAATAGGGGGAAAAGATTTCCCCCCCCAAATTCCTACTAGACCTTTAAACTGATCACAGGCCTGGCAGGGCAGGAAAGAGGGAAAGGGGGTGATCAATCGACCCCCCTCCTCTCTGTGACTTACCAGGTCACGTGCCCTTGGCATTGGGATGGTGTCCCTATGCTGATGGGGACAAGGACCTCTTCCCCACAACCCTGGCATGACACTAAACAGGCTGAACTGCTGTAATACTGACACTCAGTGCTGAATATCTCCTTGCCATGGGAACTCTGCCATATTGAAGTCTCTATCTGCTCAACCCAGCTCTGATGAAGAAGGGAGCACCCTTCGAAACGCGTTAGCCTTCACCCCCCCCCCCAATTTTCGATTTACCTGTAACCCTGTTTGGATTATGGTTACTTATGCCTGTTATACCATCACTTTGTGAGTATATTTCCTTATTAATAACATTTGTCACTATTTATTGAGGTTTGTGTGCTCTTTCTTTCATCTTCCTCTATGGTGGTGTGGGTGTCTGTGGGCAGGGGAGCTCATTAGCATCAGATTACCCCTTTAAATAAGGGGGCACCCTGATTCTGCCTCCCCTTGCGAATGAGTAAGGGGTACTTGTACCCCTACCCATTCACTAAAAGGTTACATTTTGAAAAAATAAAGATGCCAGACTTTTGAAAAATTCCTTTAATTGAACAAAAAAAAATAACAGTTTTTGACAAGTCCTTTAATTTAAAAAAAAAGCAAAAAAAATGGTTCCATTGATGTAATCCATCAACAATCTCGGTGTCCAGTGTTGTCCCGAAGATGCCAACTCACCGAAATAAAAACAAAAAACGACACCCGCCCGCACCTGCTGAGCACTGACTGCACTGCTACAATATGCCAAGTCTGAAAGATGCTGGTCAGATGTACGCAACTGGGCTTAGCTAGCAGTGACATTGATGGTGACGTCACCACTAGTCATACCTATTTGTTTACATCTGACCTTTTTTTCTTTTTTACTGTGGAGTCCCTCCTAACCTTCTTACCAGATCTAAAGGGTCTAGTATGGATTGGGGGGTGGGTGATCCCATACTGTTTTTTGTTTTGTTTTTTCTAATAAAAATTGCATTTTTGCAGGTAGTTTAAGGGGACCCCCCAGGCATGATATTTAAAATATCTTTTTTTTATTTTTTACTTTAAGTAATGAAAATGACTGCCCCTTTAAAAACAGTACGTTTTTAAAAAAAACATTTTTCACTGATTTGTGTCCCGTAGAGCAGTACCCAAATCCCCATACCCCTTTTATGGCCAATAACTTGCATATAAACCTTCAAAACTAGCACTTTTGAATTTACAAATTCGAGTCCCATAGACTTGCATTGAGTTCGAAGTTTGTGGTTTAACGTTCATTAGATTAGAACGTTCAAATGAGAACCGAACACAGGGGTGTTCAGCACATCACTACCTAAAACTATTGGATCATAGAAATACTTGCATAATAGTAAATTCTGGCTTGGGGTTTAGCAGCTTGGGCAGGACATGTGGCTGAGACTTTCTTTCTCTCTCTACTTCCTCTTTCCATGAACCAACAACCCTGGGACAGGAAGTGTATAAGAAATATAGTGGATTCCTATATTTGAAAATAAAACAGAAAATGTACAACACTCTGTCAAATGTATTTTATGCAACCTGTGTTGTGCCACCAGTAGATGACAAGTCATGGTATGCAGCATCAGTGTAAAACTACAGACAGTCAAATGTAATGCTTCCATTCATAATACACTTTCTCCAAGGTGAACGCACTGCCTAACAACTTAAGTTAAGTAAAAAGCTTTATGGATTTGTCCCTTCAGGTGCAGAAACAGCATTGCCTCCTGGAATTTGGGTATAACCAAGTAAAGTGCCCCCCCCCCCTAAAAGAAGGTCAAAAAGTTGCTAGGCTAGGGATATCGAGCCTTTGTCCCCAGATTTTTTTTAAACTTAGTATACTATTGAAAGAATATATACTTACATAAGCTCAACTGTGTAAGTATATAGTCTTCTTCATCAGAAAATATTGTTTTAGGTATTTTATTGAATATATAGGTCAAATTTGAATGACTTGATGTCTTATTTTCTATTTCTTGGTGCTTCTACACACCAATATACAGATTCAAATAGTCACATTATAGACTCGCAAAGCACACTGAGTCTGGAGGTGGAAAGACTGGAAGAGACAGTTTATCTAAACACTGTTGGTAGACCTTGGGGCTGCTATACTAAAACTAGAGAGTGTAATATCTTGTGCAGCGCTGCATAGTAACCAATCAGCTGCCAGTTTTGTTTTTTGTCTTAATTGATCATGCTCAAGTTATAAACTGATTGGCTATCATGCACTCTTCAGTTTTAATAAATCAACCTCTTGACCAATGATTAGAAGACTGTCACCCAACTGTGCTAGCAGTTCTTTATTCTTTATATATACATATATATATATACATATATATACATATATATATATACACACACACACACACACAATAAATATATATATATATATATATATATATATATATATACCAACAATATGACTAAAAGGAATAGAAAAAAGGAAAGGGATTTTAATGGCAACCAAAAATATTAATGTAAACTTAAAAGTAAAAAGGTTTATTACAATTTGTTCTAAAACTGGTCCCTTAAAATGCATAGCACCACCATGCAGCATATCAGCATATTACTACAATCCCAATGTATTTCAATTCTTGATGCAAATCTTCATCAGGGGGAAATATCAAGGTGGTTACATCTAGAATATAAGCACATATGTCAAAAACACAGTTTACTGAAACATATCTCATCTGGGCAATATAGTGAATCACTTACTGGACCAAAATCACAAAATGATATAATTTCCCAAGGGGTGAAGAATTATACCTATATTGGAAAGGTTCGCTATTGGAACACAAAGGATGCCAATGAGTTTTCTACTAGGTGGAGAAATGAATACAGCATTAAGAAGAAAATATGAGGAAAAAGGAAAAAAAACAGTAGTGGAACTGTATTTACTGTACTTAATATTCTGTCCTACCTACACAATTGTACAAACTTCACAGAGGAAGCAACAATTAGCACCTGGCTAAATTACAGTCTGGATCCTCGTAATACACTGGAGTGCCTGTATTCTTCTCCTGACAGCCCTGCTGCCCTATTCCATGACATATCCTATATTGGTGATTCATAAATCTGACTAGGTTTAAAGTACCTTCCTACACATAATTGTTGAACTACCCCCTTAGGAATCACTGAGTTATTTTTGGGCTCCCTGTAGTCCTTGACCTCACTCTGGAAGCCCAACCCCTGCTGGCACCACCGTACACAACCCTGAGATGTTGTTTTCCCCAGTGAGCAGAGGAACTACCAACAAGTAAGGCTAGCTCACTTTGGGCTCTGAGAGGCTGGTGACAGAGTTCAATTCTGAGGCGAGGAAAGAGCTCTTTAATTTAAAGGGTTGATGTCCCTTTGACTGCAGTGAAATATCTTCTGTGCACTCTGTGGGGCCCACGTTGGTGCACTGCAAGAATTCAGATCTCCTTGGATGCGAAGAAAGAGGTGGAAGTTCCTTAAAGGATTAATGCAAAGAACAACACTACCTCTTTAAGTGGCATTAAGCTTGAGTAGTCTCCTTTTAACACATAAACTGAGATGCAGATTTTACACAGAGGGGTTTAAGGGGTGGGCAGAAGCATTTGGTGGTAAGGGTTAAGTCCTCTTTAAGCCACAATAGCAAATGGAAACAATGAAAGTTGTCCCTTGATGAATGTGAGTCATAGTTACATAGTTATTCTGGCTGAAAAAAGACAAAAGTCCATCCAGTTCAACCATAAAAAAAAGTTATAATCCTAAACCCACAGTTGATCCAGAGGAAGGCAAAAAAAAACAGCAAAGCAAGATCCAATTTTCTCCTTCAGAGCAAAAAATTCCTTTCTGATCCCCCGAGAGGCAATTGGATATTCCCTGGATCAACTTTACCTATAAATGTTAGTAACCAGTTATATTCTGTGTATCCAAGAAAGAATCCAGGGTCAATTGCAGAAGAAGCATTGATATGGCTTGGCCTGCAGAGGGCAGACACTGCAGTAGGCTCTGGCGACTGAATTATGTTGTAGGTGTGTTTGCTAATAGACCGGACGAACTAGGCCTCAACATGTGCTACTTTTGAGCAATGTCAATAACTAAGTAGAGAATGGGTGGCTTGAGCAATGTCAGTGATAACTAAAATGGCTTGAGAATGGGGCTCTTTCACTCAATCTGTGACATCATTCAAGTAACTGGCTGTCTTTCTGTAGCTGGGGGCCCCCAGCGGTCATGCGGGTCTTCCTTCAGGGATCCCTCCTGGCAGCAACACTTTGGATTGCCGGCCAATAGGGTGGTCCTACAGACCTGTCGGCAATGTCAGCGCTCAGTGATTCCCCTCTCTCCTTCCACTCTCTCACTCTGTGACCTGGTCCAGTCCTCCAGACTCACACTACCTTCTCCTCACACCCGCCTTCTAACTCTCTCAGCTTACTTCCCCCCCCCCCAGGTTCCCAAGCTTCTGTATATACTGTCAGCCCAGCTCCTCTGGGAAATGTAATCTTTTAATACGCTGTCTCACAGCAAAATCTTGCGACCAGCCTACAAAGTCCATACAGTAAAGCTTTCCACTAGAATCTGTGTGCCACTGAGTTGCAGGACACTTCCACCTTGTGTCTCTTTTAACATCCTGCAGTCTGAATAATAGCAGGGTGTTACATAATTCACAGAACTTTATGAAGACCAACTTTTTGTGGGCACTGGACCATTAACATACTCATATGGCCAAAAGTAGGTGGATACTGCTCCAACTGATTCAGTTCAGATGTTTCCAGGGAAGAGTACTATTAATACTACAGCATACAAAGATATTTCAGACAACTGTGAGCTTCCATCCTTGAGGTAACAGTTTGGGGAAGACCATTTTCTGTTCCAGCGTGACTGTGCCCTTGTGTACAAAGCCAGCTCCATATAGACATGCTTTGATGAGTTTGGAATTAAGTAATTTCAGACCTCAACCCAACTGAACACTGGGATGAAATTGAGGATAGATCATGAGTTAGTTCTTCTAATTCCAACATCAGTGTTTCACCTCGCAAATGCTCTCTTGATAGAATGGACACAAATTCCCCAAAACACACTTCAAAATCCTGTTGAATGTCTTCCCTGAAGAGTGTAGGCTGTTATATCCACAAAGGGGGGCAACCTCACTAATAATGGTCATGGTTTTGGAAGGGGATGTCCATCGATCTCATACAGGTGTAATGGTATAGTGTCCAAAAATTTCCTACAGACACACTTGAACATCTTGTAGAAGGCCATCCCAGAAAAATATAGGCTGTTCTTAAATTTATCTTGGCATAAGTCAGATAAGTCAATTTGAGAAATATTTACACAGGTAAACATTGATCTGCCAGGTTTTACCATCTGTTCAGAAAATGTTAAGGATGTAGGAAGCTTAGCATTGTATCTGAAAATACTTTGTTGGCTGTGAGACCGTTAGATAGTCACCTCATTCTGGATTATAGAATTTTTTTCAAATATTGCCCCAGGCTCTTTATTTGTGAACTTGTTCTTCATGTCAGCTTCTGAAGAACATCTCTGTACTTTCCAGGCTTGTCACAAGACTTCTTACAGCCCTTCATTACACTGTATTTTGCTCATAGTTTTTCAGAAAACCAAAAACACTAAGATGCATATCACTTTTCTTAAACGAATGTTTTTATTATTTAGAAAAAAAATGTATGTGTATATTTCAGGGTTATGTCAAAATAGAAGTCTGGAAAAAAATAAAGCCTGTCCCATATTTAGCTGCTGCTCTGTTCATTAAAACTGTTATAGTCATTCACCCCCCACAGTACTGTAGCACCAAACATCCAGTGATGACACTTCTAGTTCCAGCTGTAGTATGCCGCTTGTACATTTTCTTCATTCAGAAACCAGAGGTACTACTCACAGAGAGAGAGAACAGAGAGAATGGGCACCTCAAGGCAATTGATTTGGCTGAGCACATATTCACCTTCATCCACTCTAATCATGCAAGGGTCAGTGTGCCCTTTTTCTACCATGTGGTCTACCCCAGCTTGCCAGAAGCCTAATTTGTAGAGGTGGCCATCAAGAAACAGACTGTATCTAGGAGGACATTCTTAGAAACATTGGAGTGGTGAGCAGCAGTGCCCCACAAGTGTTGACGTTTTCCTGCACCTCTCTATGACACTATTACATTACTTTCCATAAAAGGGGCCTTCTTTCCACACCCTGGTAATTGCTTTGGAAACCTTTTCTGAAGATAGACTAATCCTTGTGCAATTCAAATGCCTTCACTTGAAGGTTGAATGTTCCACTGTTAAATTCAAAAAGCCTCACTACCAACATACTTTGTAGCAGATTTACCCACTAGCCAATGGTTGTCTAGAGTCAATCTGATTACAGCCAAGCCCCAATAGATAGCCACATCCCACTTATTTAAGACCAGGGCCATTTGCTTGCATTGATTGTTGATTATTTTTGCTTTCAGCATTGTCCGCCACTCGCCCAGTGCATTGAAGCAAGGCCCTTTACCAGTGATAAGAAGTATGAACACTAGTCCCCTCCATTTCATAGTATTGTTGATAAGTTTGCTGTTGTTAAACTGTTGCATTTACCATTGTGCAAACTTTTCTATAACGTATATTTATGCTTTAATAAAGCCTAACATACAGCCATTAGCTTGTCAGCGTATTGTCTTATCTAATTACAGGGTGGGTTACCACTGGGAACAGAGAAACTGTCATATACTAGATATATGAGAGATAGTGCTTTACCTGGGGACTTGTCCAGGATTTCTTCTAGCTCTTTCCTGGAGAGATCACTATGCCAGGGAGTGCCAGCCAAGCTAGCAAGATGGACCCAGTCGTATCTGTGTGAAGAAATAAACAGTCAACTGGAGTCAAGTGTGGTGATGGATATCTCCAATGATGGATTGACAGAGAACCAGATTCATCTGGTAGGTGCTGTTCTAGCCACTAACAATAAGAATCTAAAATTATGAAGCAAAAAAAAGAAACTATATAGGGATATAAAATAAAGGGAATCATTGAAACACATGTATACAGCTGGAGAAAATATCTATATATACATATATATATATATTTATTCCATCATTGTCCATCAAGGGTTAACTTCAAGTTGTTCATAATATTCTAGCTCAGCACTTCAAAAAGACTGAAGAATTCTTTGTAAAGGCAAGGAAACACTGGAGAGCACCAGACAAAGTGTAACAATGTGAAATCTTTAAGGCCCCATTCACATATTGAAATCTCTATTATTAAGCCCCATGAACAGGGCAAAACATGTCAGAGGACAGGAGCATAGTCAGGAGAAGTTCAAACTGAAACCATAACTTTACCTTTCTGTACAGTTGCTACATTCCAGTGTGTGGTGCTTCCACCTTCTGTATTCTGATTAGCTTGCATAAGCTTGGTGGAACACTGGCACCTGTTAGGCTTTGTAGTACTTTAAGCGCTGCTCCAAATTGTTTGTATACCAGTCTGCGGTTGTGATACTGCTTTTTGGCCTGGAACAAAGGACTACAGAGCTGACAGTTTTTTGTATATATCGGTTTGACGTGGTGAAACTGTTTTTTGGCCTGGAGCAAGGGACGCCTAGTACTAGAGAGCTGACAGTTCCATGAGTTTTGAAGAACTTAGTTTACAAATGCAGACAGACCCTAAAACCTTCCACACCTATGCACTTCTAGAATGCTGGCAGGACCTCCCAGATTGCTTGGGGGGAGTGAATTTACAGCTTACAGTCTGAAGTCCTGCTAACCCATATGAGCCCATCAACAACCAGATTAGGGGTTTTCAGGAAGATGACGTCAAACCCACATTTAGTCTCCAAATACCTCTAGAGTTTCCACACCAATGCCCCCGGGATATCCTCCCAGGGTTGGAAAGATGTGGATTTATAAAAAATATCTCTGCATAATCTTCCCTTATTCAGAGAAGATACCTGTTCCATCTGAAGAGAAGGACTTCAAGACCCTAAAAGATAAAGCTGCACATGCCATTGGTGAGTGGGAAGTCTCTGATACTATAAAATGACAGAGGATAGTGGAGAGCCTGTAAGCACTAGATTCAAACATTTTGCAGACTTTGAAGAGGGGCAATGTAAGCTGCACTACCAAAGAATGTCTGGAGGTCATTTGAAAAATGTACACGAGGAAAGCTAGGATAAACTTGATTCAGGATACTTGGCAATATACCTGCAAGCACCTTGTTGACTGTGAAACTATGAGATAGTCATCTCATCCTGGTTTATAGAATTTGTTCAAATATTGACCCAGGCACTTAAATCATATACTTGTTTTATAGGTCTGCTCCAGCAAAAAAGGCAATATAGTTTGCTGGATTCTCACAAGAATTCTTACAGCTCTTCATTGCACTGTTTTGTTGTTTTGTTATTTTTGTTCTTAGTATTTCAAAGAACCAAAAACACAAAGATACAAATTGCTTTTCTAATACAATCAGAAAGAAAGAGGCGGCGCCCTCTAAGTGCAGTATAGAAGCTCTTTAATTAGACATAGATATTGACCTCATATAGGGTATGGTGATAGATTGAGAGGAAACCGCAAGACCTAATAAATCGTAATAGATCCTAATAGATCATGATAACCTGTCTATATTGGGGCAGCAATAGATCTCTCTAAACAAGAAAAATGGAAAATTTGGTATGTGGCGCACTCCAAGACAGGGTCAAGGTGGTATATGTGGCAAAGCTTGAGGATAAGAATAGATTTAAAAGGAAATTTGCATGTAATCATATACATATGTGTGAATATAATGGATACTAAATGATAAAAGTCCTTATACGAATAGTCCTGGAAGGCGTTCTGATGCACCGTAAGATAGGGGCAGCCAGCCAATGATGAGCTAGAGAGGCCCTGTGGAAGATAAAGAGGCGGTGCCCTTTAAGTGCAGTATAAAAGCTCTTTAATTAGTAAAAACATATAGTAATACAGGCCACTCACAAAGGATAAGAAGAATAGTGCTTGTTATCTAAAGAGCATCCGCTTATGTGCAGGAGTATGGAGCCTGTAGGCAAATGGGGAGATCCAGCATCTGGTGGTGATGCTGGTGGCTTCCAGCATGTCCTCCAAGTTACGGGATTTCCTCAGCGCAAAGGACATGTCACTTCCGGTCAAGTGATGGCGGGGGTTGGCGTGCATTCGAAGCATGCCTGCTCCCTCATCAGGCCGTGACGTAGCCATCTTCAGACTGGTCATTTATACCTATAGGGAGGGGTAACAAAACTCCTTCCACTTGCTAGCGCAGCTAGGTGAACACAGGACCAGCGGCAAGAGAGTTCATATTCTAGTGCAGGAGTGGCTAATGCATAAAATTGTCATAAAGATGCATATGATAAAGGACGTATAGCGGGATGTGTGGATATATACGGATAACAACGATGCATGTATACTTAATATACACATCGGCTAACTTAATAGCACATGAGGATACTAAAAAACTAATACATATTAGAGCTTTTATACTGCACTTAGAAGACACCTCCTCTTTCTTCCTGATCTTCCACAGGGCCTCTCTGGCTCATCATTGGCTGTCTACCCCTATCCTACGGTGCATCAGAACTCCTTCCAGGACTATTTATATAAGGACGTTTATCATTTATTATTTATTATATATTATGTTCACACATATGTATATGATGACATGCATATTTTCTTTTTAAATCTATTCTTATCCTCAACCTTTGTTGCATATACCACCTTAACCCCATCTTGGAGTGCGCCAAATACCCAATTTTCCATCTTTTCTAAAACAATGTTTATTCCATGTACAGCAATAATATATCCCTTAAATAATGTAATAAAAGAATCCTTTTGCGCTCTTATGTAGGCAAACACCAATTCTATCTGGCATACACCAAATATTCTGCAGCTGCTAACATCCAATCCTATACCAAGCAGAAAATAATCACATACATGTAAATAAATGATGTAGCGCTAAAGCATAAATACAATATAATCAAATGATCACCAAGTGGGATAACTAAATTCTCATTACTGCCAGCGGCCTTAAATAGTGAGGAAATCAGCATGTGCACAGCAAGATATATAAAGTCCTTAGTGCACACAAAACACTGCAACCGATCCACACATGAAAGTCCAGTGATCCGTGTCACATTCCTCTTAGGCATGCAAAATAGGGGAATGTGTATAAACCCACACACCCTCGAATGTGATCCTAGAATGGCTAGAATGGCCTCTCACCTCCAGCCTGCGACCCTGCAGGGCCACAGCGCTTTGAATAGAATACCACCCCAAGGACTAGGGTGAGCTCCTCTCGATGCTGGATCTTGAAGATGTATCTACAGCTTCCACCTCTCCTCTGATGTCCTTGCGGGCCAGTAAGCCGGATGAATCCCAGCTCAGATCCCTGGCTGATGGTGTCCTGGTCTGGAGGTGGATGTGGCGCTCCTCTGGTCGGGTTCCTCTCCTCTGCCTGTGTGGCCCCTTTGTCCAGTGTGAGCTGAATTGGCCCCAGAATTCATCCGGCTTACTGGCCCGCAAGGACATCAGAGGAGAGGTGGAAGCTGTAGATACATCTTCAAGATCCAGCATCGAGAGGAGCTCACCCTAGTCCTTGGGGTGGTATTCTATTCAAAGCGCTGTGGCCCTGCAGGGTCGCAGGCTGGAGGTGAGAGGCCATTCTAGCCATTCTAGGATCACATTCGAGGGTGTGTGGGTTTATACACATTCCCCTATTTTGCATGCCTAAGAGGAATGTGACACGGATCACTGGACTTTCATGTGTGGATCGGTTGCAGTGTTTTGTGTGCACTAAGGACTTTATATATCTTGCTGTGCACATGCTGATTTCCTCACTATTTAAGGCCGCTGGCAGTAATGAGAATTTAGTTATCCCACTTGGTGATCATTTGATTATATTGTATTTATGCTTTAGCGCTACGTCATTTATTTACATGTATATCCCTTAAATAAGCCTGAGGTTTCATTCCCAAAAAAACATGACATCAGCTTCAACCTCTTGTCAGCACAGATGGCACTAGGCCACAGCAGAGTAGCATAGGTAGCCTTTTATTAAAGTTACTGCCACAGTAAATTGAGAAGAATTTGTATTTGGCAACTGGCAAGCTCAGAACAAGGTATGTGCAATGACCCCGCTGCATTCTTCTAAATGGCCACTAGATGGCTTTGCTGCAAAGTTTGCCAAGGGGATCCCAGTCTGGAGGAGAGTCCGGCTGTCCACAGGAGGTAAATGGTGCTGGATAAATTCTACAACATTGATAATCTTACCTTTGAAAAATATTTTTTTAAATAATATCTAACTGAATGCCATTTAGTTTGCTAAAGTACTTTCATTTTTTTTTTAAATGCTTTGTTACATCTCAGGGCTGCTGATCTTCTGCATTTTTTGCAGCCACTTACTGACTACATGCACTGTGGTGATGCCTGCAAGGCAGTTTTTATAGCAGGTTTCTGTAATTCTTCCCTAGGGTAACAACGCTGGTCCTTCATAGATACAGTAGAGTGCGTGAACGTTGTCGCCATAGAACAGGAAGCATGTTACTGGCAGGATCACCAAGTTAAAATAAAGGAAAAAAAATATTAAAAAAGAAAACTAATGCAGCCACAATACATTATTTTTTCTTAGGGTTAGATACCCTTCAGCCATGTTTAGCAGATACCTTCTGAGTCAGGATCCTCTCCTCTGACATCAACCAATCCCTCACTGAAAAATACCAGCATCAGGTTATTGGCACTGACGTGCAAAGAATAGATCCAGATTTATCTTAACTATCTATGGGCTTGGAAGAGCAGAACAGTGGCTTAGGCACGAAGGGTTGACCCTCCAGCTGTTGAAGTACAACAAGTCCCATCATGCCTCTACCTCTGGGAGTCTTGCCTGTGGCTGTCAGAGTCTCGCAAGGCCTCATGGGTCATGCAATTCCTCAAAACCTGGAGGGTCATAGTTTGGAGACCCCTGCCTTACTGGTTAGTACCTCCATCTTGAAGCGCTAGAGTCCTTGCTTAGATCCCAAATGGGACACTAACTGCCTGGAGTTTGTTTGTGCTTACATTGATGTCCTCCCATGATCCAAATGTAAATTGGCCAGGGGTAGACTGACCACCGAGGGCCCGGGGGTCAGTAGGGGGCCCCATGAAATGCCCCTGGTACCTTTTGTATAGGCTTTTTTGGATATTCTTTGAGTGTGGGCAAGGACACAGGGGCCCCTTTATCCCCTAATGTCCAGGGGCCCCCTTGAGTTGTCAGTCCGCCCCTGAAATTGGCCCTAGTGTGAGAGGCAGGGACCTTAGGTTGCAAGCTCCTTGAGAGTGAGGCCTAATGTGAATGTTCAGTATTCAAAGCACTGTGTAAAATGTTGTTGCTGTATAAATACCTGTAATCAATATTTGGGTTCATGCACTGGCAACATTGGATTTTCATACAAAAATATAATTTAGCACTGATCAAGACACAAGGGATCTATAAGTATTGCCATACGTTAAGCAGGGATGTGCCTATAGACTGACCAACAGAATGTTGGCACACTGCAATGTTAAGAGTTTCTCACAATGGCACAGGTTATGCTAAATACACAATGGAGGAGCACGGCAGAGAAGGACCCCCAAAACGTTTGTCCAGGTTGATATTTGTTTCACTGTATTGGATAAAATAGCCAAGGGGCCCATTTCATCATGGCTTAGGTAATGCAGAGATAAGGAATAGATTCTGGATGATGAGTGATTAAAATGCTCAGGAAAAAAATATCGGGAAATCAATATTGCCAGTGTGCTTGCAATTCTTAACCTAGAACACAGCATTTCCTCGAGAATGCAGGGGGAAATAATCAGATCAGCAGCCTGTGAATCACTGATCAGGTGAAAGCAATCAACAACTGCTCCACTGGCCACAGAGGGGTCAGACTAAATTTACCTAGCATCTAATACCCTAACTAGGAAGATGCTACACATGATTAATTCTAATGGGGTAGATAATATCACCTGTGCCTACCCAATTCCAAGTAAGGTTACCTAGCTAACCTCACTTGCCCCTTACCAAAGCCAGCCAACCTTACCTACCTCTAACCAATGCCAGCCAACCTTACCTACCTCTAACCAATGCCAGCTAACCTTACCTACCTCTAACCAATGTTAGCTAACCTTACCCACCTTTGGTTAACATTTAGCCTCATGCAGAGAATCATCATTCGTTACTCCAGAGAACATGTCTCCACTGCTCTAGAGTCCAGTGGTGGCGTGCTTTACACCACTGCATCCGACGCTTTGCATTGCACTTGGTGATGTAAGGCTTGGATGCAGCTGCTCGGCCATGGAAACCCATTCCATGAAGCTCTCTACGTACTATTGTTGTGCTAATCTGAAGGCCACAGGGAGTTTGGAGGTCTTTAGCTATTGCAGACAGTTGGCAACCTCTGCACACTGTGCTCTGTCATTTTATGTGGCCTACCATTTTGTGGCTGAGTTGCTGTTGTTCCCAGTTGCTTTCACTTTGTTATAATACCAATAACAGTTGACTGTGGAATATATAATAGCAAGGAAATTTCACAGATGGACTTATTGCACAGGTGCCAGCCTATCACTCACCACGCTTGAATACGCTGAGCTCCTGAGAGCGACCCATTTTTTCACAAATATTTGTAGAAGTCTACATGCCTAGTTGTTTGATTTTATACACCTGTGGCCATGGAGGTGATTGAAACACCTGAATCCAATGATTTGGAGGGGGTGTCCCAATGCTTTTGACAATATAGCGTATATAAAAGTCCCAGTGATGCTGTGCAGCGTAATAAAGAAGTCCTTGTGTATCCAACACTAGAGTGCACCACCAAAATAGGTATTAGAGGATTCTTACCAGAATATGTGGACTCTTATGGTGAAAGAGTCAGAAAGGCTATTATTAAATCCTCTATGATGGATCTCTTATCGCCTCCACATCTGCATGTATGGCCATCAAGAGTAAATTCCACTTTTCAAATCACCACCACAGCTCTCCTCATACTCAATAATGTACCATATCCAATTGAAAGAGGTAATCATTCATGACACAAAAGAGAAGCGAGGAAGACAACATAGTTTAAAACCATAAATGCATGTTTATTAAAAAAGGTAATCTATCTACTCACATCTTAGAACATAAAAGCACTTATACACATAAAATGCTTGTACCGGGGAGTGAGCTGAGTTTTTTGCTTGTAGTAACCAGCGTGATGAAGTCATGATCATAAGCTCCACCCAAGCCTTTCATCGCAAATGACATTGTCGGTGGCATGCTTTTGTGATGAAACACGAAGGGCAGAGCTTACACTTATGACACCATCACACTGGTTACTACAAGCCAACAGCCGCAAAGGGGAGCTGCTGCAGGAGCAGTTCCACCAAAAATGGGTGGAACACATAACATGTTCCCAGAGGTGAAATTATCATTTATTCTGAATGATCTTGAAGTAAGGCAGAGTCAGTACTGGAAGCACTGCTTGCAGGCATCAAGGTACCATGGGATATGTAGTCCTTAGAGATTTAAAGTAAACAGCAGAGGAGAAGCAGCACAAATGTAGGGAATGCAGGAAGTTATGGAAAGAAACTACCAACAGGTGGTCAGAACTCACTACATGAGAGGAGATTTGTCAAGTAAGTTTATTGGATTGACAAATATAACTATTGTTTGTATTGTTATTACAATGCTGCTGTTATAAAATAAAAGTGTAGGCTAGGACCATAGATTTCCTTTATTTGGTAATTCAGGATCTAGAAGCAAATAAGGTTTAACATAGTAGCAGCTATAAAATCTCTAATATCAATATAAGGAATGTTGAAAACATTTTTGACAGACTTGGTTTCAGATTTTCATATTACCCACACACTCATATGATCACCCAGACTTGTCCACTCATGAATGAATAGCCACCCTGCTTTGGTCTGGCTACATCTGTGACTCCCAATGTTTATCGTTCTCTGACAGTTTGTGGAAGTCTGTGGTACCTTCCAGTCTCTGTGTTGGTTTGGATGTATTAGAAGACATTGGGGCAGGGCCATCTTTAATATTGATTGGACCCTGGGCAAACATTTTCCTGACACCACCCCCCATGCAATTTCACTTTGCACCTGCTCTGAGGCAAACAATAAATAGCAGCTAGACTCAAAATTAATTTACTGCAGCAGATCAGCCAGCGATTGCGAGGTTACAGCCTATCATTACTGCTCCCTGACAGGTTGCAAGAGTTTACAGCATACACTATGGCTCACTGATTGGTTGCTAGAGGTTACTGCACATCCTTACCACACACTGATAGGTTGCTAGAGGTTACTGCACATCCTTACCACACACTGATAGGTTGCTTGAGGTTACTGCACATCCTTACCACACACTGACAGGTTGCTTGAGGTTACTGCACATCCTTACCACACACTGATAGGTTGCTTGAGGTTACTGCACATCCTTACCGCTCACTAATTGCTTGCTAGAGGTTACTGCACATCATTACCGTTCACTAATTGGTTGCTATAGATTACTGTGCATCAGTAAAACTTACTGATTAGTTGCTAGAGGTTATTGCACATCACTACCACTCATTGATTGATTGCTATATGTTACTGTGCATATTACCACTTATTTATCGGTTGCTAAAGGTTACAGCACATTACTGCTCACTGATTGTTTACTAGAAGTTACTGCACATCATTACAGCTTATTAATTGGTTTGCTATATGTTACAGCACATCATTACAGCTTACGGATTGGTTGCTATAGGTTATAGCACATCATTACAGCTCACTAATTAGTTCCTAGAGGTTGCAGCCAGCATATCATTACAGCTCACTGATTGTTTGCTAGAAGTTACAGCACATCATTATAGCTCATTACTTGGTTGCTAGAGGTTGCAGCACATCATTACGGCTGACTGATATCCTCTGCACCCCAAACCTTCCCCAATCTCTTTACTCCAACCCTCACCGCCCTCAACTTAACTCTATATGTCTGCTCTGCTCATCTATGACCCACACTTCACCCACCTTCCTTACCTCTGTGCATCCCCTCCTTGCTTACCTGTGCACCCCAATCTGTAATTCCTTCTCTGCCTACATCTGCACAGCCCACCCGCACTACTTTGCTTACCTCTGCAGAGCAGGCTGATGGTAAGCTCAATGACCACAGTTACAGGCAGGACTTTCAAGCATGCCCTTGTTTACCTCCCCAGTTTACCTCCGTCATGTGTGTCTGTGTGTGTATGTGTGTGCGTGCGTGTGTAAGCACTGTAAGCAACTTTTTTTAAACAGGAGGTACAGGAAGTCAGTACTTTTGTATGGTTTTCTTTATATTCATTAAGAAGAAATAAAGATTATCGAAAAAAATGGGTGGCAAAGAGAGCCTAGAAAAGATGAAAAGAAGCCTAAAGCTCCGTCTGTTGGTTGGATTAAAGAAGTCAAAATGTTCACTTGCAATATTTCAAATGAAATTGACTGGAAATTAAAATACAAAAAAAATTGTGTGTTTATACATATACGTGGAATTCCACTGGGATGCCACTAAAGTCCAGTGTAAAGACAGGCATCCCAATACTCTTGGCAATATAGTGTATATATATATATATATATATATATATATATATATAAATATATATATATATATACACTTTATAGTGAGGCACCGGCTGGCGGGCTTGTGGACAGTGTATATACACTGTATTGGCAAAAGTATTGGAGTGCCTGCCTTTACACACACATGAACTTTAATGGCATCTCAGTGTTAGTTTGTAGGGTTCAATATTGAGTTGGTCCACCCTTTGCAGCTATAACAGGAAAGCTGTCCACAAGGTTTAGGAGTGTGTCTAAGGGAATGTTTGACCATTCTTCCAGAAGTGCATTTGTGAGGTCAGAAGAAGGCCTGGCTTACAGTCTCCGCTCTAATTCATCCCAAAGGTGTTCTATCGGGTTAAGGTCAGAACTTTGTGCAGGCCAGTCAAGTTCCTCCACCCCAAACTCACTCATCCATGTCTTTCTGGATCTTGTTTTGTGCACTGGTGAGCAGTCATGTTGGAACAGGAAGGGGCCATCCCCAAACTCTTCCCACAAAGTTGGGAGCATGAAATTGTCCAAAATGTCTTGATATGCTGATACCTTAAGAGTTCCCTTCACTGGAACTAGGGGGCCAAGCCCAACCCCTGAAAAACAACCACACACTATAATTCCCCGCCATCAAACTTTACACTTGGCACAATGCAGTCAGGCAAGTAGAATGGGAATGCAGGCCGCATCTTTTCTCCCTCTCCTGAATACCCAATATATAACAATCTAAATAAATAGATACACGCAATCTTTAATGGCAAAATTTTGACCGCAGCACTTTATTGGTTTAAATAAATAAATAATGACATATACTATAAATAATTAATAATCAAGTTTATACTTCTCTTATCTAATAACAATCAAATAGCTCAGTCGTTAAGGACTCAAGCTCAAATTGAATAAATATAACAGTCCCCCCTTTAAATTTAAAAAGTGACAATACCACATAACGTGCCTTGCGACAAAAAGGGGAGGGGGGGAGGGAGCTTGTTGCACTGACACGGACCAGCTGGCAATCTCCTGCCGATGGAGCTGCTATATATAATGAGCCCCACTTTCTAGAACTTTCCACTAGTCATGTGACCTTCTGGAATTTTCTCCCAGGTCACATGCTACTTGTTTTCCCGCCCAAACTCTCTGTAAAATTTAAAGGCACATAACCTTATATATATGTATATACATATCTATTTTTTTTTTAATGAAAAGACGAAAGGGTGGCCGCCTACCCATGTTATTGGGCCCAAATGATTGAGCCCTCTTAATGCATTCTTCTGGCAACCTCCAAACCCAGTCATGTCCATTGGATTGCAAGACAGAGAAGCATGATTCGCCACTCCAGAGAACACGTCTCCACTGGTCTAGAGTCCAGTGGCGGCGTGCTTTACGCCACTGCATCTGACGCTTTGTATTGCAACTTGGTGATTTAAGGCTTGGATGCAGCTGCTCAGCCATGGAAACCCATTTCATGAAGTACTCTCTGCACTGTTGTTGTGCTAATCTGAAGGCTACATGATGTTTTGGAGGTCTTTAGCTATTGATTCTGCAGACAGTTGGCGAAGTTGCTTCCACTTTGTTACAATACCACTAACAGTTGACCGTGGAATATTTAGTAGCAAGGAAATGTCACGGATGGACTTATTGCACAGATGACCACCTATCACGGTACCACACTTGAATTCACTGAGCAAGCAGCCCATTCTTTCACAAATGTTAGTAGAAACAGTGTGCATTCCTAGGTGCTTGAATTTATACACCTGTGGCTATGGAAGTGAATAGAACATCTGAATTCATTGATTCGGAGGGGTGTCCCAATACGTTTGGCAATATAGTGTATGTCACTTAGGTTTTTCACCAACATACGGTGAGGGGCGCAAGGTTTGTGGCTGATGTGGAGAAAAGGAAAATATTTTTGTTTTCTCAGACTCTTAATATCTTCTCCCAAAACTTGAAGGCTTTGTAGACCTTTGGGTAGGATAAAGCCTCCATTTCTAGGTCCACATCTTACCTGATCTGACCTTGTTATTATTCTAAGCAGTGCACAGGCCTTTATATATGTGAGCTGACTGATGCTCAGGGCTCTATCTCTCTGCTGTGGGAGTGCGCTGCTGGGTAAAAAGACTGACTACTGACAGAAAACTAAACAGGTACCAGTGCTCCCTGTTTGTGTTGGGGAATCCATTACTCAGGAACTGACCTGAGTTTAGTTAGTGGCTCCTGGATATCCCTGTCTTGTGCACATCTTACCAGCGCCAATTCCAGTTTGTATACAATATTTTTTTTTTCACTACTTACCAAAATCTCCTTTGATCCTGACATCCACACACTGTGTCTCTTCCCCGTGGCACTCATATTTAATGATGTCATCGGGAGCACACGACTGTTTGAATGACATGCAGCTGTAGCAGTGAAGGCCAATTGGAATCGGTCCACAACAAGCTAAATAAGAGCCAATCAGGGTTATTAAATATAAAAAAGAAGTACCAGAAAAATATGGTTAACTTGGCTGTTTGCACCTGGTTGCCACAGGGTACCTTTATTCATTCTTATGGCGCTCATAAACCATGAATATGTCTTAAGTCTGAATTCCTTACAGGTTAGAATGCTATAGAGGTAATATCACCTAGAAGATTTATTATTGGTTGGGATAAGTCAATATTAAAAAATAGCCATTAGTAAGTAGCAAGTAACCTTCAACCAGACTTAATCTGTAATGTTAACCGCTTGCCATCCACGCACTGTAGATTTACTGCTACAGTGTGGGCTGGCTGTGCAAAATCAAATATGTATAATTGATTTTGCTATTCCGGGTAGGGGGCACGCACGTGTGAGTGTCTACCCTTGCTGTCTATGGCTCCCTAACATGCTGATCAGCAGATCCCAGCCAATGATTCACGGCTGAGACTAGCTGATCATTGGAGCTAGTGACAGGAGAGAGATCTGTGTTGGTAAACAACACAGATCTCTCTACTGACAGTGGGATGTGCCGGTTTTTGTCTGTGTTATGTCACATCCCCTAGTAATACAGTACCTTTCAAAACTCAAGGCCAAAATATAACCTAAACAAATGACTACAGTTTCTTTCTGGAGTAGAAGCCATTTATAATACATAGCAAAAGATGAAGTGATTGTAAACCCTCACCTTGTAAAACAACCCATATGGTTTAAAATAGAATTGAAAGGTAAATCAAGTATTTAGATATGGAAAACATTATAAATACCCTTTTCTCATTTATAAGTGATCACATACCCTCTTTTCTCAGGTGCATAAGAGCTGGGGGAGGAGAAACAACATCACACTGATCTTCCCAGTGAATGCCTGTGCACGGGACATGTCAGGACAAGTTTGACCATTGGAGGAGAGCAGGCTGAGTTCCCAGCATAGCTAGAACTGACCAGGCTGCGTTTTCCTGCTTAGTGTGGTCAGTTTTTAATAGGAAAGCAGAGGGACTGGCAGGAACACCAGGGATTTTACACAGAGGAAGAGAACAGGATACTTTTTCATACAAGCACATGGTACAGCAGGCATATAAAATAGAATAGAATGATAATAGCCGTCTTCCAAAGTTTGAATTTCAAAATTCGAATTTTGGATAGAATAGAACAAAATAGAAAGAATATAGCTCAATTCTGAAATTTGAAGTTTCTGAAAAACACCTCCAAAATTCATATTTCGAATCGATCCAAAAATACAAAAAGAAATCCAAAAACAAATCATTCTAACACAACAAATATGATGAATGGAAAATTATTAACTTAACAAATTAAAGTGAAATGAAATACATTTTTCCAATGTGCACATCTCTACTTCCGATCTTCAGAGGAAAGAGTTACCATTGGACAGTGCAGTCTCCAGTCTGTCGGTTAGTTTGAAAAAGGGAGGGGGGGAGGGAGGTGTCTTGCCATCTTAGGCTAGAGGCTGTGTGTTTCAATTGATGCACACAGTATAGGGAGCCGCAACTCTATTCTCTGCATGCAAAGGTGATGCCATATGATGCTGCAAGAGATAGAAACAACCCTCAAACAGGAACCTGGGGCAGTGGTCACAGCACCAGCTTAAACTGGAACACAGGCAAGGAATAAAAGATAAAAAAAGCTGCATGTTCAGTAATTGATTAAATCACTTGAATTAAATGACATGACATGAAATTAACTGAATTAAATGAGAGTGCTTAATATCAGTTTAAATTTTATCGGTTTTTATGCTGCCATCTTTTTTTTTTTTCTCCAGGTTTTTTTTTGGAAATTCTGGAAAAGTACAACTGTTTCATCCAACTTACAAACGAGAGAATGCTGCTGGATAATTGCATCCATGGTTATAATTTTCTTTATTTTCATATAGTGAGCATGTGTCTTATTGCAATATGTCAGCGCTGTATACCTGGGGGAATATAATACTAAATATATAATTTATCTGCTGCAGCAAAAACCATGAGACTGAGCAGTAATGCAGACCTCTCTATTAGATGTGGAGCCATTGTCTGTGTTTGCAAATGTATACCTTATCTCAGCGCAAAATGACCTTCAAATACCAGTCCCATTGCCTTATGTCACATATTAGAGTCACCACTCCCTGTTCTTCTGCTGAGTGACATGTAAATAGTGATGCAAGGAGCAATTAATGATGTGAAAAGCAGCTTTGTCTGGACTGTCTTTCATGAGAATATTGCACATTGCCAAGTGAAACAGATCTACATCTTTCATAATGCACTGGTATCCCTAAACGTGTTTTTACCTGCATAGAATAATTTCAAATTGTTTGATAGCCAATGTGTAGCTGGTTATCTAGGAGTGGATCATGGTGTAAATTAGTGGTTCCCAAGCTCATTCCTTGAGTACCCCCAACAGACCATATTTTGGGAATTTCCCTTAGATAAAGTAGCTGTCATTAATACCAAGCCAGTGGCATAGATTTAAAGTGATTGTGAAGGTATATTTTTTTATTTTTTAAAAATAACAAACATGTTATACAATAGTTTTGGACAGAGCAGCCCCAATTCTTCTCATTTTGGGTCCCCCACTGATGCTCCTGGCTCCTCCCACCTCCACCAATTGCCATATAGCAAGCTGCTTGCTCTGGGGGCACTCATGCTCGTTCACTCCCAAACCGGCTCTGTGTGTCTATAAGATCCCCCACTTCTACCTCACTGGCTGTGAGTGACAGCAACAGGAACCAATGGCTCCTGCTACTGTGTCTGAGCCAATGAAGAGGGAGAGAGCCAAGAAAGCTTCTGCTCTAGTGCACAGCGCTGGATGGAGATCAGGCTCAGGTAAATAAGTGGAGGCTGGGGGTGGCGGATCTGCATGCAGAAGGTTTTTTAAGTTCATGAATAGAATGCATGAAGGTAAGAAAAAAAAACCTTCTGCCTTTACAACCACCTGAAAGCACCTGTGCACGGAAAAGGATGTCCTGAAAACATGACCCGTTGAGGGTAGTTGAGGATTGACGTTGGGAATCTCTGGTGTAGATGATGCTTCACTGTCTAACAGTTAATTTATTCAAGAAGCAAAACAATAGAATAGTCATGTCACCAGCAGTAGATGTATATGATGGCAGAAAATTACTTGAAATAAGCAGCCATCTTTAGTAGCCTCCCGGGCGGTATTCCCAAGTGTAGCTCGGGGTAAAGTTTCAGTACCACAAGCGGTAACCAAGAGCTACACTCGGGCATACCATGCTGCGCTGCTTCGTGATCTGTTTTTCTCTTACCTTGTCCTGTGCTCCCGCGATGTCCCTCCTGTAGTGTCCCCGGCAAAAACAAAAACGATTTTGCGATTTTGCTCAGTGATGTGCGAACTTGGCGCTCTATTTCAAATTTCAGTGTTTTTGGTTTGATTATATTATTGGATTACATGTATTATTATTATATTATTATTTTTTATGATTATTTATTAAATTATAATTTATGATTTCATGTTTCAAATTTTAACAAACCCGGGATGTTTACTAGACTCTTGTTCAGACAGATTTCAGTGAGTTATTCCTAAAAATTACAGGCCTACAATAAAAAAAATACATATTTCCATGCAAAAAAATTTACTGCTTTGAGCAAAGAAATATGGACATAATCAGACCGCTAGGGAGGTTAAACTCTGTCCAATGCACATTGATCACCCAGAGGGGATTGTGTTACAAACCCCATCGCACAGGAAAAACCCTCAACAAGGTGTGACCTTGTTGTAGAGGATGGTAGGAATCATATGGATAGATAGTCTTGATTGTAGAGCATATTAAGATTTCATTGATACTGACGTATATCAACATATTTCAAAGGGTTGCACCTCGTTCATCAGGGCTTGTAGGCAGCAACCAAAGCAACATGTCCTACCTTCATTAATAATGAACTTCCGAATTTTCAACTTTGATCAATTACTGGCAATACCACATGCATCTTTGCTTGCTGTAGTAAATATAGGCTTACCAGCTAAAATATGCATCAGGTTTTTTTTTTTTACCAAGAAAGTTGTCAAATAGCATAACCAGGTCAGTAGTATCACTTTCCTGTATGGCAGGTAAACTTGTACAGTCACCATTCTGCAGCTACACTGTTGACTGGATAATGAAGGCACATAAGTACACAGATGGGATTATCTCCCCTTGTTGGCCAGCCCTTAAAATTAGATAGGCAATACTGTGCTCTACAGCAGAGCCAGACTGAGAGATGAGCTCATGGATGGACAGAGACAGATACAAATCTTTTCACAGGCAAAACAACTCCCATATATGTATTCCAACTGTATATTGGGCTCTTTGCTTGGAGTTCTGCTTTAACTGTTTTAGTATTAAGATATCGGCAAAGGAGAACTACTAGTCATGATGGGCCATTTCTGTCTTCAACAAAGGCACTATTGGCATGTAACTAGCTAATTTTCTATTTCATGTCTGTGGTGTTATATAGATCAGCATTTCTCAACTGGGGTGTCATGGCATGCCATCTGTTTTTCTCAGGTGTGCCATGATGGGTCCCATATTTTTGCAGTGTCATTCATTTATGTGGTGCTGGCAGGCCAAACAACAAGGAAATGCATGACTTTAATTATGATGATCAAAAGGTACGACAGATCATGGTGTGAAGATGGGGCTGATGTCTCTGGTGTGAAATTGGGGAATGGAGAATCTGAAGTGAAAAGGGTGGAGGGGAGTTGTTGGGGCAGAGGATTCTGATATGAAAGAGGGAGGATCTGAAGACTCTGATGAAAAAGGGAAGTTGGGGGGGGTTGAAGTCTCTGATATTAAATGGGCACTCTGGTGTGAAAGAGGTACACTGATTTGAAAGGGGAGGGCTTCTGAAATGACTTTCACTTTGATGTGATTGGGAAGCCCATTTCAGACCGAGGTACCCTGAGATATTACATACTTTTAATGGGTGCCATGACTGAAAAAAAGTTGAGAAATACTTGATCTAGATGCCCAATACCCAACCCTAATCTGAAAGGTTAGAAAACCTGTCCATGTATAGTGAGTAATGCATACAGCATCTTCCATCATCACCTTCATTCTCCCCTCTCTATATGAAAAAACATGGACACTTATATTGGGTTAAGCTTTTATAATGATGTGTGGGTCAAATTGCTAAGCTACCGGTACATCTGACAACACTCAAGTCTATGAGCACCTTACAATTTGTAGTATATGTTCACCACAAACGATTCCTAACAAACGTAGAAGACTAGACCCATTGTGGATCCTGCTCACATTATTAGAGTTCACTAACTTACAGGTTTTATCATTGCCTCATTTATTTTGTACATCTTTGCATTGATTCTGCAGTGATTGGAATGAATAATTAACCCACACAGTGGTACATTAGAGCTAGAACTGAGCTATTATGTCTCGACGGCGATGACGTCACACGCTGTCAGCTCCTCCTGAGGCCTTTTCGTGCTAAGGCACATCATCAGAGGGGAGGCTAACAGACGTGCGACTGACGTCTGATTTTTAAATAGCGAAAATGGCGCATGCACATTGCGCCGCCACCATTTTTGTGAAGAATTTGGGACTGTGCATGCGTGCAGTATTGTACCTGCACCCTATGATTTTTACCATTTTTACCATGTTTATTCAATAAATATCAGAAGTTACTACACTATTGGCACCCCCCCTCCTTTGGCTGTTAGCCTCCCCTCTTACGATGTGCCTTAGCACGAAAGGCCTCAGGAGGAGCTGACAGCGTGTGACGTCATCGCCGCTGAGACCACGAGGAGGTCCGGCGGCCATCTTGCTTAAGGGTCAGTGCTGCAGTACTCTGCTTTACTTAACATTTGGCACTCTGTATTGTACCTGCACCCTATGATTGTTACCATTTTTACCATGTTTATTCAATAAATATCAGAAGTTACTACACTATTGGCACCCCCTCTTCTTTGGCTCCTTAATGGAGGAGCTATTAAACCCACAGAGAAATTCCCAATAACATCCAGTATCCAGAGGAGGGAGCCCTGTATCCAGGCTGAATACCCACACATCCCTAAAGGAGACCTCTGGACCCAGCAGAGTATCACTACACCCACGCTTGATGACCTTGTCTTCTGAGGGAAGCCCACCATCTGCATGCTGTTTATACCCCATCTGGCGGTTATATATATATGCGCATTTCCTATGCGCAGTCGGTGAGTGCGCATTTCTGCTATTTGTTTCCTGTCACAAGCTCTTAGAGATATCTGCTGTTGTGGAGATTATCATTGATGTCACTTACAAGATTCAGTCAAGTAAATGAATATTTTTGAACGAACATTGATTTTATTTATTATAGTTCTTACTATTTTTAGCGCTGCACTTTATTTATCCATTATCCTTAGCATAAGACGGCAAACGTGTATCATGAGAAAAAAAGAAAAATTCAATAAATTTAGTAGCCGGTTATGTTAAGGTATGTTTACTAGCTGTCTTATGTACTATCTGTCTTTCATGAATCCATGCTGTCTGTTGCATAAGATATTTTTTTCCAGCAAGAACTCATCTATGTGGTCTTTTATTAAACTCTCCAGTATCTTCCCAACTATAGAAGTTAAACTAACAGGTCTATAATTACTTGGTAAATATTTTGATCCCTTTTTAAATATAGGCACCACATTGGCCTTACACCAATCCAGTGGTACTATGCCAGTCATTAAAGAGTCCCTAAAAATTAGAAACGATGGTTTTGAAATGACAGAGCTCAATTCTTTAAGGACCCGTGGGTGTATGTCATGCAGTCCAGGTGCTTTATTCACCTTTATTCTGTCTAAATATTTTTGGATCATATCAGTTGTGAGCGAATGTGGATCATCTGGAGCTGTGTCAATAACATGCCCATTATAGACAAGAGCTCCCCATGCTCCTTTGTATACACAGATCTGAAGAAGGGATTTATTAAATTTGCCTTCTCTTTGTCCCCAGTCACCCACTCTAGATTATTTTGTAAAGGGCCTACATGCTCGGACCTGACCTTTTCACTGTTAATATATTTGAAGACTTTTTGGGGGTTAGTCCTGCTATCTTTTGCAATCTGTTGTTCGTTTTAATTTTTTGCGGCCTTGATTTCCTTTTTAAATATTCTGTTATATTGTTTGTAATGTTTAAACGATGATAGTGTTCCTTCAGTTTCATGTTTAATAAAAGCTCTTTTATTATTATCTATAGTTTTTTTAACTTTGGCCTTAAGCCACATAGGTTTGACCCCTACCCACCCCTCTGTACCACATTTTTCTTTGTCTGTACACATATCTTATCTATCTGGTCACATGATATGCTAGATACTCTGGGGCTGGATGGTCCTAAATGCAGCAGAGAATGCTGCTCTACAGCTCTCTGCAGAGAGTACACTGCAACATATACATCTGAGCCCAGACTTGATTGATGATACATAACCAAGCAGTGTACCCTTAAAGTTCTGGACTGATATGAATGACACTGGGGATCTTACAATCCAGAAGAGAACCAGCAGGACTGGACAGAACAGGTTTATTTTAATTTTCATTTGAAGCTAAAGCAGGGCTTCAAATTTTATAGATGAGTTCATTGGCTACAACTGAGCTTTATAAATAAGTTACACACATTGCCATATGGTATACACATGTATTTTATTTCAAAAGCCAACTGCAATTATATATACTGTATATATCCTTATATGTTTTCGTAATGCGTAAAAAAATAACTTCTGTACACAAGGTCTACAAGACATAAACTTTACATTTAAAGACGTATAATGTACCAAACCTTTGTAGAAAAGGATATGGGACATTTTTTACATATACTACAATGTTCTTTTTTTATTACATGATTGCATCAGAATTG
Organism: Staurois parvus; assembly: GCF_062004578.1. Lineage (NCBI taxonomy): Eukaryota > Metazoa > Chordata > Amphibia > Anura > Ranidae > Staurois > Staurois parvus. The sequence goes on from NW_028317959.1 coordinate 1,178,606, forward strand.
TGAAGACTGTCTTGGGCATCTTTCAGATAACATTGATAATCAACACAAACAGACATGGCTTCCAACATACATACAAATTACATAACAACAAAATAATAACTTAAACTACTGCTAAACTGATCCTTACTGCCTGTCAGTTCAGTCCAGTACAGTACAGCAATATAATTGTGAAGACAATAGCCAAGACTCCAGCTTTGCTTCTCAAAGAGAGGGCACCATTGTTAAATGTGTCATTGGCATCTTTTCCAGAAAGAGATGTAGATGTGCCATTATTCCCAGCATTACCATAATGGCTGTTGTTAGCAAAACCTGACCCTGGATTAAACCCACCAGTATTGGTATAATTTAGATTGGTATCCATGCCAATGAATTCTTTCCTGAATTCAGAAGGTAACTTATAAAGATCAAAGTTAGGTAAGCTAAATAATAGAGCAGTCAGATTGCTGTGCTTCTCTTTATTTAACTCATTCAATTTTTGGGAGAGGACAGCTATGCTAACATTAGTCATATTCGAAAGAACATTAAGAAAGTAGCTATTGTTGACTAAATTTGAGATATTCTGTTTTGGAGGATGTGGGTAGTTATACCCAGTGGTATTAATAGATGTATGGCTTACATTGCTATTGTAGCCAAAAAGTGCTGCTTTCAATGCTGGGGGAAACCGATTAGGATCAAGGCCAGGGAAACCAGATAATATAGCAGCCAAATTGCCAGGTTTACTCAGATTTATTCCATTCAATCTTTGAGAGAGGAATGTTGGGCTTAAACCAGTGGCATTGGACAATATATTAATTAGATTGCTATAGTTGCCAAAAGAAGACCCATTTAGCCCTGGTGGCAGCTGATAAGGGTTAGAACCATTCACGTTGTACGTGTTGTTTCCTAAATGGCTATGGTGATCTGGTATTGCTGCTGGTGGCATGTTAGGGTAACTGTTCCAATATGAACTATTTGAATTGTTTTGATTACCATTTGACTCTCCATGATTGTTTCCTCCTGGTGGCATGAAAATATTGCCATTACCAGTTCCCTCGGGGCCATACATGCTGTAATTACTGTCATAACTATTTCCAGGAAAATACCCCTCTGGTGGCCCATTCATTACTGGTGGTAACATATTAGGGTCATAATTCCAGTATGAACTATCTGGATTGTTTTGATTACCATATGGTCCATAACTATTTCCTTCCGGTGGCATTAAATTATTACCATTACTATTTCCATCTGTGCCATAAATGCCATAATTATTTCCCTCTGGTGGCATCATGTTTGAATTATAAAAATAACCACTTCCGCTGGTAATGTTAGGATTACTGCCATTGAGAGTGCTGTTATTGTCATAATCTCCAAGGGGCATTATATGTGGGTTATGACTACTTGAATTACCCCAGTAATTGCCAAGGTAACTACCATTGCTATGAACATTACCTGTAGACATTGAAGCTGATCCATTGTGGGTCGATGAATTACTGTGGCTGGTGCCATTACCAAGGTAAAGCCCATTTTCTGTAGAGTTTGGTTTTGGGTTAGAATGATGGGAATAGCCATCTCCACTGGTACTGTTAGAATTACTGGAACCAATATTACTATGTCCACTATTATTGAAATTGCCATTGTGGCCATAGGATTCATTATAGCCTCCAGGGGGCAGCATATGTGGGTTATGAACACTGGAATTGCTCCAGTTACTTCCATTGCTGTAACTATGAACATTAACTGTAGACACTGGATTTGAGCCATTGCTGGTTCCAACAAAGGAGCCATTCTGATTTGAACCAGGAGTGCTATGGTTGCTACTGGAAGACCCAGCATAACTTCCTCCTGCGGAATTCATACTTAGGTTACTACTGCTTGAATTGGTCCCATTACTGGATCCATTATTATGTACCACAGATGGTACTGAATTTGCATTGTGTTCATTGTTGTGGGTGGAAGAATTACTACGATTGGTGCCATTACCATGGTAAAGTCCATTTTCTGTAGAATTATTTTTGCTGACAGGAGGCTTCTGCTCTGAGTTGTTAGCAATGCTGGCATTGTTAGACCCGCTTCCATTTCCATAGCCATACCCATTATCTTTTGGCATAGAATGGGAGCCGTTGGTATTTCCATGCAATCCTGGTGGGGAGGACCCTACCAAGACATTGCTTGAGTTGGCTTTGTTTTCTCCAGCATGGTATCCCACTGAGGAGCTAGAATTTCCATGATTATTCATGTTACCTGCTAAAGTAGAACTTGTGTTACCAACATTAGTGGTATATCCTGAGCTTTGGACTACACCATAAGAACTTTGTTGCTTCTGTGACGTTACAGGTGACCTATGAGCATTGTTACTATTAACAAAATAAGCATTGCTAGTGGTCATGGTTATATTGCCAGACCCGGTGCTTGGAACTGATGAAGTAGAATTTGAGTTAGAAGCATTGTTACCCACTCCTGAATGGCTATTGACCCCTTGACCATAAGAAGCAAAGTTATTTATTGGCACAACAGACCCAGACCCATTAGAATTACCCATATTCTGGGTACTATAATTGCTTGGATGACTTCCTCCTGTAAAATTCGAACAATTATATTGACTTGGTGTAATTTTGTTAGGGATGTTTTCATGTGCCCCATTGGTTCCATATTCACCAGATGAGAAACTGGGTATGCGTTGAACGCTACTAATATTGCTGTTACTGTTATTGCTTGACAACAGAGTTGTATTGCCACCTGGTTTTTGCCCCTGTGGTGCTGTACTGTGATTACTGTTAACTCCTGCGGGATAGTTTTCAGCACTGTGCACTGTGTAATTATCACTGTTAGATTTATTTGTAAATGTCTCACCAGCTGAAAAGAGTTCACTGTTATTAAATAAAGTTTGGTCCTGTTGAGAAAAATAATCATATTCTGCCCCTGAGATGTTTTGTGTGGTTGAATTTGAATTTGATGAGGCAGAAAAATTGCTGTCAAGCCCATTAGGAAATTCAGATGCATAATAAATGCCCCAAAAACCCTCGAGGTTTGTTGGCCCTTGTGATGTAGTAGTGAGATTGCTATCGTCTTCTATCGAGAAAATATCAATATCATAGAACGTTTCACCTTCATTAGCACCCAAGGAAACATTCCCATCTGTTGTTTCCTCAGCTGAATATAGATCATTGTAATTAACTGAATTTTGGTTCTGTTGACCTGGAGTTTTTGTTGTGGATAGATTTTGATTGCTTAAAGAGCCTGAAGGTGCGCTGTTTAGGCCATGAGAAGACAGAGAACTAGCATTTGTCTCCTTGCCATAGCTATTAATGTCCGAAGATTCATGCTGTTTGGTTGGGCCTTGGGAGGTTGTAGTAAGATTGCTATCATCATCTACTGAGAAAATATCAATAACAGAGATGGTATCAGTTTCACTAGCGACTACAACAACATTTTCATCTGTAGTTTCTGAATAAGGATCACTGTTATCAATTTCATTTTGGTTCTGTTGATCTGGAGTTTTTGTTGTGGATAGATTTTGATTGCTTAAAGAGCCTGAAGGTGCACTGTTTAGGCCATGAGAAGACAGAGAACTAGCATTTGTCTCCTTGCCATAGCTATTAATGTCCGAAGATTCATGCTGTTTGGTTGGGCCTTGGGAGGTTGTAGTAAGATTGCTATCATCATCTACTGAGAAAATATCAATAACAGAGATGGTATCAATTTCACTAGCGACTACAACAACATTTTCATCTGTAGTTTCTGAATAAGGATCACTGTTATCAATTTCATTTTGGTTCTGTTGATCTGGAGTTTTTGTTGTGGATAGATTTTGATTGCTTAAAGAGCCTGAAGGTGCACTGTTTAGGCCATGAGAAGACAGAGAACTAGCATTTGTCTCCTTGCCATAGCTATTAATGTCCCAAGAACCATGCTGTTTGGTTGGGCCTTGGGAGGTTGTAGTGAGATTGCTATCATCATCTACTGAGAAAATATCAATTACAGAGATGGTATCAATTTCACTAGCGACTACAACAACATTTTCATCTGTAGTTTGTGAATAAGGATCACTGTTATCAATTTCACTTTGGTTCTGTTGATCTATGTCATCATAAAGAGTGTCTGGAGTTTTTGTAGTGGATAGATTTGTGTTGCTTACAGAACCAGGATTGGAGCCATTAAGTGCATCATGGAGTGAGAAAGTTGGTTTAGCACTGCCACCTGTGATATCATTGTTCCAAGAGTCATTGTTTTGTTTACCACCAGGAGCCTTGGAAGAAACAGTGGGGGCATCAAATACAGAAAATGTTTTAAGCCCCTCATCATCCATATTGCTATTCTCATTGTTGTCATTGTTATTATTTGGGGATGATACAAAGGTGCCACCAGAACCATAGTTGTTGAATGCATGCCCTGTTTTTACAGGGTTGTAAAACTGCGGAGGTCTTTTGACACCACTGTCTTGTCCACTATAGGTAGCTTGATTTTTAGGGTCATTTTGGATACCTGTTTTAGGAAAGTAACTGCTGACTTGGAGAGTGTCCTTTGTGAAGTTATTGTTGCAAATGCTTCCATTGCAGCACCGGATTCTTGAACCTCTCAATTTCGCTAACAATGGCAGGACCAAGCTGTTGCACATATTTGGGGTAGCACATCCTTTAAGCATAACAGGTGTTGGCTTACCATCTGGGGAAAAAACAGCAAATTGGAAAAGTTTAACAGAAACAGAGTACCTGTGCATTTTTTATCAACTTGATTTTGGCAATTTGATTTTGTCATCGGACTGACCTTAGTCAAGACCAAGTCAAAAGCTTGCCCATCTCCAAATTAATTATCTGTTGCTGAAATCACTATAGTATACAATACATATTTTAAGTATATACTGTATATAGTCAAACTTTTTTTAGGTATGGATAAAGTAGGGAATGATTAAAACCCCTGTAATTTTTTTTTTGTTGTCTGTATCCCATTGAGAAGATTTCTATTCACTTCTTGTCCTAAAGATGCAAAAGGAAATGAGAGAAAATCTCTACATAGCAAGAGAAATTCCTCTCTTAGACAGCTGTCACCAGAACAGGTGTCTAAATATGCAGATTTCTCCTCCCTCACTGTTCTGGTGGCAACTGTAATATGTTGGCCCTGAGTTCAGTTCGAGCAGGGCTCTGCAAACTTCAAAGATGTTTGGATGCCAAACCTGAACACCATTGAAATTACATAGTTACATAGTTCATCTGGTTGAAAAAAGACACTAGTCCATCCATTTCAACCAACATAAAAAAACACACATACAAATATAAATCCTTTATATAAAAGTATCCTATCTCCACAGTTAATCCAGAGGAAGGCAAAAAATCCCAATAAAGCATGATCCAATTTGCTCCAGTGGGGGAAAAAAATTCCTTCATGATCCCTCAAGAGGCAATCGGTTATTCCCTGGATCAACTTTACCTATAAATATTAGTATCCAGTTATATTATGTGCATTTAGGAAATAATCCAGGCCTTTTTAAAGCAATCTACTGCGCTGGCCAGAACCAGCTGTTGAGGGAGTCTATTCCAAATTTTTGCAGCTCTTACTGTGAAGAAGCCTTTCCATATTTGGAGATTAATGTTTTTTTCCTCCAAACATAATGAGTGCCCCCTTGTCCTCTGTGATGACCTTAAAGTGAATAACTCAACACCGAGTACTATATCTACCACTTAAGTATTTATACATGTTGATCATATCCCCCCTTAATCTCCTCAAGAGAGAATAAATTCAGTTCAGATAATTGTTCCTCATAGTTGAGCTTCTCCATGCCTCTTGTCAGTTGGTTTCCCTTCTCTGCATTTTCTCTAGTTCCCAAATATCTTTTTTGTGAACTGGCAGCCCAATATAATTTTTTGTGAACCCTGGCCTACTTGCCAAAATTGAAAATCTACAAATCTACAGCATGCCACCGCTCTGAACGATACTCATAGCCGAATGACATCTCCCAGAAGTATATAAGGGAAGCAGGGGCGGACTGACAACTTATGGGGCCCCCGGGCAATAGGGGATCATGGGGCCCGTGTCTTCTCCCACACTCAAACCACACCAAAAAAAGCCTATGAAAGGTACCAGGGGCATCTCATGGGGCCCCCTACTGGCCCCAGGCACTCGGGCAGTGCCCAAGTGCCCGAATGGTCAGTTCACCCCTGAAGGGACATGGATAATAGAGTAGGAAGCTGTCATAAATAGGAGTAGTAGAAATACCACTGCTATACAGTATATGATGCTCTGCTCCATCTGAACAAGGGGGTCAAATGGGTAAACATTTGGGAGTTCATCCGAATGCCCAGACAGCCGAAGTTCAATCTGTACCTAGCTTTGGACCGAAACATCAGCTCATCTCTAATTCTCAGTGACAATGATCACAGGAAAAATAGGGTAAAAGTAGTAAATCCTGACCGGTGTTTTCAAACTCGTTCTTACTCTATCCAAAACTGGAAATAGTTTTGGCTATGCATACACTTTAAAGCCCATCTCCAGTTACTCTTTTTTTGCCAGAATGGGAAACGTATAAAACCTCTGTCAGGTCTTTCCAATGTGGTCTATAACTCCATTGGAGAGATTTCCCTTCACATCCTGCCATGTCATCTCTCAAGGAAAGGAAATGAGGTGAACATTCCTCCAACAGGGTCATGAACAGAAATGAAAAGAATAATTTACTCATCCAAAGTCATCATAGGGTCACATGTTCTGGGGATAGCTGTCTAAGAGGAGAATTATAAGGAAATTACCTCCTATGGGACACAGACAGCAACCCATTACATCTCTGTTATGTGGTGACAACTATTTCTCAGTTGTACTTCTGCGTTGTCACCCTGTCACATATGCTCCGGATGGGGAATTCAAGCTGTTGTACTGACACACTTTGCATGGGAATGCTGAAGCATTGCCACTATCAGGACGGCGGTCCAGAGCAGTGATGTACAACTGACACTGGAGGGAGTGATTATAGTGGAGGGTCAAAAAACTGTCAACTGTGCTGCTGTGTTCAGGTCCTAACAAAAAGAAAGCTGAAAGAAGGAGAGACCAGAGTGACAGAGAGATGAGCTTGTCAGTATGCTGCTTTCCTCTAGATGCACAATCACAGACTTGGGGGGGGGGGGGGGTGGAGACCGATAAGTACTCCTGAAGTGCAGTCGAAAAAAATCAGGTCTCACGCCTAGCCAGAGAGGAATCTGTGTTGCAAAGCAGAGCTTTGTAAATCTCAGGACTGGTGGGACAGAAATACCAATCCCTTGTTAGGTAAAACAGCTCCTTTATAAGTATCTCACCTGTGTATTTAGCTGTTTGTTTAGAATTCAGCTTTAAAAAAAAAACTATTAATGGCTTTATAAATCCTCAGTTTCTGATGGAACTCCCAGTGACATGGCTACTTAATGGCACACATTTCAATCTTTTTCTAGCTACTGCATGCATACCTTCCATCTTGATTCCTGCGAGTTCATAACAAGTTGTTAGGGATCCATAGCACTGAGTCGTAGTACTGTTAAATGGTGAACAGCTTTCACCGTCGAGCGTGTTGCAGCTTATGCATTGTAAACCATTGGCTGTTTTGTTCGGCTCTTTAAACTCTGAAAAAAATATTTTTAATAAAAAGCAAAGGCATAAATTTTTGTGAAATTATCATTGTATTCCATCTCATTTCTGTCTTTCACATTGGTTCAAAAATGTTCAAAGTCTTCAAATGTGAGCTAAATTATTATAATTCTGTATTCTTTTTTTTTTTTTTTTTTTAACCAGTAAGGGATTACATTAGGATTTGCAGTACCTTGGTTTGCAGCACATCTACAGGGTAATTTTTCTCTGATTTTGACTGGAAAAACGTAACCCATAGCCTCTGAACCATGGTCAACAGGTTTGGAATGATCAATAATGGGGGCTTTTGGATATGCCAACCCCCTCCCATTAAAAGGGGAGGATGGGGCTTAGTGAAGATATAATGTTAATGTTTTGGAAGATGTTGTAGGGAGAGAATACGGATACATTACAAATTACACAGTAGGAATTATATGAGTTTAGATCCAAACTAGGTCTGAACACAATTAGCCTGAACATGTGGGAAGCTGTCCCATGATCACATCCCCACTGAATTAAGAAGCTGCAGAAGAGAGATCATGCGCCCAACAGCTGCACCTAACAAAGTGGTGGGATGCTCATGACATCACTGACCTAATATGTCCACATGGGGTCTTGTTTTCGCCACAACCTCCAGCCCCTTGTTCACAGTTTTTTCTTTAACCCAAAAGCCTTTATTATTAGTTTGTTAGCACTAGGACAACTATACCATTGCTGACTTCTTTAACAGGGCTTCCTCCACATGGGTCTTATTTAATTTCAGTTCATGCAGTGCATGAGCATAAGAGGCCAATTGCCAGGCCTGAACATTGTCACCAGGTGAAGAAAAAAATAGGTTAACTCTGTGTAAGCGCCTACAAGATCTAAAATGGAGTTTACACAGAGTGCTCCAGTGGAGTAATAGGGCAGCAGGGAAGCTTAGATAAGGTGGGTATCGGTGGGTTCCTACAAGAGAACATGTCCCTTTCCTTGGAGTAGGCAAAAAAAACACAATGTAGTGTCATTGCAGATCTGTTCATGCTACTGCTTGCCATCACACATCTCTGTTTTCCCTGTATGCCCTAGTATTGAACAGCAATATTATTTGCTTGCTCTTCTTTTTTGTGTCCTAACCAACTCCGAAGTCTCTCTAAATTCTTTATCCCTGCCCTGGTGATGTGAGAAACAGCAGATGGCATACATCACATGACCAGCAGGTATTAAAAATGAAGTATCATCTTGGCATCAGTCAGTATCAAAATGAATCAGCTGCATAGACTTGGAAACACCATGTTTTTTACAGCTGAAACATAACACAAATATAAAGTTTTTAAACTTTTTAATTGCTGTTCCAAGCAAAAGGCACAATAATATGCTGTTAGAGTATCCTTTATCAAATCAGCAACATTCACTTTGTGAAATAGAAGAGCGCCAAACAGTTGTTATAGAAACCTGTATCATTTATTGTTGAAAAAGTAAGACAACAGGAAAATAAAATGTAGCTAACACATTTCAGGAGTCAACCATCCCCTTTCATCAAGGCTTAGATGAAAAAAAATACAGAACGGCCTGTAGGAACATATCCAAAAACTACTGAGAAGTGTTTGAAGTTAGAAGAGGAGCAGTAGACATTTGTTGGAGGTGTTTGTTCAGGACAAGCAGGTCCGGCATCTCCAACCAACATGCATTATAATGATTTATTGTTTCTATCCCAACATGAAACACTTCACAGGAGTTTTTGGATAGAGTTTTGAAGAAAGCTTGCTGTGACCCAAAAGAAAATCCTATGAAGCACCGCTCAAAGCACCAACATAGACTAATCCAGTGACTCCACTGCCAGCAAGTGCCAGCATCCAGCAGGATACTCGTCTAAGCTGCCGATAAAATGCCTAATGTCAAGGAGAGATTGACGCATACCAAAAGGCAGCCCACTCCTGATATAAAGGAACAGCTTCTGCCTGTCTCCTCCCAGGCCATACCCCTCATATGCGTTTAACCCTCCTGTGGGCTGGCTTAATTGTAGAGGTGGGAGTGACATTGTGCTTTCAGGTTTTATGTATAATGAGCTGCCTTAAACTAATAATCAAATGAAAAACAGCTTAACTCGTAGAAGGCAAAAAAGGAAAAAAAAGGAAAGTGAAAATCTAATGGGTCACATGCCTGATGAAGGGGTCCTGTGAGACTCCGAAACATTGCCTTGCTGTAACTATGTGATCGTTCATTAAAATTTTTGGACCCATATTGGTGATCCTTGGTGTGCTGGTGACATTCTCCCTTGTTTAAATAAAAGACACATACATCCACATAGTGTTCTAAATAAAGCTTGATTTATATTTGAAGCAGTCTTGGGTGTAGATCGCTTGTGATGTTCCATCAGAATTTTACTTTCCTTTTTCTATTTTTCTTTCTATTAGTTAAGATGTTTTGCCATTTGATTATTAGTTGAAGTCAACTCATGATACATAAAACCTGAAAGTACAATGTCACTCCCACCTCTACAATTATGCTTGAGGTGAAATGCTTTAAAGGGTGAAATGCTTTAAAGGGGTGTGGACTGGGTCAAGGCAGACTGAAGCTGTTCCTTTACATTATCTGGACTGGAATGCCTTCCATGTGGCAATCTGTCTTTGACATTGGGCATTGCAGGAAGCTTGGTCATTTTTCCATCTAAGCCCCAATGAAGGAGGATTGCTAACTTCAGAACAAGTTGGATACCTTTTATCTCTTTGTTCATTTTTATCACCAATAAAGAATACAGACTCTTAAGACCACCGTTTGGCACTCTTCTTGTCAATTTAACTTAGCTTTCTCAGTTGGGGAGACCATTGCCTCTTGCAGGGCCTCTGTATTGCGGCAGAGCTGTCAAAGTTAAGTCATCAAACCCAGCCAACCCTTGATTGGGCACCTTTCACTTTACTTGGTTAGTATTCACTTTGACAATCCTGTAAGAATGTGGTACTGATGTCTCATATTACCTATGTCATTGTTACAGAAGTTTTCATTGCAGCACTTCACAAACACGGAGGACAGCCGATTGGTGTACATCAAACTCCCAGAACAATTCATCTCTCCACATCCTTTCAAGTTGGTGTTCGATATTGCACCTCATGTGAGAAAGAGAAAAAAAAGAAATTGTATTATCATTTTTAAAGTTCAACAAACCCTAAAAGGGTAATTTGGACTTCTCCAGGCAAAACTTTATTTGGACAGAGAGGGAAGAGTTAGGACCTTGGTCAGATTTCTATTGCTGTTTCTGTGGCCATTGCATACTTTGTTGTCAACAAAACTGGAGCTGAGTAAAATCTCTCCCAAGAGGGCACAAATAGTGATAATTTTTATTTTTAAAAGGAGAATGGTACAACATTTGAACCTATGTCAGGTTTCCATTCCCATGTGTGACTTTTTTGGGGAGATCTTCTCACTTTCTGATTGTCCACCAAGAAAGACAAGGAGAAGACTTCTCAACAGACATAAATAAAAATTAAGGCACTATGCCGTGATAATCAAGTCCAGATGCAACCTTATTTCAAAGACTTTTTTTAGGGAGCTAACACATTTCCAGGGCTATAAAAATCCAGAATTGAAAGAGCACAATGTGATGATCAAGTCCAGATGCAACACATTTTTTTAGGGAGACAACATGTTTCCAGGGCTATGCTCCCTGTTCATCAATGCTTGAAGAAAATTAAACAATGAAGCAATGTATGCACAATTCTAGGTTCAATATATAGTTGGTGTTATGACAGTGGAAGGATTTTTAAAAGGAGAATGGTATAACTTGTGAGCCTATGTCATGTTTCTATACCAAGTGTGACTTTATTGGGGAGATCTTCTCACTTTCTGCATGATCAACAAGACAGCAAGTGAGAAGAAGACTTCTCAGCAGACAGAAATATAAATCAATAATTGAAGCCCTGCACCATGATCATCAAATCCAGATGCAACCTTATTTCAAAGACATATTTTTTAGGAAGCTAACAGTATGTTTCCAGGGCTATAAAAATCCAGAATTGAAGAACAAAACCACAACATGATAATCAGGTCCAGATGCAACACATTCTTCAGGGAGCCAACCTGTTTCTGGGGTTATACCCCCTGGTCATCAGGGCTTGAAGAAAATTAAACAAGGAAGCAATGTATGCACAACTCTAAGTTCAATATATAGTTGTGTGTTGTGACAGTGGATAAATTTTCACAGCATCCATCAGCAGCTGGTTTAAGCAGGTCACTTAAACCAACTGCTCACGGAATGTGCAAAAATCAATCCATTGCACGGGCAACTTGGCAGTGTCTCTTTAGAGAGATTCTGTCATCAGACCACTAATTTCAACACAAATCTTTCCATAAGGTTATTTATGCATTTAACACATTTTAGGAATGGTATTTACCTATAAAAATCTCTATTGTGTAGACATCCAAAAGCCCTGAGACTGCTGCTGGGTGCTGCCATTATGGATGAGATATGAACAGCCCCCGCAAATTCAGAGCTGTAGCTCAAGTGACACTTGATGGTAATCCCTATTGCTCATCCCCTGGAAGGCACACAAAAATGTTATCTAAGGTGGTGATGGGAAGGGAAAGGGTGGGGGCAGAGTTGCTGGGCCAACACAGTTAGCAAATAGACACTCCCAGAAGGGTGATCACATGCAAGGAAGTGGGCTGTGCTCAGAAATTGACTCTTCTTTGAGTTGTCAAGTTTCCTAATAATTTCAAAGGTACGCAAAATTATTTATAAGAAGTAAGCATTAAAAATACTTGATTTTATCTGCATTTTTTTAGTTGGTCACAATGTCTCTTTATGTGTCTGTAGAGCCAAAGCTTTTCATTTTAGTTTTGGATATAGTAGGGAAAGGTTCACACTATTGGCAATTTTTTTGTTTGCTCTGTGTCCTGTTGGAAAGCTGTTCCTTCACTTCCTGTCCTATAAACAAAACAGGACATAAAAGGAGATCCCTCCTTCTTAGATAATTGTCAACAGAATAGGTTTTCCCATTGTGAGATTTGCCTTTTCCTCTTCCAGTGCCAGCTTTAAAATTGTAGATCTTCCATTACTTTCTGTACCGCAGACAATGGTCATCATGACCAATAGTAAGGTTCTAATCCTTCTATCCAGAAATGTAAAAAAAATTGTTTTGGCTTTGCATATACTTTAAGATTATAAAACATGCATTCAACCATAGGACACAGATAAATGATCAGGTCCTGAATAGGCTAAGAGAGACAAGGAGTCTAGCACAGCAGCTAGACTTGCCATTTCCCAATCATCATATGATGCTTACCGACATTTCCAAGCACCCTAATATCCAGACACTTGTTCTCTTGTCCATGGCATTTCAAGTTCTGCATAGTTTTACTGTCACAGTTTTTGTCAGTTGATATACATGAGTAGCAGTTTAAGTTATTTTCTTTGGCCTCAGGCTCTGGAAGAAAAAAAAATTATTAATGAATAAATACATAAATAGCAAAACAGTTGATAAGGAGAACTCTGCACATATCTATAATCAAAATCTTTTTCTGTGCTTGTATCTTCAGATTTGGAATGCTTGAATATCTTACATCGAATGCACACTGTGATGAATTAAATAGAATTGCCTGATAGCCACAACCACACAAAGAAAAGGAACACTTCCATTTGTGTCTACAGTACAAGAAGTAAGGGGAAATATTGTATCCCAGTTGGGACACAACCACACAAAGAAAAGGAACACTTCCATTTGTGTCTACAGTACAAGAAGGGGAAATACTGTATCCTAGTTGGGACACTGACAGCAATAAAAAGCCAGGCATCGGTTTTATCCCTTTCTGTTGGCAATCTGTTTATTAACCTTGCCAAGCACTGTCCTGTCCTAGGATTGCATTCATAAAAGTTCTCCCCCTTGAGAACCAGCAGCCAACATTTTGCATGGCTTCTGTCTCTCAATCCTGGCTGTCACTGGTGACTGGGGACCAATCACAGCAGTTCCCAATCATGTGATCACTATTTTGACAAAGTCATACAATTATTAGATACAGTTATTGTCACTGCCTTATCATGAGTGTGGATTAAAGTGTATGTCAAGCCAAATAACTTTTGGATAAAGCGGGGAACTGTCAGATCTCCTGTTGGGTTTTAACTGCTATCTGGGTCTCCATTAGAGTGATGTATTCTCATTTCCTATATAGGTGAAAACTACATCATCAGACAGTAAGTGAAAAAGAATCTAAAATGGCAACAAATACAGCAATGAAAACCCGAAAAGGGCCTTATATCCTTCTCCTACTCTACTAAAGAAAAACATTTGTATTTCTGTCTGTGTCTCTGTTGAAGAATTCCCCCCTAGTTCCTTTCCTGTAAAACATTGTCTACAAAACGAGAAGTGATGATGAATCTCTCTAAGCTCCAGGTAGTATTAAAAAAAACTGACAGGGATTCTAACCCTTCCCTCCTACAGTATATCCAAAACTAAAGGAAGTTTGGATTCGATATACACTTTAATTAGAAACAAGTAGAAACAAAGTGCTGGATCCAACACATCAATAGATCAATCAAATTATGGTAGGACACAGGGGTACTGGTAAGGCCGCTCTCAAAAATGGAGCCCCGTTTACAAGGAGACCCAGACTTGAAGATCCAAGTGTACAAAGTCTAATGAGGGAGTCAGACAAAGGTTTTGGACTCAAACATTTTGTTTTGCATTCTCATTACAAATTCGTACATTAGTATAGACTTAATTTAGGTCAAGGCTGTGGTGCAGCCATTCTCAGTCAGGGTTCCGTGGAACCCTAGGCTTCTCCAAGAAGTTTCTAGGGGTTCCTTTAGCAATGAGTAACTTCTTCCTCTTGGATAGGTAACCACTGATATCAATGATTACAGGTAGAAATGTTTCACTGGATTCAAGTTATCAGTGGATCAATCAGATTATGGTAGGGCGCAGTGGCACTGGTAAGGTTGTTGTCAACTAAGATGGAGCCTTTTTTACACAGAAACCCAGAGTTGAAGATCTTCATATACAAAGTCTAATAAGGGAGCTGGCCAAAGGTCTTGGACTCATAGACTTTTTGTTTGGCACTCTCATTAGACTTTGTACATTAGGATAGACGTTAATTAGGTCAATGCTGTAGTGCAGCCTTTTCTTAATCAAGGTGAAACCTTAAGGTTCCTCCAGAGGGTTGCTAGGAGTTCTTTGAGCAATGAGAAACTTCTGCCTCTTAGATGAGTAACCACTGACATCAATTTTTTTTTTTAACTATTTGAAAAGGGGAAATTCTTCACAATGAGCACAAATGTAATTAGCTTTCTTCCCAGTGACCTTCAAACTAATGTACTGTGAGCTGTACATAAACAATTATTAACAGGGGTTCCCTGAACCCCTGAAAGTTATATCAAGGGTTCCTCCTTGTTAAAAAGGTTGAGAAAGGCTCCTGTAGTGAAACCCAGAAGAGAACATAAATGAAATATCAAAAAATGGCTTCATTCAAGTCCATTTGTCAGATAAAGCCCTGTGTGAAGGTCAAAGGGGTCCTTTATCATATTAATTCAACTGAGATCTGCTTTGATAGATCGAATGCAACCAGTGTCCCCATGTCATTGTTTGGTACATGCCTCCCAGCTGCAGCTGTCCATACACATCTGGGCTGAACAACATTCTTATTACCTTGGGTGGTTTCCTTGTTACAAAGATCCGTGTCACACGTCTCCTCTTCAAGGGACATTTTGACTGTTGCACTAGGCGATATTGATACACTTCGGCGGGGCACCTTGCAACTGACACAGCCCTTCATAACTACATATTCTTCAAAAGGAACTTCAAAGAAAACAAAAATAAGAATGACACAAATGTAAAAGACAGAAAAATAACTTGAAGCGGTATTAGACGCAGACAAATGTAATATATTGCAGCTTACCAATTCCTGGAAGTGATGGCTGCATTAGTTTTCTTTTTTTAAGGTTTTCTTTTCTTAAGTTTCACATGGTGATCCTGCCAGTAAGTCTGTTTTTTTTTTAAAACTATTTAACCCCTTGGAGCCCCTTTAAGGGGTTTGTGATGCCGGGAGGCAGTGAGAGGTTTAGGGTCAAGTGACCACCGTGATTGGCTGTCACAGCAGTCATATGATTGGAAAGGTCCCGATCACAATTAGTAGTTGGGACCTATCAGTAAACATGTCGGGATTGTGCTGGTCACGCATTCTCGGCACATGTTTTGTTTATTTTGGGTACGCAAATATGTGGCCTCTCGGCGTCAAGACCCAGCGGCCAAGAGGCCGCATATTTATGTACCATTGGCACCGACAGGTTAACAGACCTGACTTTCCAGCAAAAGTTGCAATTAGAGTGTTGAGATAAACCATTTACCACTGATAGGGTTGCTTACAATGATCTGATGTTATTATTGTATGTAAAGCCTTTATCCCAAAAGAAAAAAAAGCTGTTTCTGCTTATAAAGTGTTAGATGCAGTTTGGCTTCAATTTGTTAGTCAAGTCCATCTAACTCTACAAATCTGCTGGTGCATCTACCCACTCCTAGATTGACAATTCTGCTGGCCAAGGATGTCTGCATCACTTCTCTATCCAAAGTGGAGACACCCTAAGACCAGAAGTGTGTTACTGGCCAGATCAGCAGGAAAAAAGAAAAAGAAAAAGCATAAAAAAAGAAAACTAAATGTAGCCACTATATTTGAATAGTAACTTTTGTTAAGAAAAAAACAATCCCCTCTGGGTAAACAGTGCAAATCAAAACCCCCTCACCAAATAAATCACATATATCAAATCCATACAGTGTATGGAATTTATGCAAGCCGATGGAGGCAATAAATTAATGCTTTTATTCATCTCTTAAAATGTGAGTGGCCTGGTATCATTACTAGTACTGAAGGGATATTAGCAGTATTACACTATTTTATTTTACTTTCTTGCACTGCTGTGGAGTTTGGTTGGAAGAAGAAATCAGGAGTGGAAGGAGAATCCCAAGTCTCATGTGGTGGAAAGGCATCCTGGAGGCTATAGAGGGGGTTTAGGATCCCTAAAATCCTAAAAAGGCGCAATACTCACCATCATCTGGTGAGTGCGGTTGATGTTGGTTTCACACTGGTGGATGGGGGAAGCACACATCTTTTCAGGAGAAGGATTTTGTTAAAAGTTTTTTTGCACAAAATATTTGGGAAGAAGGACTTTTGTTATTTATTATTTTTACTTATATTTTTTTTGGACACTTTATTATTATTTAATATTTATATATATATTTATATTTTTTTGATTATTGATTTATACACTGTATGGATTTGATATATGTGATTTATTTGGTGATGGGGTTTTGATTTGCGCTGTTTACTTATATTTTGTTATTATTTGGTGTGTCTCACCTGTGCGCAGCAGCAATCTATACCCTTATAAATTTGGTTGAGGGTTTTTCCTGTGCGCTGGGGTTTGTAACACAATCCCCTCTGGGTGATCAATGTGCACTGGACAGAGTTTAACCTCCCTAGCGGTCTGATTATATCAGTATTTCTGTGCTCAAAGCGGTACTTTTTTTGCATGGAAATATGTATTTTTTTTATTGTAGGCCTGTAATTTTTAGGAATAACTCACTGAAATCTGTCCGAACAAGTAAACATCCCGGGTATGTTAATATTTTAAAACACGAAATCATAAATTATAATTTAATAAATAATCATAAAAAATAATTTAATAATACATTTAATTCAATAATATAATCAAACCCAAAACACTGAAATTTGAAATATAGCGCCAAGTTTGCACATCACTGAGCAAAGTCGCAAAATCGTTTTCAGTGTCTGATGACGAATTTCCCCCACTAATTATTATCACTCAATTCTGCAAGTGGTTCTAATTTACTATCGCTGTTCTCTAGCCGGTCTAAAACCGATTTTGACCTAAAGGGACGCTTTTTGGACGCCATGGACATTTCTCAGTTTCCAGGCAGAAAGAACGGTAATAATGCAGGCAGGGCACAGGACAAAGCACTCGGGACAAAATGTATGTGAAATGGTTTGATACAGGAATGTTATATTATGTGATTTTAGTGTATTTAGTGAATGTCATTTTTTGACATTTTTAAATTTCCAGCCAGTTCCGTCCCCATACGTCCTGACGTCGCAGGGAGCGGAACCCGGAAGACAGATGCCGGCATCGGCCGGAGGATTGCCGGGGACACTGCAGGAGGGACATCGCGGGAGTGCAGGATAAGGTAAGTGAAGAAGAGATCCCGGAGCAACGCTGCAGTGTATTCCCGAGTGTAGCTCTTGGTTACCGCTTGTGGTACTGAAACTTTACCCCGAGCTACACTCGGGAATACCGCCAGGGAGGTTAACAAACTTAGTTGCAAATTTACTCATTTCTGCCTTGAAGAAAAAGCTATTTGTTGTCTGTAGAGTGAATCTGAATGGGAGCGGCTTTTTTAATTTTATTAGTTGATGCACTTGCAGTGCTCTGATGAGGAAAGTTGCAGTGTCAGCATCCTTTTAAACGTAATTAAAGTGTTACAAAAACCAGAAACCTGCATTCACTAAATGCAAAAAATTGCTCTAAAAGTCGTACATAATTATAGAGGCAATTGTGCGCACTTAAAGTGTTACTAAACCCAGGACCCTGCCTTCACTATATCTGGTCTCCCACAGTACACAGAACATGGATATGCAATTATTTTAGTAAATATAAACTGCTAAATAACTTTTCTCAGTATATAGAAGTATATAGCAGTCTTGTGACTTCTATCAGTGTTCAGCCGAGCACTGGTTAAAGCTTGTAGGAGGAGTTTTCTTTCTGCTCTAGGAGGATGCAGAACCCCTGACCTCTGTCTGGACAGTGCTGGATTGACCCTGTGCTGATCACATGCATTCTCCCAAGAAAAAAAAAAACCTCTCTAGTAATACACACTTTACCAAGCATGTGCAGAATGTCTCCACACAAAATGTCTTATCAGGAGATAAGAGGGGGGCACTGGAAGAAGGAAAGGATCAGAGAAGTAAGGATCAAACAGCATTTTTACACAATGAGAAGGATTAACCCTTTAGGTTGCACAGTGAGTATAACAAGCATGTTTTACTGCATATACAGACTGATTGTACTGTTGTTGGTTTTGTAACGCTTTAATTCTTTGAGAGTATCTCACCAAAAATGATTTTTTTTGTTTCAGAGCATGCCTAAAACCTGACTTGTATCTTAGTGCAGACTTCTGAGAAAATCAGCAAGCCAATCACATAGGCAGGAAATTATATTTCATACATCAGCAGTATATGGAACCCCTCCAGTTCTCTATGTTGCATTGATTTTTACAGAAAACAACAGCACTGCAGATTGAAGAAGGAAAGGTCATTTCTAATAACTTTCAATTAAAATATGGCTTGAGTAGCAATTGTATATGTTGTACTTTTTTTTTTTTTGCTATTCTTTTTCAACGAAAGTGGAGATACCCCTTAAGGACTGGTAGACTGCAACATATTAATGATTTGGTTGTTGAGTTTAATACCGCTGTAAGCTTCCTGGTCTTAGTTGTAGATGTAAAGATTATACTTAAAGTTCTTGAATATAATATAAATAACAGTGAATACTCACAAGACTTCACCATGGAAATGGAGCTCCCACATGTGTCATTGCTCCCAGGACATGTGACTTCTGTTAATTCACATTTCTTTACAGTTCCCAAGCAGGAGTGGCACTTCAGGGCCTTGGCTACATAAGAGAGAAATAGAAGAGGATGTTTTATTGGTCTAAAAAAAGAAAACTGTAAAATTAATATACATAATAAATGCTAACTATAGGTGTGCAATTATACCACGGGGACATAGCAATCTAATTATAACCCAACAGCTGTCCTTCAATATACAGAGGTGAAACTGACGTTTCTGATACTTTCCCCAGGTCTCTGCACCAGTTGCATCATTGCAATAAAAAGTCATTTGAAAGATGAAAATCTGTACTTCAGGGGAAAAAACATTTTTTTTTTACATTTTCTTGTAAAAATGAATGACTTCCAAGGATGGGTGTCTCAAGGGTAGCGTCTGAGATTTGTATCATTCATTTCCGACTCTACTGTATACACTGAACTTCTGGATATGAGATTGACAATTTTGTCTCTCGTATAGTGCATGATCGTGGGTCACTCGCTCTCAGTTTTCCTCTCCTCTCATCCGTTCACATACCATCTTGTATTCTTCTTACAGAATACAAGGCCTTCTGTGATTAGACGAAGAGAGACAAAGATGTCATATCTCTACTCCCAGCCTTCTGATCTGAGAGTGATAGAGCAGGAGAAAATTAATGATGTCATCCCTCTACTCACTGTTCTATCACCATCTTATCAACCTATTCCTTGTGAACACCTGATTGGCTCCCGCTCCCACTCCTACTGCTCCCTAACCCAGTCTGAGCTTGGCTGTATAGGCTGATGCTAAGCAAAAATCAGATACTTACACTAGTGCTTTTAAAAAAATGTGATGATTTATTAAAGTTGAAGATTAAAATAGTTACATTGGTTCAGCTTGTATGGGCCGTATTTGTGGGAAGCTGCAAATCTCTGTAGTAGGCTCTGCTACTACGGTGACTGCTGCTAACTTCTGGGCCCCATGCCAAATGGCTACCTTGCTGCACAGTAATCATGGGGGGGATGGGAGTTGGCTCACTTTGTACAGTGCCATTCACAGAATGCCCTGCATTTTCTCAGTGAATGCAAGGTGATCTCTGATTGAATGAGGTGAAGATTGTGATGTCACCACCCAGCTCCTCCACCTCATCCAAACAGTGATTTCCAACTTCTAGAAGGATCCCACAGGTATGGCACATACATACTTACATCCGTCCAAGCTAGACGGATGTAACTATTCAAAAATGCCATACCATGAATTCAGCTTTAATGAATACCTTGCTATGTTAAAGTGCTCCCAAGCCAGCTCCGTGTGTCCACAAACACATAGAGCTCAGTTCAGCCCCACCACCTACTCACTCCTCAATGACTGTGATTGACAGCAGCGGGAGCCTATGGCCAATGAGGAGGGAAAGTGCCACTGAGGAAGTAGAGAGCTGAGAGAGCCTGGTGCACAATGCTGTTCTGCACATCGCTGGATTGAGATTGGGCTTAGGTAAATATAAAGGGGACATACAGAAGGTTTTTTACCTTAATGCATAGAATGCATTATGGCTAAATAAACTTTCTGCATTTAGAGGCACTTTAATTTGTATTTTTTTATATCTACTAGGAGTTAGCCTTTAATTTTATATCAAAATATGCTTACAATATTTTATAAATATGCAGCTTTCATAAAAAAAGAACACCAGTTGGTCCTGCTGGCTAAAAAGACACTTCCTTTTTAGAGGGGTGAGTTGTTACCCTGTCAGTGCTGCTGATCTCCTCCAGCCTCTGCCATTCAGTCTGTATGCAAATTTTTGTCAGCATGATCAGCATCAGCTGCAACCAGCTTCCGGGAAGTGTCACCAGTGGACCATACCTGTGTAATTTATTGCCGCTTGTAGAATGGGACAGAATGACAACAACTGGAGGACAGTTGAAACCCCATTGCAGGAAGGGCATAAACAGGGGTAGGATCATCAGTTTTTATTTTAATTAAAGCTTAAAATTAAACAGATTGAAATCGACTATTGAAATGACAGAACCATGTTGAGGCTTGTGCAGTTTTAGCGATTGCTTTTAATTCCACTTTAACTTTGCTTTAGTTTGACATTGCCCAACAAAATCTTCAAAGAGCTCATTTAAACACTTTGAAACCAGTTCGATATTCTTTAGGTGTTATATCAGGAAGGTCATGCTTTGTTTCTATAAAACAGCACCCAGCCCTGATAGTCCTAATAATTATAGTCTGAGATAACGATTACTTTCTCCCATCTCATCCTTCATCCAGGAATGTGACTGATCCTTTCTACTTCCCCATGCCCTGCCCTGTCTTCAGCACCTGCGCCCATACATTACTCACCTTCCCCCTTTATGTATTTATATGTATGCATATAAATAAATATATAAAATATTAATTCCAGACTTTTCCCATCCTGCCCAACAAATGCTAGCTATTATCTGCAATTTAATTAATGAGTATTCCACCTACTCGCCTACTGTATTCCTGATACTCCCAGCCCAATTGTGCAGGGCTGAGATTACACAGTTTACATAATCATAACACTAAAAGCAAGTATGTATATACTGGGCGCGTTGAGGTGGGCTCTAATGGGTCAGTAGCCAATAATGTTGGCCATGTGTTGTCTAGTAGTTCTCAGCTCAAGGGGGGTTCCTACAACCTGTTATAAACATGGATACCTACACTATTGAAATGCATTAACTTATCTATTACCATCAGTTACATAAAAAGCTGTCAAAAACATCCTTCAATTCATTAATTTTTTTCTCAGTCCACTCTTTGAGATTTCTACCAAGATTATATCTCAGTCAATTTCCCTTCATTTCCTCCCCCAGAGACAGAAAAGGAAGCAAGATGAAATCTCTCCAAAAGTAAAGGGAAAATTGCTCACTGGTATAGGTGTCCCCATTGGTAGCTCACCCTTACCTCTTGTTGACCAGTGTAAAATTTTGGATTTCCTATCTCTTTCCCTGGAACAATGGTCAACAGGACAAACAGGGAGGATTAATCTCCCCAGCAGGGACACAGCAATAAAAGCCTTATAACACCTAGCCACATCTAGAATTTTCTTTAAAACAGACTCTCCATGGTAAACGGAAGGTCAACTTTTTGCCATCCCTCTGCACCCCCCACCCCAACAAAAAATTATATCAAAAAGCAATTTGTTGGCAAAGTGCCCTCCCCCCCCTTAAAAAAACATTATCCCACAAGAATGCACTCTTCCGAAGGGCTAGGGAGCATTGTCATGGGATTTTGAGCTCCCAGTTACATGTGTCTCCCAAATACATTGGAGGTCGAGGCAGAGATAAGTAATTTTTTTCAGGGGCATCTATTTGTTTACCAATAGCCTTTTAAAATCATTTGTGATGGGGGCACAGGAGCTGCCAATTAAGTGGACACTCACTTTTCCATGGAAGGTGCAATTTAAGCGTTTTAACAGATTTTAATTTATACTCGTGATAACGTAATCCAACAACATAGGAGTCATGTCTTATTCCCATTAGATGTTTATGCTCCTTTTTATGCTTAGTTGGCAGAGATAAGCAAGGGAGAATATATATCTATACTAATACTTTGGTTGATCCCCACACACACACACACACTTCATTGCCTTTTGAACCTCTTTCGGTCAAGACATTTCACTAAAACTGACCCCACACATTACAGTCTGACTGTTCAATTTTCATAATTCCTGAGAATTATTTTGTGTGCACGTATGGCTGAGCAATCCATTTAATTCACGTCCAGTCAGGTTGATCCTTGCATTGTATGCTTGTCTGTAAACTTTGCCGATCTTGGAGATCACATCTAAGGCAATTCATACTGTGTGTTGCCAGCCTAAAGATTGACTGGGCTACCCTTCGCTGGTTGGAGTAGGGCTTTAAGTATACAAAAATATAGTTTGATTGGAAAGGATGAGAAAGATCGATAGATAGATAGATACAAAGATCGATAGATAGATCGATAGATCGATAGATCGATAGATAGATAGATAGATAGATAGATAGATAGATGTAAAAATCCACCCTTGCTACATTCACATTGTCTTGTTGAACCAAGGCTATCCATTCAGATAGCACCACTGAAGATAAGATTTAAGATGGTGCCAGTGGTGTCCATTTTAACTTATAAAGTCTCAACTCTTTTAGCCATAAAATGTTATTCATACATTTTTCATTCAAACTTGTTATTACTTCTGTTTCATAACCTTGACCTTACCAACAAGCTAGATCAAGGGACCTTTTTTATGATTACAGACCCCCAACGCATTGCCCAATATTTCCCCATACTTCAATCTCCAGGTTTTCCAAATCAGCAGCAGCAGCATCACCACTCCTACTGGGTAACATTATGATTATGAAAGTTGGGAATAGCTTGGCCTTACTTTACATATGGATACCTAGGAACAGAATTGCTAAAGGAAAAATCACAAGCTTTTTTTCATGTTAAAAGAGCAAATCACCAGTACACATGCTAGCCACAATGAGTGAGATTTTTGTTGCTGTTTTTGTAATGAAGATATGGTTAATGGCAATGTTGCTCATGTGTCATCTGACACATCAAGTTTATTTTGTAACTTTGATTACAGATTTGATAATTCAGAGAATTTTGGTTCAGTTTTTCTTTAATTATTTAAAGATTCAGCCCCATGATGCATCATTGGGTTTCCACACCCCCAAAGGCTATATACACCTCCAGTTTGTATTCCCTGGGTTAGACAGTGCAAAGGTATTAGTTTAAGTTTTTGTTCTCAGAATATTTAGCAAATTCTAAGACAGAATAACATGTCTAAGTTGTATGCAACAGTTTTCGGCACTGAAGGGTTGCCAAATTGTAGATTTGTCCATTTGTCCATTTGAGAAAGATTTCAATAGACACTTCAAAAATATGTAGTATTTGGCACCTGAAACCCAGTGAAAATGCTAGACCCATTATTGAAAAGAAACTAACCCATTGCATTAACATGCTAGACCCACTGCAGTAAAGACACTAGACCCATTGCAGTAAAGGCGTTACACCCACTGCAGTGAACATGCTAGGCCCATTACAGAAAAGACATTAGACCCATTGGATTAACACACTAGACCCATCACAGAAAAGGCTCTAGACCCATTGCATTAACACGCAGAGAAGCATTGGTTCTTACCTGGTACAATGAAAACCACGAGGCAGAGCAATAAGAGGCCCCTCTCCGCTACGTATGTAGCCATCTTCTGTGTGCCCATGGTAGCAGAAGCCAGGGAACAAAATGATGCTTAAATATATACGGCATCAGTTTTCATCATATATGAGAAACGCCTATGAGCTCCTCCCCTGCATCTCTTAGGATGAGTAACACACGAAAACCAGTACA
Source organism: Staurois parvus (assembly GCF_062004578.1). NCBI lineage: Eukaryota > Metazoa > Chordata > Amphibia > Anura > Ranidae > Staurois > Staurois parvus. The sequence goes on from NW_028317959.1 coordinate 1,203,081, forward strand.
AGGAGTAATTAATATTTTGGGAGACAGAGAATGATTATGTACATGGAAACTACTACAAACAGTCCCAGGGCAATGAACGTGCATGGGTTTACATCTACCTGAACAGAACAATGCTAAGGTCAATGAAACCAAGGATGCTACTTCAAATAGGAAGCTATTGAAATGAATACATTCAATGATTTGGTTATGTTCAAATAGGGAAGGATGCAGGAGAGCCTGTTGTCTCAGCCTCATTTATCACTGTTGTTACCCCAGAAAGTGGCCAACCGAAGGAAACCATTGCGGACATAGGCATAGAGTGGCCTAAGTGTTGCCAGCAATGTTCAGCTTGGCATGACATGATGTCATGGTTGGAGAACTTGGAACTGCATTCGGAGATGTTTGACTCCGTGGTTAGAAGGTACTTGACAGATGTTCAAAACTTCTACCCTCTAGCCCTCTTTGAAACTTTTACAACACTTGCAAAAAAAGAGTCACTGTCTTTTCTTATAGAGTAGATCCATGAATTTTATTCTGCTTCCTAACATTGGTCTTTGACACAGCTCCAATCTTGGAGAAAACTGCAAAGCCAAATTTCTCTACTTAGAAGAGACATCCCATAGACCCTCAGCCTGCATGTGTGTGAATTCTGGGTTAAACAAGACTCCTCTGACACGCTGACAAGGCACAGAACTGTTACATTGAGTCTACACCTACTTTAATAATTTCATATTTTGTAAATGTAATACTTTTCATGTATGGACTGGCATAACAGCAGAGAAGTTTTTCATCAACTGCCAGAAGATTTTCCTTTTATTACAACACAAAGATAATATGGTCTGATATTACGTAATATTATGTTATATCCCAAAACAGAAACCAGAGTCTTATAATTTATAGTCTAATGACCTGTGATTCACTTTCCTGGTTCTGAACTGGATGTGGCTGGTTGGCATTTCTCATTTTTCACGGTAAATTATAATATTGTTTGATTTGTAAAAGATTTATGACTGTCCATGTTATCATTGCACTGTTCTTTTCTATGAAGCTTAGGGGTGGTGAACAGTTGCAGTTGGTGCCATGGCCTGAGTTCCTAAACTGCATTTTCTCCTTGTCAATTTATTTTGGATGTTTTCATATGTCAAACAATAGTAATAAAGGTTAATTCTCAATCATTTATTATAAAAATTACAGATTTACAAAGCACAACGATTCAGAGAGACTTGGACAAAGTAAGGATGAATTCACACCAAAGCATAGAATTTTTGAGCTTTTTTGGGGGTGTTTTGTCGGCAGATTTTATGTGTGTTTTTGAGCAGTTTTGCACATTTTTGAGCTTTGACGTTTTGAGGAGCCAGCAACTGCCGACTTCCTATCTAGTGACTCATCCCTGCTGTCAGGGATGAGTCAGCCGTTGTTAAAAAGCCTTCACCCGCTGGCTTACTAACAACAATGTGTCATCCCTGCTGTCAGTGGCATTGACTGCTAACAGCAGAATGCTAACTAAAGAGTTGGCACTGAAAAAAAAGTGTGGGGGACCCCATTCCAAAAAAAAAAAAAAAAAATACGTGGTCCTTTAGCCTGGTATGGTTTTAAGGGGAATCCCACACCACAAAATTGCTATGCGGTCACTCCAAAAATTCCATACCAGACCTTTATCTGAGCATGCAGCCTGGCCAGTAAGGAACCGGGAGGGACAAGAGAGTGCCCCCCACATAACATATCAAGCCACATGCTATAAACATGGAGGGGGCACTTTGCTAGGGTAGTCCCCCCCCCACCAGCAGAGCACCTTGTCCCCATGTTAAAGAGGACAAGGGCTTCTTCCCCACAACCCTGGACTGTGGGTTGTGGGGTAGCTTATCAGAATCTAGAATAAAAACATAAAACACAGTTTTTGACAAGTCCTTTATTAAAAAATAAATAAACATGTCCCTGATGTGAGTCTATCATCATGATGAACACCAGGCGCCAACCCACACAAAGCAGAAAAAAAAAACGCCACCCAATTAACAAGTTCTTTCCCATCACATGTCACTTGCCAAATGACAGCCACTTCCCACACACCACACACTAAGTAAACATGGGGGCAGGGTCACCCGGTGACATAATTGAGAGACTCCGTCCCGATGACGTCATCCAGAGACCCCCCCCCACCCCATGACTTCATGATGTCAGGGGTGTTTTGTTTGCAAAGGCTGTACAATTCCGGGCAGGGCTGCACTGAAGAACAGAGTAAATATTTAACCATAGAGGTTTGCCTGAATGGGGTTATACTTCAAGGGCAGCTTCACTAAAAAGGCAACCAATGAGAACATCTATTTCTCTGATTTGGTTAAAATAAACAGTAATATGCAGTAGCTGCCTGCTATGGTCTGTCTCATTAGACACATCAGTGCTTCCACTAGAAGATGAAGAATTGTGATTGGTTGCTATGGATAACAGACATTCAGCCAAAATAAATAAATAAAAATGATTAGCCCATTATTATTATTATTATTACAGTTTATGCAGCTCTTTACAAACTGAAGGCAGACATTACAGTTACAATACAATTTGGTACAAGAGGAAACAGAGGGCCCGGCTTGTTAGAGCTTACAATCTAAGAGGAAGGGTTGAGTGATACAAAATGTAATAGCTGTGGGGGATGAGCTGATGGAGGAGTAAAAAGCAGTTTACTAGTTAGAAGCAGGATAGGCGTCTTTAAAGAGAAGGGTTTTCAGGGATTGTCTAAAGATGGATAGATTAGCAGACAGTCAGAGAGATTGGGGTAGGGAGTACCATATGATGGGAGAAGCTCAGGAGAAGTCCTGGAGGCGAGCATGGCAGGAGGTGACATGGGAACTAGAGAGCAAAAGGCCTTGGGAGGATCGAAGAGAGCTGTTTGGTTGATATTTTGAGACCAGGTTGGTGATGTAGCAGGAGGCAGAGTTGTGGATGGCTTTGTAAGTTGCTTAAAAAATAAAATAACAAACCCCATTAAAAATAAAAAACAAACCCCTCTTTTGCTACATTATCCCTTTTTAATCTTGATATTTACTGGGCAGTATTTATTTTTCTGCCACTAGATGTCTTTAATTTGATGGTCCCAATCTTCCAACCCATTTGCTTCAACCCCAAGTCATCCTGGACCCAGACTGTGAATGGAAAGAAAAGCAACACAGCCGTTAGCTTGTAAGCAGGTTGAAAGTAGTTAGATAGGTGCTGCCCTGGACGGGAGGGTAGGGGTTAATGCCCTTCCTGGTTGCTTGTTTTTTGGTGGGATCTTTGAGTCCGGCCCAATGCACATGTATAAAAGGGGACAGTGGACTGAGTCTAAGGGTGATTGCCTGGCCTTGCTCCTTCTTGTGTTCTTGCTCATTTTCTTGGTTCCCCAAGGAAGGCTACACCTGAGAAGAGTACAAAGATGTCAAAGTCTGCCACCAAGATGTAAACTCGTCAGAACTTGGGATTCACCCTAAAGACACCAGTGCTGGAGAATGCCTCGGAAGGACTCTGTGTCTATATGGAATCTACCTCTGCAGGTATGCCAGGGCAGCACATAGCCTGAGTATGATTAGGGATTAGGGACTGTGTTATGTTGGACTCTGTACTGTCTACACTTTATTCATTAAAGTGCTGAAACATTGCCTTTTGACTGGTCTGAAGTTCCTCAAAAAGGGTGTGATGCAAGTAACCGGCACAACTTTGCACTTAGTCTACAGCTTTGGGTCACTAGCACATGGAGTATGAAGAGTTAGCATGTTAAGAGTCATTAGTGCACGTTATACATGTGGTTTCCTTATACATGTGGTTTCCATGAGCAATGGAGGTACAGTCAGCAAACATCCTGTCGTTAATGTGTACCTGTTATAGGTGGAATGCCTCTAGCCACAAGGGAGATATTGTTGGCACTCCTTTCGCCGCATTCCATCTCCCACAGCAACTGGAGCGGCACTGCAAAGGTCCCCATACTGTACAGAGGTACAGAAGTTCAAGAGTTAAAGTCAATATCCAACTGGAGCCCATGCTGTGTGCACAGCAGGGTTCCATGCTGCTATTGGGACCAGTAGTGGGAAACGCTGGACAGATGGCTGTGGTCAGTGCTTGACAAGGCCTGCCTAATTGCAAACTACAGTGGGAAGAAGTACATTAACACGGGGACCTGGGAGTAACTGAAGAACAGTTGTGCAAGTGTACACGGTGTATGTTCATCTCTAATAGCAGAGACTCACCGTAGGTTTGAGTATTCCTTGACGGCAACCTCAGCCTTGTCTCAGGGCATTAGTGAAAATGGCACTAAAGCAAAGGTTCCCCATATGTGTAGAGTAGAAAGGAAGACCCTGTACAAGATACCTAGAATGGCCCAGAAGAATCCACCCAAGGTTAGCCCCCTCATGTGACACTTCCTTGGCACCTAACAAGGAGGGAAAACATAGAAGACATGACAAACAACTATTACCCTACCCCTTACAAGCTCAATTCTCTGTCATTCTGCTCTCTCCTATCAGCACGCTGCATGTCAACACATGAATATACTGACTTCTTGAGCTGCTTCTTTCTCTCACTCCAGCTATGCTGTATAGATGCTAACACCAGATCAAATTCATGTACTTACACTGCTTGTATTTAGAAAAAAATACATTTAACGATGTATTAATGATTACAGACAGACATTTATTTGTGTCTTTTATATATAAAAATAATGTTATATACTAATCCCATACTTCCTCAGATTGTGTTTACAGATTACACTATTCTGAATTACAATCTGATGAATGCAATTTGTAGTATATATAAATGAATAGCAGTGATGGGTCCAAATGATAGGTTGGAGGCTGAGTCAGAGCAACATATGTAATATTTTAAACAGGACATGAATACACATGATGTTACACCCAGATTATAAACAACTAAACTAGAACAAAAATATATACTGTCACTCCAGTACAGTGAAATCTCACCAATTTATGACTGAAAAAAACAAATATATGTGTTGTATGAGGATGCCTAAAAAAGTGAAAAAGCAGAACTGCATCTTTTAATTTATCCTCCACCATCATGTTAAAAAATAAATAAATAAGGGTCTTCTGGTAGGTCTGGTGACATCTCAGGTTCTTGCTCTTGCCCTCCTGCAGTAGCAGCAGATGGTTCCTATTTGCGCATTTAACACTGATCATGTATTGACGTGTGAGCGCCGTTTAGAGTATTTTGAACCCCAATTGCATGATGACAAACTCCCAATAGGCAGGTCCATGACAGTCTGGGTTCTCAGGAAGTGTGTTGCATGATTCTGGCTGTCATTCAACTCCAATGAATCTAATGGCATCTAGGAGGTGGAGAAGAGTGTCTGCTGGGGTAGCTTCAGACTGAATGTGATTATTGCAGAAAAATCTGCATTTTAATTTTTAATACTGCTGGCCTGTGATTTATTTAATAAAATAAAATAATAAAAACTGGAAGTCTACATTAACCTCTCAAATGTGTAGAACTATTTAAACCTTCTTGACCAGCCCACAAGTTTTGATTTTGTTAAAGGATAAGTTCACCTTTGGGAACATGTTACATTGCACCACTTATTTTTAATTACTTACACTATACAGAAACCCCAAGTATGCATAGTTTTTGATACATGCGTCAGTGCTGTTTTTGTTCAATAAGTCCTTAAAATAAAATTATATATGTATATATATATATATGCACACATATACATATGTATATACATATACACACATACAGTGGGGATCGAAAGTTTGGGCACCCCAGCTAAAAATTTGTATTAATGTGCATAAAGAAGCCAAGGAAAGATGGAAAAATCTCCAAAAGGCATCAAATTACAGATTAGACATTCTTATAATATGTCAACAAAAGTTAGATTTTATTTCCATCATTTACACTTTCAAAATAACAGAAAACAAAAAAATGGCATCTGCAAAAGTTTGGGCACCCTGCAGAGTTAATATCTTGTACTGCCCCCTTTGGTAAGTATCACAGCTTGTAAACGCTTTTTGTAGCCAGCCAAGGGTCTTTCAATTCTTGTTTGAGGTATCTTTACCCATTTTTCCTTACAAAAGTCTTCCAGTTCTTTGAGATTTCTGGGCTGTCTGTCACGCACTGCTCTTTTAAGGTCTATCCATAGATTTTCAATTATGTTGAGGTCAGGAGATTGTGAAGGCCATGGCAAAACCTTCAGTTTACGCCTCTTGATGTAATCCCCCATGGATTTCGAGGTGTGTTTAGGATCATTATCCATTTGTAGAAGCCATCCTCTCTTTAACTTCAGCTTTTTCACAGATGGAATCAAGTTACCATCCAAAATTTGCTGAAATTTTATTGAATCCATTTTTCCTTCTACTCGTGAGATGTTCCCTGTGCCACTGGCTGCAACACAACCCCAAAGCATGATTGATCCAACCCCATGCTTAACAGTTGGACAGAGGTTCTTTTCATTAAATTCTGTGCCCCTTCTTCTCCAAACGTACCTTTGCTCATTCCGGCCAAAAAGTTCAATTTTAAGCTCATTGGTCCACAGAACTTGTTTCCAAAATGCATCAGGCTTGTCTATATGTTCATTTGCAAAGTTCAAACGATGATTTTTGTGGTGAGGACATAGAAGAGGTTTTCTTCTGATGACTCTTTCATGAAGACCATATTTGTACAAGTATCTCTTTATAGTGGAATAGTGTACCACAACTCCAGTGTCTGCCAGATCTTTCTGGAGGGATCGTGCAGTCAAACGTGGGTTTTGAATTGTTTTTCTCACAATACTGCGAGCTGTTCTGTCTGATATTTTTCTTGGTCTTCCAGATCTTGCTTTAACTTCTACTGTTCCTGATGACTGCCATTTTTTAATTACATTCCGAACAGAGGATATTGACATCTGAAAACGCTTTGCTATCTTCTTATAGCCTTCTCCAAATTTGTGATGATCAACTATTTTCAGTTTCAGTTTTCTAGACAACTGCTTAGAAAAACCCATGGTGCTGATTGTTGGGGCAAGGTCAGATGAGTCTGGGCATTTAAAACCTTTGAGACTGACATCACCTGGTCTTCCCAGACGATGATTGAGAACAATCCATGACACTGGCAGGTCTCAGCTTGGCAAAGGGGGCAGTGCATGCTATAAATTCTTCAGGGTGCCCAAACTTTTGCAGATGCCATTTTTTTGTTTTGTTTTCTGTTATTTTGAAAGTGTAAATGATGGAAATAAAATCTAACTTTTGTTGACATATTATAAGAATGTCTAATCTGTAATTTGATGCCTTTTGGAGGTTTTTCCATCTTTCCTTGGCTTCTTTATGCACATTAATACAAATTTTTAGCTGGGGTGCCCAAACTTTCGATCCCCACTGTATGCATATACACACTGCTCGAAAAATTAAAGGTACACTTTTTAGGCAGAGTCAGAGTATAGCATCAAGTCAATTAAACTCCTGGGATATTGATCTGGTCAGTTAAGTAGCAAAGGGTTAAATCAGTTTCAGCTGCTTTGGTGTTAATGGAATTAACAACAGTTGCATTAGATGGGCAACAATGAGATGACCCCCAAAACAGGAATGATTTTTCAGGTGGAGGCCACTGACATTTTTTCCCTACTCATCTTTTCTAACTGTTTTTCACTAGTTTTGCATTTGGAGAGCTGGACAGGGTCGTAGAAGGTCCTTAACCCATCAGCAGGACCGGTATCTGCTCCTTTTGCAAGGAGGAACAGGATGAGCACTGTCAGAGCCCTAAATGACCTAAATTACCTCCAGCAGGCCACTGGTGTGCATGTGTGACCAATCAGAAACAGACTTCATGAGGGTGCCTGAGGGCCCGACATCCTCTAGTGGGCCCTTTGCTCACTGCCTAGCACCATAAAGCTTGGTTGGCATCTGCCATTGAACACTAGAATTGGTAGGTCCATCACTGGCACCCTGTGCTTTAAACAGATGAGAGCAGGTCCACCCTGAGCACATGTGACAGACATGAAAGGATCTGGAGAAGCCACGGAGAACATTATGCTGCCTGTAACATGGTTCAGCATGACCATTTAGTGGTGGGTCAGTGATGACCTGGGGAGGAATATCCATGGAGGGACGCACAGACCTCTACTGGCTAGACAATGGCAACCTGACTGCTATTAGGTGTTGGAATAAAATCCTTGGACCCATTGTCAGACCCTACACTGGTGCAGTGGGTCCTGGGTTCCTCCTGGTGCACTACAATGCCCAGCCTCATGTGGCGAGAGTATGCAGGCAGTTCCTGGAGGATGAAGGAATTGATACCATTGAATGGCCCCCACGCTCGCCTGACCTAAATCCAAAAGAACACCTCTGGGATATCATGTTTCGGTCCATCCAAAGTCGCCAGGTTGCACCTCAGACTGTCCAGGAGCTCAGCAATGCCCTGGTCCAAATCTGGGAGGAAATACCCCAGAACACCATCCGTCGTCTCATTAGGAGCATGCTCCGATGTTGTCAGGCATGCATACAAGAATGTGGGGGCCATACTACTGAGTACCATTTTGAGTAGCTGCAATGACATTTCAGAAAAATTAACTAGCCTGTTGCATAATTTTTTCACTTTTATTTTTGGGGTGTCCTTGAATTCAGTCCTCTGTAGGTTGATAATTGTCATTTCCATCAAACGATGGGGAATCCTTATGTTCCTAACACATTACCCAGTCCATATCAGTATAGATATCCAGCATGATATTTTTCTCCATTGAGATCTGATGTGTTTTCAAAGTGTTCCTTTTTGAGCAGTGTATATACACACATACTGTATATTGTACATTCAAAAAATACTCAGACCCTCTTTGCTTTATTAAATTTTATTATGCTGCAGCCTGATTCTATAGTTGTTAAAATTAATTTATTTAAATGTATTCATTAATCTACACTCAGTACCCCATAATGACAAAGTGAAAAATAATTTTAGAAATGTCTGTGAATTTATTAAAAAGGCCTCACATCTGACAATGCATATTGTATCAGGGCAAAAGCCATGATGTCTAAGGAACTGCCTGCAGAGCTCACAGGAATATTGCAAGGCACAGATCTGGGGAGGGCTACAGACAATTTTTAGCTGCACTGAAGGTCCCTAAGAGCACCGTGGTCTCCATAATTCTCAAATGGAAGAAGTTTGGCACTACTAGGATTCTTTCATGAGCTTGTTGTCCTGCCAAACTGAGCAATCAAGAGAGAAGGGCCTTAGTAAGAGAGGTGACCAAAAACCCGATGATCACTATAATTGAGCTCCAGAGATCCTGTGAGAAAATGGGACATCATATATATATATATATATATATATATACACACACACACACACAGTGTGTGACTTTCTTTATTTTAGTTGGTATGTAAATCCCAGCAATAAACATCTGTTATTTGCTTCCTTTTGGTCCATTAAATTTACAATTGAAAGCATTTGTTATGTTTGTTTGATAAGTGCAAATAAAGCATCTGTTTATCTAAATGACTTTAAAAAACTTGTTGAAAAACCACAAGAAAACAATAGAAATGGTAAATAGGCAAAAATATCATAAAAACCTCCCTAGCGGTCTGATTATGTCAGTATTTCTGTGCTCAAAGCGGTACATTCTTTTGCATGGAAATATGTATTTTTTATTGTAGGCCTATCATTTTTAGGAGTAACTCACTGAAATCTGTCCGAACAAGAGTCTAGTAAACATCAAAATATGATAAAATTTGAAACACAAAATCATAAATTATAATTTAATAAATAATCATAAACAATAATAATATAATCATAATAAATTTAATTCAATAATATAATCAAACCAAAAACACTGACATTTGAAATATAGCGCCAAGTTCGCACATCACTGAGCAAAGTCGCAAAATCTTTTTCAGTGTCTGATGACGAATTTCCCCACGAATCATTATCACTCAATTCTGTAAGTGGTTCTGATTTACTATCGCTGTTCTCTAGTTGGTCTAAAACCGCTTTTGACCTAAAGGGATGCTTTTTGGATGCCATGGACGTTTCTCAGTTTCCAGGCAGAAAGAACAGTAAAAATGCAGGCAGGGCACAGGACAAAGCACTAGGTACGTCCCGATGCTCACAGGGGACGGAACCCAGATGACAGATGCCGGCATCCGCCGGAGGACATTGCCGGGGACGCTGCAGGGGGGATATCGCGGGAGCGCAGGACAAGATAAGAGAAGAACATATCCCGGAGCAGCGCTGCATGGTGAGCCCGAGTGTAGCTCGGGGTTACCACTTTTGGTACTGAAACTTTACCCCGAGCTACACTCGGGGATACTGCCAGGGAGGCTACAGTACTTTTAAATATCAGTTCATAAGATTTTTTTATCAATCCATCTCACCCAAGGTTGATCTTTGTTACTTTTTCTAACTTTACAAAGGGTATTATCAAGGGGACTTGAGCAATCTTTTTTTTTGCACTAAACATATGTCCAACTGCAGCCGTTTCACTGATTTGCTGTTGCTCCATCAATATTTTAATTATGGAGTCCATCCAGTAATATCACATCAAGAGATTCAGCATCCATAATTTAACATTTTTCTTATGTATTAGAACATAGTGTAGATGGCAGTTAGTGAGAGCCCTGGAACAGTAATTTAGTTATGTAATACAATTAGTAGTTATGGCCAGGGTTGGTCAGGCAGTTGAGCTGTAGCTTATTGTCTGATGGAGCTCTTTACCAATTCACTGATCAGTCATAACAGTTCACGCAGCAATTAAAAATCCATGAAGGACAATTGATGCTGCAAATAAAGGACAGTAAAGGTTCTGAAACACAGAGGGTGCAGCATGGATTATTCTCCTAATGTTACTCTAGGTAATGTGTGGTTAATATGGCTAGCAGACTAAAAAAACTATAAAACCTAAACCACCATATACAATGAGACAATAAAAACAGAGATTTTCCAGCAAGTCACCAGTGCATACATTGCTGTATGCTGTGGTCACTTTCTTGAAAAGGGGGACAACAAGTGCAGATCCAGACAGCACCAATGGGCTGCATATAAAATTCAGTGAATATTCAGTGTCAGACATAGCAGACACACAACAGGATATAGTAAAAGACTATGGGCATGATATAAGAGATGGTCAGAAACTGCAGACATGGTATATAAGATGGTCAGAGGCTGCAGACATGGTATATGAGACGGTCAGAGACTGCAGACATGGTACATGAGACGGTCAGAGACTGCAGACATGGTACATGAGACGGTCAGAGACTGCAGACATGGTACATGAGATTGTCAGAGACTGCAGACATAGTATATGAAATGGTCAGAGACTGCAAACATGATGCAAGAGATGGTCAGAGACATGCTTCAGGAGACTGTCATACTGTGAACATGCTATAGGAATTGTTGGAGACTGGGGAAAACGCTTCAAGAGACAATCAAATACTGGAGACATGTTACAAGAGAATACTAAAAATCACTGCTATTACAGTTGTAACACCCTCTAGGTTAGCTATATTTGTTGTTTGTTTAGATAGAGGCTGAGCCTGAAAGTGAGGTAGGAGTTCACCTCAGGACAGGGTGGGAGGTTCTACAGGTTAGGGATTCTGGAGCCATCCCACCTTTCCAGAAACTGGAGAACTTTCTAGAAGAGGGGTGGAGGAAGGGAGGAGGCCTAGATCTGCATGTTTGAGGGACCTTGGCCAATCCCCTAGCAGGAGGCTGTGCATTGGTGACCAGGGAAACCCTCAAATATGACAGAACAAGGGGAGTCAGGTGGAAGATAGACTGAGAGGAAGGCTGGAGTGTGGAAGGAGGCCCCAGGCATAGGAGCATACCTACAGTCTGGTTGCTGGACAGGAGGATCTCCACTGCCCAACGTTGTCTATGGAGGCAGGGAAGGAGCCAGCCCAGCGAAAAGCCTGAAAGCATCTGCCAACCCACCACGTTGACAGGACAGGACAGTGTGAGTACTCCTACACTTACGGGCCAGATAAAGGGAGAGGGCAGTCAGGTGCAATACCCAACTAGTCCTCATCTGGAACTGCTTAACTTAAAGCTACTGGGACCTCTTACTCAGGGATACCCTCAGTACAGCTGGTTGGAGAGGAGGATTCATCCAGGGTCTGAGGAGGTACACCAAAAAGGGACAGTGCTATATTTTTCCTAGTCCACATTTTTGTACATAGTTGCTTAGAAGTTCCTCCTCAGGTGTTGCAGTGCCTTGGGCATCCCATATACCACTAGGCCCCATCCAAGTTAACCCCTTAATAAAAACAACAACAAAAAACAGCTCAATGACTGTTTACTGACTTTGAGGGTACAAGTGTGGAAAATGTGTGTTCCCTGACTGTGCAAAGCATAGGGGGACCCAAACCAAATTCACCCTTATGAAGGTAGTGTTACACAGGGAAACAGATTAATGTATGCAGTGGCACTGAGGGACACCCAGAGAGTGTCAAAGGGCCCCGGTCCATAGATTGGATACAAGGGAAATACAATATAGAGCCAGTGCTTTAAATTACTTTTTCTATAAAATAAACCTGTAACATTTAGTATTGGTGCTGGTATCCTACTCCTGTAAGGATCTGGTGCAAGTGCTGTAGGGATTGGTTGTGTGGCACGGGGCAATATGTAAATGCTAAAAATGTTACATTATTAAAAAATAGAAAATTAATCAACGCTGCAGTCACAATTTCATCCAGACGTTGCTGTACTGCACCAGTCCAGTTACTTATATCTATAATCTGGTGATCTTGATGTTGATGCTGGATTAAACTTCTTGTTGCCTCCCACACAGAAAGCCACATTTCTAAAATCTGCAAATCAGGTTAAAACCCTTGGAAATGATATTATGATTTGTATTTACTACATAACTGCTTGGTGGCTGAGATGACAAGAGAGCATCCTTTACACATCTGGTCCAGGCACCTCTGGAGTGTTGCACAGGTAGTGAGAGGGCACAGATTGGCATGGGTAGCAGAAGTCTTGTCCATGGAAACTTCCTTCTGGAGGCAGGCTTGGCTGTGAAGTGCAGTTAGTAGCCAAAGAGACAAACATTAGGTAGGGTAGCAGGCAGAGCTATAGTCAGGAGGAAATCCAAGGTCACACCAGAAGGTCAGCAGACATGGTCAGAAACTAGCCAAGCTCAAAGGAATCAGCAGAGACAAGGTCAAGAACTCTCTGAGCCAGAGGCAAAGAAGAGAAGAGATATGTTCAAGGGCAAGCTCTGACAGCAACAGGAAAGAAGATCTCAAGAATAGGTTTAAGGTCCAAGTCACAGGTCAACAGCTTTAGATGATCCAGCAACTTCTGAACTCAGCTTTGTTTCTTAAATAGGCTTCCTGGCATGAAGATTGCAATTAAACGTGCATGCCTGTGTGCCTGTGTGTCTGTACGCTCATAGGTCAACGCAGTGCACCCTCTTGAGCAAGTGTGAGCGTATATCTACAACCGGTTGGCAATAACTCTTGTTCTGCACAATGGTGCATGTCCTCTTCTAACGACATCTTGATTTTATTACAAAAAGCACAGAGTTGGAGAAAAAATATGTAGACAATACACTCCTTCGGCACCCCTTCTATTGACCTCAGTAGACTTGTGTTCCCTTATTCTGCAGGGGCTATACACAGAATTCAAATTAAGGTAAACAGGGTGAATTCTCTCACTGAAAGATTTTAAACACCTTAGATACCTCAACATTGAGATTACCTTATCTCCTGACATTGTTCCCATCCATCTGGAAGTTTTTGGGTATTCCCACCCACCTGTTTATTGGCTTTGCTTCTTGCATTCTCCATAATATAAAATAAGAAAAACAAAATTGTGTGGTATCTTAATCATAATGAAAGAAGCAATTGTGTATAAAACACAGACAGATTCCCTTTGAAGCTTTGTCTAAAAGAAGGTTAAAGTGGTTCTAAAGACATTTTTTTTTACCCTAATACATTCTCCTAATTGAGGTAGAAAACCTTTCAATAGCAGCTCTCCCAGCACCCCCTTTAAACACTTAGCTGAGTCTTCTCTCGATCCATTGCTCTCCTATCTGCAGCAACTCTTCTCCCCTTTCCCTGGTCCCACGGGCTTTGCTGATACAAGAGGGAGCAGGGGGTGGAGCAGAGCCAAGCCAAGCTGTGTGTCTCTATGGACGCACACAGCCTGACTTGGGAGCGAGCCTGCACGAGTGCTCTCATAGCACAGGTATATACTGTAACTTGCTCTTAACTATCTTTAACAAAAACCTAACTCATAACCCATGAGAGACACTACTTCACAGGTTTATTCTTGACCTCCTCGATTCTGAGCAGAAACTAGCATCCTTTATCTTTCTAGCTACACCCCAAACTATTGCTAAAGTGACAGCCATCCTTGAACTTTATGGAGGTGAAGCAGTGGATAATGGGTACTTTGGTTCATAAAAACTTCACTTTTGTATTAACCACTTTAGAACCGCCTGCACGCATTGTACTGCGGACAGTTGCTATTCCCTGAAGGAATAGCAACATACCTGTATGTTGCTGCCTGCCCCCCCCCCCCCCCACCAACTCTCGCTGTGATTAAACAAAGTGGGATTTTGTCAGCAGGTCCCATGATTCATGGCCTGGACCTGCTGATCAGTTGTGTCCAATCACAGCCCAGATCCCTGTGTTTGCAAACAACACAGGGCTCTGTACAGAGGGAAATATCTCGTTTTTTTTCTCCCTGCTTAGCAGGGAGAAGGTAGAAATAGATTTTTAGTCAAAAGCAGCACACCTTAACAATTGCTAGGCACACACTTAGCCCCTTGATAACCCCGATAGGTTAACCCCTTCCCAGCCAGTGTCATTAGTACAGTGACAGTGTACAATATAGCACTGATCACTGTATTAGTGTCACTGATGATGTCATTGTCAGTCAGTTCCCACCTAGTGTCACTTAGTGTCAGATTGTCCGCTACACTATAACAATCCCACTATAAGTTGCTGATCACCGCCATTATTTGTATAAAATAAATAAATAAAAATACAAGTATATATACCATAGTTGTAGATGCTATAACTTTCACAAAAACCAATCAATATAAAATGTATTGGATTTTTTCCCTTTCCCTTCTTTCTTTAGTTTCTTTTTCTGCTACCAAGCCTCTAGTCTTTTCACCTTCAACATAACTTTAAGCTGGTGTACTTCCTCCCCTCCATTTATTCCCCAAAATCCCTCATCCACCCCCCCCCCACCCTTTATAGCCTAATATATATTTATATATATTTATAGCCAGGTCACCACTATGACTGGTGGTGCGGCCCACTGCTGTAGGTAGCCACACCAAACTGTTGCCCCAGAGCAGCTCATAGTTGGGGTGAACCAGTATTTTGTCTACCCCACCTACCTTTGGAATTATCTTGCTCCTGAGATCAGTTAGCCAGTAGTAGAGTACCACAACATACCTCTCATCCACAACAATTGGGTCAGAGGACACATTCTTTTGAAAAAAAAAAAAAAGAACTATGCAGAAAATGCACATAACATACACAAAAATGTGCATAAAACCATGCGGTAGCGCAATTGACTATAGGCCTATTTTTATGTGCATTGTAGTGTGAATGGGCACTTAATGTGTGGACAGTTTTGTAAGGGACACCACTGTTTTTAATACCAAAACCAACAGCACAGCACTATCAGGTAAATCACAGTAAAGTTGTGTATTATTTGGAAATAAGGAGTATTTGCATTTTTATTGGATCACCTGTTCCTTAAAGTGATCTTATCTGCAATACCATGCAGACTTGAATGGATGCAATACTCTAGGATCTGCAATTGTTCTCAGATGTCAAATGTTGCAATGTTTCTGCCATCCATAGTAGGTCATATGCACTAACACTATATGTAAAGTTTGCGATCAATTGATTTGCTATTCTGAGCCATGCTCTGAAATACGCCCCTTTAGCTTATCTCTCATTTCTCTAATTATATGCAGTAAGCTAGCCTGCAATTATGGAATTGCAATAAAAACCTTCTATGCTGTTATTATTTGCTGACAGTGAATCACATGGGTACACTATTTGTGCTCACCCTTATTGATGCTGAGCCAATGTGCCTGAAAAATTCCTTATAGCTGAAACTAGGTCAATTTCACTCTTGTTCATCTCACTGGGACACCCCAAGGGGTTTCAGCCTGAATAATCCATGAAGTAATATGTCATTACTAATGCAGTGCTAACCCACTTACAGCCAGAAGAATCACATCTAATTGATGGCTTTTCTGGCTACACAAAAAAAACTTAATGTTAGGACAAACATTCCTTGGATATATGGAGGGCTAAACTGAAAGTAATGCATAAAGTGGTCATAGTTTTTTTTAATAACTTACATAGGTCATTCAAATTTCACAAGTTGGTAGAGCAACTCTTCCTCTATAGTAACTCTTCTTCTTTTTCATTGCAGGTGAATAATGGATTCCAAGCAGAGGTTCCTGACGAAGGAGTGCAAGCTGTCCGACATCCACAGAAGGCTACAAAATGTTTACACCATTGACAAGAATTACCAATGACAAGACATTTCTCTTATCAATGGTGTCATCTCCATAAACATTATGGTGCCTTCTGTGGATGTCAAACAGCATACCTTCATCAAGAACTCAATGATGGCATATTGCTTCTGCTTGGAATCCATTATTTACCTGCAATGAAAAAGAAGAAGAGTTACTATGGAGGAAGAGTTACCCTACCCATGTGAAATTTAAATGACCTATGTAAGTTTTGCCCATTTTTGCATTACGTTCGGTACAACCCGTGTATTATCTTTCTGATTTTATTCTAAATAGGTCTGAAATAATACATTCTATACTTACTGGCACTAACATGTATTACCCACACATTTATGTATGTTGTGGGTATCAACTTCATCACAAGGGGTTGCAAAAGAAGAGCATGGCCAGTTCATTTCCAAAACAGCTTTTAACCGGCAGGAAAGATTATACAAAAAAATTTACATTTTAGAAGGTTTCATGTTCAACTTTCCAAGCAGCAAAGGTAGTTGAACAAGTACAAGTTCACTAGGCTCAACACACATATCTTCAGTCCTTATAGAGTGGAAGTTACCAAAAATGGCCTCCCTTAAGTTCCTAATTTGTTTTGTACTGTACTTCTCACGAATCCTCATTAGGTATTTCAGGCACCAAAGAGTTGAACAAAGGGGAATCTCAACTTTCTTCTGGCAGCACACCTTGCCAACCTGGCCACCCAAGAGGGGTCCTATTCCCAGGGATCACTGAATCCCTGAGACCTTCACCCATTCCTAAAGAGGGGGTAAGGCTGCAATCAAGCCTTACAGCCCCATTACGGGCACAAGTATTTTTCTCCCTTGCCTAGTGAAGCAAAATATACTCATCTAAGTCCCCCATACAGGTTCCACACAGCTGCTGTTTCCAGGTAGGGGACCAATGATTCATTGCTGCACTGCCTTCCTGAGACCTCTGGTCCCTTGCCACCCACCTCTTGATGACTTAATTTTCTTCTGCATCTTGTGAGGACCCTTCTGTAGCTCATCCAATAGGAAGTGTCCATGTCAAGTAGGCAGGGTTTTATCCTGAAATGGGGCTTTAAATTTCCCTACACAAGATAGGGACCTGTCTCTACTTAACACTCCCCAATAAAAGGCCCATTATCGATGCAGGAAAATATATATAAAGCTCTCTTGTGTACCAAGTAGGTCACCAAATTCTTACTAGAGCTACTTCCCAAAGATGACACCCAAAACCAACGAACACACAAGTCCTGGGCTGATAAACAGTGGTCATCTGAAAAGGGAAAGTTATTTAGCAATAATAGGACTGCTGTATCACTTTCTAATACAGCTAGCCCAACAGAGCAATACCATCACCCCTCAGGTATAGCAGAGGCTGCCACCCAACCCTACCTGCCTACATGTATAGGTGCATGGCTGTCAGGGTGATCCAATGTTTTCACTGACCCAGAAAAAGTATAAAAACCAAATGCAAGGAAAGAGGGCCACTTAAAGCCCAACTTCAGGTTAAATTTTTATTTCTGGAAATAGTCCATCAAGAGTGTTAAATATTCATAGTCAATCCAGAGCTGTTCTGCCAGTATCTCCTCTTCACCATAAGATGTTTTCTGTCATTCTGGATGAATGACATGCAGCACCACTCAGCATATACTATGGGAGCAGGATATCATGACCTTACTCTTCAAGGGGGCATCAACTCTGCATCCAAAATGTTCTGATGCAAAGAGTGGTGCTGAGGTCACCACATCTGCACTGCTCCCTGTTTCAGTGTGGACTGACCAGCCTGAAGAACAAGAACCTGTGTTATCATAACCAGACTGAAAACTTTGGTATAGGTAAGTACTAAAACATAAAAAGCTGGAGGAAGCCCGATGTTGGGCTTTAACTGTACCCGCTTCATCCTACACTCACCTACTCTTTGTCACCTGGTGATAAAAGCTTGATATATTCGCTATCATTGTTAATTGTCATTATATTTACAGAACAATGTACATTAAATACACTTAATCCCTTTTTGTCAAGGTATTTGTGATTAACAAACTCTGAAATTAATCCTGGTTTATGGTTGTTAAAAGATTATATGGATCACTCAGCAAAGCTGTCACAGAAATGCAGCAATATAACGGTGATGGGTGTTTCTTTAATTAAATAGTTCTCCTGTGTATTGTTCTAAATGTAATATTTGATTTTTATGTAGCACCTTCCTAGCATAGTCTGCTAGGCAAATTTGTTTATTGGCACCTTCAGTAGTCAAGGGAGCAGTGATTTTTTTGTTCTGGCCTGTTCAGGTTTCACAGGCTGGGAGATTGATTGCGTCCCCCTGCCTCTCAAAGAAGCTTCCAAAATTAAGGAAGAAGGATTCAAATAATCAGCCTGAATATTTATCATATTCCATCCAACAGCTGGGGAGGAGTGTCAAGCATGTGACAGGGAAGGTGATAAATAGTCTGAAGCCCTAGAGAGATTGTCCCTTCTCCCTTGGATGGTTCCAAAGCTTGAGGAGCTGCTTCCCCTAGGCATCCCATGGACAGTGTAGATTTTCTTGAGGCCTCAGCAGTTTCAGGGCTGAGGGCATGGACAGACCTCCTGAGAAGTTGAGAAGTTAGCTGTAGGACTTCACCACAAGGGATCTGGTCTGGGGAAGAATTGTCTCCCTTACTGGACCATGTCCAGAAAAAGCTGGAAGATGGCACCTTTTCTTGAGACTTGTGAATAAAGACCTTTAACTGATCTGTGGTGACCGTGTGCTCTTTTGGGGATGTAAGTGTTAGCAGTAACTATGGACTGAGATGGCTCTCACAGGGTCCCATAGTAAGCCTGGAGAAAGAGTGCCCCTGTTACTGTGCAGCATTCTGAAAATTGCATTGGGTACCAATAGTTGTGCAAAGACACAAGGTAACCAGATGCCAAAAGGTAATTGTCTTATGGTCTACAGCTGTGGGGCTTTAGACTGTTCAATATTCCCAGTTACCAAGAGACAAAGAGATTTAGGTGAAAATTGTCCTTTCACTGTTGTTGCTAATCATTTTAGAGTATCCCATGCCCTAACCCCTCTCCTTTTCAAAGTTCTTTAAGCGATACATTACAGTGAAATGCATTAGGGCAGGGCCAAACACGTGCTGCTACTATGCACACTGGCGGAATCTGCTGATGCTCATCATTTGTTATATGCTTGTGATTGTCTTTTTTATTGTAAGTACATTACCATATTAAAAGCCCTTGGTTTTAACATACTGCATTATGGTGGTCCCTTCTTGTTTAACTCCTGCATGCTGAGCACACTTACATAGGATCATATCCAAATGGAGTGGCGTATCTGAATATTTTGTGCTGTGGGACAGCAAGGCACTTCTATGTTGGATCAGCGTCTCTGGTAAGGAGTTCACCTTACATATGGGTGGTGTGAATTCCTGGCACCCTCTATTCCTGCAGCACTGAATGCTCTCCATCTTACACTCTGAAATGTGTCTTTTTTTCCTTTGGGATGTTCCATCCTGATTTTGGACTGTTCACCAGGATACTTATTCATCTGTATGGACATTTTGCACATTTGATTGCTTTATTCATCTTCAACTTTGTTTGCAATATTTATGCTTGTCCATATGTACCTTTGTCCATCTATGCGCATATACACTTTTATAATGTTTTTTCTATTTTGAGTGGGAGTACTGGGTTATATCACATACACCTTTTAAGTTTGCGTGTTTTTGACATATATAGGCATCTCGCTTGTTATGATCCATACACACATTTGTCCATCTGTATGGATATATACTCTTTTAGGTTTATTATTTATCTTTTTTTGAAAGTGGAGTATGATGTTTTGACACAACCTTATTTGTGATGTTATGTATTTATTTAGATTATTGCATATACTGAGCTCACATGATCTATTTTCTCTATGATAGCATGGTTTGATATTGTATGCACAATTGCACTGTGGAACTTTTGAGAGACAGCACACTCCCTTTTTTTAAACATTTTAAAGACATCCCTTAAACTGAGTTATTGGAGCCAGAGTGTATGGACTGGTGCTTGTGGTAATGGGCACCCTTTGTACTAATAGAGAATTACCAGTTATTATTAGCAGTCCCTATGGGGATAAAGCTACATATTTTAAATTAAAAAAAAAAAAAAAAACACTTGTTCATTCCACCCACCAACCCCCAGATATAAGCCACCCCCAGCTTCTTATTTGAGGGCCTATTCCCATTTGTGCATTAATGCAACACATTACCATACATCAAGACACATCTGCAAGACAGCCCATTCATTGTGAATGAATTTTACCAGCTTAGTATGAGTCAACTTATTTATGTATACCTATCTTATTTGATTTATCAAGATTTTAGTTTTTTTGTAATGGGTGCTGACATTATTTTGTTATATATATATATATATAGTGGGGGATCACCTTCCCTGGGAAAAAGGGTAGTCCAGACAACAGGGCTTTCTTAAAATCTGACTTGTCATCAGTTTTATTTAAAAGGTTGCAAACATCATAAATAGAGATGAGCGAATCAAAGTAGGCGAAGTGGAATTCGTTTCGAATATTGGAAAAATCCGAAAATTAGCATACTTCGGAGGTGCGAATCGAAATTTTTCCTAAAATGGCGGCGACATGTGCGGCGACGGAGCGGGGATGTCTGGGAAGGCGCGCAGACAAGGCGCGCTGACCCATAATGCATTCATTAATGACATGTGATCGCATTAGCCAATCAGCAGCCAGCCAGCCAGCACTGTGTAATGGTCGAGCTATAAATGGCGGCCATTTTAGAATTCTGCATTTGCCTCCAGTCATTCAAGAGAGGCAGACCTCTCTGTATTAGGGACAGAGTTAGGGTCACAGAAACGTTACTTAGGGAGAGAGAAAGGTTACTTAGGGCCACAGAAACGTTACTCAGGGACACAGAATTGTTACTGAGGGCCACAGAACCGTTACTTAGGGCCACAGAAACGTTAGTTAGGGCCACAGAATTGTTACTCAGGGACAGACACAGAATTGTTACTGAGGGCCACAGAATTGTTACTGAGGGCCACAGAATTGTTACTGAGGGCCACAGAACCGTTACTGAGGGCCACAGAACCGTTACTTAGGGCCACAGAAACGTTATTCAGGGACACAGAATTGTTACTGAGGGCCCCAGAACCGTTACTTAGGGCCACAGAAACGTTAGTTAGGGACACAGAATTGTTACTCAGGGACAGACACAGAATTGTTACTGAGGGACACAGAATTGTTACTGAGGGCCACAGAACCGTTACTCAGGGACACAGAATTGTTACTGAGGGCCACAGAACCGTTACTTAGGGCCACAGAAACGTTAGTTAGGGCCACAGAAACGTTAGTTAGGGCCACAAAATTGTTACTCAGGGACAGACACAGAATTGTTACTGAGGGCCACAGAACCGTTACTTAGGGCCACAGAAACGTTAGTTAGGGCCACAGAATTGTTACTCAGGGACAGACACAGAATTGTTACTGAGGGCCACAGAACCGTTACTTAGGGTCACAGAATTGTTACTCAGGGACAGACACAGAATTGTTACTGAGGGACACAGAATTGTTACTGAGGGACACAGAACCGTTACTTAGGGCCACAGAAACGTTACTCAGGGACACAGAATTGTTACTGAGGGCCACAGAACCGTTACTTAGGGCCACAGAAACGTTACTCGGACACAGAATTGTTACTGAGGGACACAGAATTGTTACTCAGGGCCACAGAATTGTTACTCAGGGACAGACACAGAATTGTTACTCAGGGACACAGAATCGTTGAATTAAAGAGTATGTCAGACAACATGCAGAGGAGTGGCAGAGGAGGCAATGTTTTAGGAGCAAGCAGACGTGGCAGCAGAGGAAGGGGTCGAGGCAGCACTAGTCGCAGCCAGAGGCCAGTGCTCCCGGTGTCATCCAGCGGTCGTGTCTCCACCGACAACCCTGCCGTCATCGATTGGTTGGCTCGGTCGTCTTCCTCTTCCCAGGTCACCTCTGACACCTACAGCCAATGGTCGGTGTGTACGTCAGACACAACCGTTAGTTGGCATGGCCCGGGAGCAAGCCCACTGAAATCACGTGTCCTCTACCTGCCCCTGTCCTTTGGTGTTCCCTCACCAAGCGAAGTATCGCATGCTGTGGGCTCAGCCCCACTGTACAGTGAGGAAGAGCTAACAGAGGGCGGTCAGGAACGGGGGGAGACATCCGCCTTTTCAGCAGCCAGGCGAAGAAGTACTGGCGAGGAGAGTGGCTCGGTAGCCGGTCTAGAGACAGGTCTGTCTCCTGACCCAGACGCAGCCGAGGGGGCTAGTAGTGAGGTGGAGACCCTACTTGATGATGAGGAGGTTGATCGCACTTGGCAGCCTCGTCATCATCAGGCAATTTCTTCCGCATCATCAGGAGAAGAGGGTGCCAGCTTGGCAGCGAGCGAAACAGTCGGTGGGTTGCCCAGGAGGCAGCAGGGTCGCAGCAGTGTCAGTGGAGCCAAACGGCCACGGAGTAGAGCACCAGCTCCACTGCAGCCTACCACCACGACCAGTAGTGGTGCCGGTGCGCACGGAGGAAGTAGCAGTCAGCCAGTGAGGAGTAGCGGGGGCAAAGTTTCCTACTCGGCGGTGTGGCAATTTTTCGTCAAGCCGCCCGAGGAAGTAAACATAGCCGTATGTCGACTATGTGGCCAGAAAGTCAAGCGTGATCAGGGGGCCCATGTTGGGACTACAGCGTTGCGTCAGCATATGCAGCGTCGCCATTTGGTGGCCTGGAAAACCGTGATAAAGATACGGCGGTTCTGCCTGACCAAGCCCCCGCTCCATCACCCGCTCCGTTACTTGCTCCGTCACCCGACGTCAATCGCCCTCTATCAGCCAGTCAAGGCTCCAACACCTCTGCTGAGGGGAGTTGTCGCTCGTTGGCATCTTCCGCTCGTTCAGATGCTCCTTCTCCTGCTACTCCTCTTCACGGATTCCGTCAGCAGTCTTTCTTGGAATCCGTTTCCAAGAGACAACAGTTTGCGAGCACGCACCCGACGGTGCAAAAGCTGAACGTCCTCCTGTCCAAGTTGCTGGTGCTGCAGTCCCTCCCTTTCCAACTGGTGGACTCAGCACCTTTCCGAGAAATGATGGCTTGTGCCGCGGTGGAGAGTGCCAAGCCGGCATTTCTTCGCCAAAAAGGCAGTGCCAGCCCTGCATTCACATGTAGAAGAGATGGTGGGCCAGTCTTTGAGCATGTCGGTCTCTGCCAAAGTGCACGGCAGCGCCGACGTGTGGAGCTGTAACTACGGTCAGGGACAGTACATGTCATTTACGGCCCACTGGGTGAACCAGCAACTTGGACAGGTCACGACGCTTTTGCCTCCACGTTTGCACGTCCTTGGTCCAGCAAACATGTCCGCCTCTACCACCTCTTCTTCCGCCGTGTCCTCAGCCGCCACCCCCGTGCCAAGTCCCATTACCCGACCGGCATATCACATGTGCAGGGCGCAACGGTGTCACGCTGTGCTGCACCTGGTATGCCTTGGCGAACGTAGTCACACAGGGGAGGAACTTCTGAGTGTAATGAACAGAGAAATCGACAGATGGCTGTCTCCGTGCAAACTGAAAATCGGAACCATGTTGACCGACAACGGAAAGAACATGGTGTCTGCTCTGCGTCAAGGAAGGTTGTGCCATGCGCCATGCATGGCTCACGTGTTCAATCTGGTTGTCAAGCGGTTCCTAAAATCCACCATCCCACTGCAAGACATCCTTAAAATGTCACGTAAACTTTGCATGCATTTCAGCCATTCCTACAGCACAAAGCACACCCTCCTTGAGCTGCAGCGGCAGAACGGAATTCCACAGCATCGCCTGATCTGCGACGTTGCAACAAGGTGGAATTCAACCCTACACATGTTAGACCGCCTTTACGAACAGCGAAAGGCCATCACCGATTTCCTGATGTTACAAGCGGATAAAGGTACTCCCCTGTGTAACTTCGATGTCAGCCATTGGCAGCTCATGCGTGACACCTGCCGCTTGCTCAGGCCCTTTGAGGAGGCCACGCTATTCGTGAGTCGGCAGGACTATGGGATGAACGACGTCATTCCTCTGTTGCACGTCCTGGAACAAATGCTGTTAACAATGGCTGGTCAGGGTGCGGTAGACGTGGTGCACAGATCTCAACGCCACATGACCCCTGTGGGGGCAGGACAGGAAGAAGAGGAGAAGGTAGAGGAGGACATTTGTGCTCAGGAATTATTGAGTGAAATGGGTGGTTTTTCCACTCAGCGGACAGGAGTGGAGGAGCAGGAGCATCTGGTAGAGGAGGAGGAGACAGAGGACCCAGACGCACCGTGGCAGTATGCTGTGGAGATGGAGGCAGGGAGTCCCTCGCATTCCTTGGCACAAATGGCCCATAGCATGCTCGGTTGCTTGCGTAGCGACAGCCGAATAATAACCATCAGACAGAGGGATGACTTTTGGCTGTCCACCTTGTTGGACCCTCGCTACCGTTCCAAAATGGTGGCCTTTCACACCTGCTGAGAGGGAGGCCAAAATTACGTACTATAAAAACCACCTATGTAGTCAGTTGGTCTCTGCCTTTGTGCGCCAACGTCCATCCTCAGACACTGTGGGCCCTGTGCGCTCGCGTTCCGCTGCCATGGCAGCAGGGGAGGGGTGGGGTGGTAGGAGCAGTGGCAGCTCCACCAGCAGCGGCTGCCTCAGTCTGCAGTCGATGATGAGTAGCTTTCTTCACCAGCGCAGTGAGGAAACTACTAACCAGCCGCAGCAGCAGCAGCAGCAGCAGCAGCAGCAGCAGCAGCAGCATCAGGTGGACCTGGAGCAGGAGCTCAAACAACAGGCTTGGGCCTACTTGGACAGCACCCTGCCAACCGAGGTAGACAATCCCCTTGACTACTGGGCAACGAAACTTGACCTTTGGCCCCAACTAGCTGAATTTGCCCTTGAAAGGCTGTCATGCCCGGCCAGTAGCGTGGCATCGGAGCGCGTGTTTAGTGCGGCAGGAGGTATTGTAACTCCGCGGAGGACACGACTGTCCACTCAAAGTGTGGAGAGACTCACGTTTGTGAAAATGAATCAGGCGTGGATTAGTCTGGATTTCAAACCACCAGTTCCTGACACAACTGACTAAATCCGCCATGAATCATGCCCCTGCCATGTGCCACTTTCAGGTCTCCGCACACTGCTGCTGGGTTCCATTTTGTCATAGGGTGCTGGCAGATTACGGGCCTCCCATAGCTGCAGCCAGGCCCCTAATCTGCCATGGGCCCCTGTACCGCCTCCTCACGCTGCTGCAAGGTCCACAGTGTCTCATGGGTCCCTGTACCGCCTCCCATTGCTGCTGCCAGGCCCCTAATCTGCCATGGGCCCCCGTACCGCCTCCTCATGCTGCTGCCAGGTCCACAGTGTGTCATGCCATGTGCCACTTTCAGGTCTCCTCACACTGCTGGTGTGTTTCATTTTGTCATAGGGTGCTGGCAGATTACGGGCCTCCCATAGCTGCTGCCAGGCCCCTAATCTGCCATGGGCCCCTGTACCGCCTCCTCACGCTGCTGCAAGGTCCACAGTGTGTCATGCCATGTGCCACTTTCAGGTCTCCTCACACTGCTGGTGTGTTTCATTTTGTCATAGGGTGCTGGCAGATTACGGGCCTCCCATAGCTGCTGCCAGGCCCCTAATCTGCCATGGGCCCCTGTACCGCCTCCTCACGCTGCTGCCAGGTCCACAGTGTCTCATGGGTCCCTGTACCGCCTCCCATTGCTGCTGTCTCCAACGCCACACTCTGCCATGTGCCACTATCAGGTCTCCTCACACTGCTGCTGGGTTCCATTTTGTCATAGGATGCTGGCAGATTACGGGCCTCACATTGCTGCGGCCAGGCCCCTAATCTGCCATGGGCCCCTGTACCGCCTCCTCACGCTTCTGCAAGGTCCACAGTGTGTCATGCCATGTGCCTCTTTCAGGTCTCCTCACACTGCTGGTGTGTTTCATTTTGTCATAGGGTGCTGGCAGATTACGGGCCTCCCATAGCTGCTGCCAGGCCCCTAATCTGCCATGGGCCCCTGTACCGCCTCCTCACGCTGCTGCAAGGTCCACAGTTTATCATGCCATGTGCCACTTTCAGGTCTCCTCACACTGCTGGTGTGTTTCATTTTGTCATAGGGTGCTGGCAGATTACGGGCCTCCCATAGCTGCTGCCAGGCCCCTAATCTGCCATGGGCCCCTGTACCGCCTCCTCACGCTGCTGCAAGGTCCACAGTGTGTCATGCCATGTGCCACTTTCAGGTCTCCTCACACTGCTGGTGTGTTTCATTTTGTCATAGGATGCTGGCAGATTACGTGCCTCACATTGCTGCGGCCAGGCCCCTAATCTGCCATGGGCCCCTGTACCGCCTCCTCACGCTGCTGCCAGGTCCACAGTGTCTCAGGGGTCCCTGTACCGCCTCCCATTGCTGCTGTCTCCAACGCCACACTCTGCCATGTGCCACTATCAGGTCTCCTCACACTGCTGCTGGGTTCCATTTTGTCATAGGATGCTGGCAGATTACGGGCCTCACATTGCTGCGGCCAGGCCCCTAATCTGCCATGGGCCCCTGTACCGCCTCCTCACGCTGCTGCAAGGTCCACAGTGTTTCATGCCATGTGCCACTTTCAGGTCTCCTCACACTGCTGGTGTGTTTCATTTTGTCATAGGATGCTGGCAGATTACGTGCTTCACATTGCTGCGGCCAGGCCCCTAATCTGCCATGGGCCCCTGTACCGCCTCCTCACGCTGCTGCCAGGTCCACAGTGTCTCATGGGTCCCTGTACGGCCTCCCATTGCTGCTGTTTCCATCGCCACACTCTGCCATTTGCCACTTTCAGGTCTCCTCACACTCCTGCTGGTTTCCATATTGTCATAGGTTGCTGGCAGATTACAGGCCTCCCATAGGTGCTGCCAGGCCCCAAATCTGCCATGGGCCCCCGGACCGCCTGGTCACGCTGCTGCTGGGTCCACAGTGTGACATGGGTCCCTGTACCGCCTCCCATTGCTCCCACTCTGCCATGTGCCACTTTCAGGTCTCCTCACACTCCTGCTGGTTTCCATTTTGTCATAGGTTGCTGGCAGATTACAGGCCTCCCATAGGTGCTGCCAGGCCCCAAATCTGCCATGGGCCCCCGGACCGCCTGGTCACGCTGCTGCTGGGTCCACAGTGTGACATGGGTCCCTGTACCGCCTCCCATTGCTGCTGTTTCCATCGCCACACTCTGCCATTTGCCACTTTCAGGTCTCCTCACACTCCTGCTGGTTTCCATTTTGTCATAGGTTGCTGGCAGATTACAGGCCTCCCATAGGTGCTGCCAGGCCCCAAATCTGCCATGGGCCCCCGGACCGCCTGGTCACGCTGCTGCTGGGTCCACAGTGTGACATGGGTCCCTGTACCGCCTCCCATTGCTCCCACTCTGCCATGTGCCACTTTCAGGTCTCCTCACACTCCTGCTGGTTTCCATTTTGTCATAGGTTGCTGGCAGATTACAGGCCTCCCATAGGTGCTGCCAGGCCCCAAATCTGCCATGGGCCCCCGTACCGCCTGGTCACGCTGCTGCTGGGTCCACAGTGTGACATGGGTCCCTGTACCGCCTCCCATTGCTCCCACTCTGCCATGTGCCACTTTCAGGTCTCCTCACACTCCTGCTGGTTTCCATTTTGTCATAGGTTGCTGGCAGATTACAGGCCTCCCATAGGTGGTGCCAGGCCCCAAATCTACCATGGGCCCCCGTACCACCTGGTCACGCTGCTGCTGGGTCCACAGTGTGACATGGGTCCCTGTACCGCCTCCCATTGCTCCCACTCTGCCATGTGCCACTTTCAGGTCTCCTCACACTCCTGCTGGTTTCCATTTTGTCATAGGTTGCTGGCAGATTACAGGCCTCCCATAGGTGCTGCCAGGCCCCAAATCTGCCATGGGCCCCCGTACCGCCTGGTCACGCTGCTGCTGGGTCCACAGTGTGACATGGGTCCCTGTACCGCCTCCCATTGCTGCTGTTTCCATCGCCACACTCTGCCATTTGCCACTTTCAGGTCTCCTCACACTCCTGCTGGTTTCCATTTTGTCATAGGTTGCTGGCAGATTACAGGCCTCCCATAGGTGCTGCCAGGCCCCAAATCTGCCATGGGCCCCCGGACCGCCTGGTCACGCTGCTGCTGGGTCCACAGTGTGACATGGGTCCCTGTACCGCCTCCCATTGCTCCCACTCTGCCATGTGCCACTTTCAGGTCTCCTCACACTCCTGCTGGTTTCCATTTTGTCATAGGTTGCTGGCAGATTACAGGCCTCCCATAGGTGCTGCCAGGCCCCAAATCTGCCATGGGCCCCCGTACCGCCTGGTCACGCTGCTGCTGGGTCTACAGTGTGACATGGGTCCCTGTACCGCCTCCCATTGCTCCCACTCTGCCATGTGCCACTTTCAGGTCTCCTCACACTCCTGCTGGTTTCCATTTTGTCATAGGTTGCTGGCAGATTACAGGCCTCCCATAGGTGCTGCCAGGCCCCAAATCTGCCATGGGCCCCGGACCGCCTGGTCACGCTGCTGCTGGGTCCACAGTGTGACATGGGTCCCTGTACCGCCTCCCATTGCTCCCACTCTGCCATGTGCCACTTTCAGGTCTCCTCACACTCCTGCTGGTTTCCATTTTGTCATAGGGTGCTGTTTGGCCTCCCATTGCTGCTGCCTCCACCGCCACACTGTGGCTCCAAACCCTGGTTTTGGCCCCGTGACTGGCCAAATGAGTGAAGTGTGCGGTGATTCTAAGATCGACGGCACTCATCTGCATGTCATACTGACTGACAGTATTATTTCTCTTCCCCAGCAGACTCCAAGGGCATTTAAATTAAAGGTACGGTGTTCTGCACTAATATTAAGTCTCTCTGAAGCCTAGAAACACCCTTTTTTAAGTTAAATTCACCGCGAATATATTCGACTCGAATCAAATTTTTTCCACGAATATGCCGAATCAGTCGAATCGAATTTTTGAATACTTCGCTCATCTCTAATCATAAACAAAAACAGAAAATAAACCCTCGCCATCCAGGCACAAACTAAACATAGGAGATTCCTATCTCACCGGTGAAGGGCTTCTCCCTGTCTCCAACAAAATCAAACCGGTATGCAAACTTTCCTCCACAGCTCACTCAGATATGGCTCTCTGAGTCCCAGGCCAAGAGCAACTTCTTGCTCCAGTCTTGCCTTATTTATACCACCTGCTGATGGTCATCAGTGGATCACAAAATCCAGTCCAGGAACCACCTCTGCCATAGTGGCCTGGAAAACCCGGGCTGGACTCCACCTTAATCTCTCAGATATGAACACATGCAAGGTGACACATGGCGTTCATCAAACACCTCGTCTTTCATAATGTCACAATATATACACATACTGTATATGTGAAGTCTGTGTTTTCTCTTTTGTAATGGTGCTCATTGATTGCTCGGAGAACAAGAGAAAATGTTTTCCTCAAAAGTACCTACAGTCACCAATCAGATGCCTTTCTCCCAGCAAATAAAAGTTATTGACTACCATGTCTAAGTTATACATGTTTGGGGATAATAATCGTTTGTTCTTTTTTCATAAATAGGCTCCTAGGTTTCTGATTGACGGCAGTATTGAAGTAAAGAACTAGGCTTCTGCAACTGCTTTTATCCCAGCTGCGGATCAGCATAGATGCTGACTGCAGTAAATCCCATATGGATAGCCACCATTGGAATCCATCCATTGCATTGTGATGCAAATCTAGGGTTGTCATTCATCCCCATTTTCCATGGACGGTTCCAATTCTGAGGGGGCCGGTCCCCGGGAATGGAACACTCCTG
Source organism: Staurois parvus (assembly GCF_062004578.1). NCBI lineage: Eukaryota > Metazoa > Chordata > Amphibia > Anura > Ranidae > Staurois > Staurois parvus. The sequence continues at coordinate 1,233,335 of NW_028317959.1, forward strand.
GCATTATCCCTAGTGTCCCCACAGTGTAAACATGCCAACAGTTGTACTGCAAGTGCACCCCATGCCACCGCTAAAGCCATTCGTGCATGCGTAAACTGTTTCAGTGGCGCCATTATTGATGTCTGGCTGTTCAGTGCGACCACTTTATAGGTTTGCATCCGAGCAGTTGAAAAGCTGCCCACTGTGCATATTGGATGGTGTTTACCCAGCTCTCTCTTTCACTATGTGCTTGGAAAAGTGAAGGGGAGGGGGAGGAGAGGGGTTCAGATTAACACAGGCATGTTGGTTGAACTCGAGTCTCTCTCTGGACTAAGCATTATTTTTTAACTGACAAAAAAATGTTTTTAACATTTTGGAAATAGGATTTAGTTGCTATAAGTCCCCGGTCACACTGGATGCGAATTGGCATGCGATTTGCATGCCATGCAACTTGCAAATCGCATGCCAAGTCACACCCTATTGTCCACAATTACAGCGGTCATATCGGTGTGGTTCCGACTTGGTGTGGAGTCGCACCAATTTCTAAATTAGTACATGCACTACTTTTGGTGCGATTTGCATAGACATCTGTGTCAGATGTCTTGCAAATCGCACCTGAAATCGGCATGTCATCCGACTTTGAAATCGTGCAACTTCACTGTAAGTCGCATGATTTCAAAGTCAGGTTTGGTGTGACCGAGGGGTAAAGATCAGCCAACATTTTCCATCCCCCTGCTTTATAACTGGTTTAATTCACTCACAGAGATCGCTGACAGCTGTACAGAGCTAGGAGTCAAATTAGAGGCAGCCTTTGCATAAAGCGTAGAAACCTTCCTTACATATTGAGTAGTGGGAATGAGCATTCCGGCTCATGAATTTTCTTGTGCGATTTACACGACTTTGTGTGTGTGTTGCTATTCACTTCAATGGGCTGCCCTGCGTGTGTTTGTCCCAGAAAAGAAGCTCATGCTCCTCTTTCCATGACAAGCTTAGCTTGATTTTGAAATGCTTGTTTTTCCACAATTGCTGCCTGACGCTACCGTGCGACAGTTGGGACAGAATTTCACTGTGTTTGGATCAATGGCACTCAAACACATGTTGTGCACAATTTGAAATAATGGGAAATGTGAATGGAGCCTCAATAACTCCCTTAGTCCTCATTCACACCTGAGCTGAGTGTTTTGCTGACAATTTAAAATATTTTTTGGAATATTTTGCTCACATAGATGCATGATTTTGCAAGGATAGGAAGAGGAGGAAAGCACAGGAGAACTATTGTTCATGCATAAAAACACAAGCAACAGCATGCACAAAAATGATTCTGTTGCATATTTCCATGTGCTTCCATTGAAGTCTATAGGGACAAAAACATGCAAACATGTTTTTTGAGGTTCAAACTGATGAGCATAGACATGTGGACAGACACAATAGAAAAGAATGGAATTTTGAAGTTAAGTATTGCTGCATTTAGGGAAAATGCATACAAAATGGGTGAAAAAATGCTCAGGTGTGCACAGGGGCTTGGGCCTCATGCATACTGGACATTTTTAAAGCTGCTGCTAGGAGCTTCTCAAGTTTTTTTTTTTTCTTTCTATTTCTGCCTCTAAATGCCCCTGCATGTTAGCCTATATGTCCATGCACACATGGGTGTTTAGAAGAGTTTGGAGACTAGAGGCAAATAGAAAAATGCTTGATGCCTGGAAATGCGTCTAAATGCGCGTTAATGCTAGGCAAGTATAACACTTGAGCGTTAATTCATTTCAAAGGCCAAAATAAGTATTCTGGCCAATTAAATGAAAGTGTTACATGGGTTTACAAGCGTAAAGCATTTTTTAATGCCAAAATGCCACTGCCCAGAGGAAAGGCATTTAAGAGAGATAGCAAAATGTCCAGTGTGCAAGAGGCCTTAAATTTACTCAAGTGGAAGTAAGGAAACAAAACATCTACAGATTTTTTTTGTACTACAGCATTGCCACTGATCATGTAATCATAATAAAAGCAGAATCTTGCAATGACATACTTCAGCAGCTGAAATGGCCTGTCTCATTATCTATTGTCCTGTCTCATTATCTAGAGCAGTGTTTCTCAATCTTTTTCCAGTCAAGGCACCCTTTAAAATTCTGGACAGTCTTGAGGCACCCCAGTCTAAAATGTGAAAAACTATTCTAATAGTTTATATAACGCAGCAGCATCCATACATGTAGGACACCCAACATTAGAGGTGATTTATTCTTCCAAAGTAAATACACTCTTGCACACAGGTACTGAGTAGTATTCCAATGTTTCTCTTCTCCCTCAACTTTTCTCCATCACTGAGCTAATGTGATCCCAGCACTGATACAGGCAGCTGACATCCTCCTTAACTGATGATGTCATTGGTTGTCAGGATGCCGGTGGCTAGAAGGTCGTAATGGTGTACAATGAAAATCAGTGGCTTTGTGTAATTAAAAGGCAGGCTTGTATACAATTTTTGGGAAAATTTTAGACATTTTGCCAAGGCACCCTGGTTGAGAAAGGCTGATCTAGAGAACAGAAGCTGATACAGATCCACAATAAATTACATCCTATGTAGATAGTTGATCTGGACAATATCCTTCCAATGAGCTTTACATTTTATCTTAGTGCTCCATTTTCCCCAACCATAATCCATTTACTATTTGCCATAAATCAAACATTGCATTAAAGTGGTTGTAAAGGCTGAATGTTTTATTACCTTCATGCATTCTATGCATGAAGATAAAAAACCTACTGTGTACACCAGTGCCCCCAACACTTACCTGAGCCCCATCGAGATCCAGCGCTGTGCATGACAGCCTCGCTGTCCCGGGTCTCTGCCTCCATTGGCTCCCACTGCTGTCAATCACAGTCAGTCAGCCAATGAGGAGAGAGGCCATGGTTCCGTGTGTGAATGAACACACAAAGCAGTGGATGCCCCTATTGTAAGCTGCTTGCTATATGGGCACCAGACAGAAAGGAGGAGCCATCAGGAGAGCCTGCGGGGGACCCGAGAAGAGGAGGATCCTGGCTGCTCTGTGCAAAACCACTGCACACCTCAGGTACGTATAGACGTGTTTTAAAAAAATAACCCTTTAGTATCACTTTAATTATTCTACAATTACCAACTAACTAATGTAGCAAAAAAAAAAAAGCATTGACGTTATTTATACAGCATTTTATCAGTTCCATAAGGCTAGGTTCACATCTGTGCGTTTTGCACGGGCATGAGAGCCCATTCATTTGAATGGACTCCCGTGTCCTTGCTCTTCTTCGGAAAGCACAGCCCGCGCAAGAACCTCAGTTCCCAGTACGGGCAGCGTGCCATTAGAATTAATGGCATCAGCCTGCGGGTCCACATTCCTCTGTGCGGGTGGTGCGGCTGCACTGATTTATGTGCGGATCCACACAGATGTGAATCAGGGGTAACAGATGGAGAAGGACTTCGAAGGAAGTAACAGCGTTTGGAGTAGGGAAGCATTATAAAAATAATGTATAGCATGACCCTATAGTTCTCATTTTTCTTAGTTTACTATGGGGTTGGTTTTCTAAAACTGGAGAGTGCAAAATCTAGTGCAGATGTGCATAGTAGCCAATCAGCTTCTAACTCCAGCATGTTCAATTAAGCTTTGACAAAAAAAAAAACCTGGAACTGGAAGCTGATTGATTACTATGCACAGCTGCATCAGATTTTCCATGCTTCGGTTTTAGTAAATCTCCTGCTATGTGTTTTGTATAGGAAATGGATGAATGCTGCTCAGAAACAGCCAATGAGCTCAGAAACTTTTCCTCAACTAGTATTTTCACATTTTATTGTCCAATAACCTCTACAGAAAGTTCTTTTAAACCAATGGTTATCAAAGCAAACATTCTGTATGAATGAATACCATTCAAAATGGAGAGAAAATAGCCTTATAACATTTGATTTTGCTCCCATTCACATGGAACGAATGTACTTGCAGTTTTGCAGGATGACTAGTTCTACTTTTTTTTTATAAATACATCTCTCAGAGCTGTTAAAGTGTATGCAGCCTCTAAATTTCTTTTTCAATGTGTTTTTGCATAATGCCTCTCTGTATACAGTTTTCCTACTCAAATTGTCTTTTGTGACCTATTACCTGCAGATCCTGTCAGTAACAACACTTCCAGGTGCAGACTGACAAGGTTAACCCACTGCTTTGCAATTAGCATCCGCATTGTCAGCCTGACATACAGTGCTCAGCATAAATGACTACACCCCTTTTGAAAAGTAAGATTTAAATCAATATCTCAATGAACACAAGAAGTTTCCAAAATTTTGACAGAACTGAGTTTTATAGAACATTTGTTTAGCTCATTACATAAAAGTAAAGTTAATAATATAACTTAGGTTACCAAATCATCAGTTTTACTCAAATTAGTTGATGCAAAAATTAATACACCCCACAACAAAAATTACTACATCTAGTATTTTGTATGACCTCCATGATTTGTAATGTCAACACCAAGTCTTCTAGGCATGGAATGAACAAGTTGGCAACACATTGCAACATCTATCTTTTTCCATTGTTCAAGAACGACCTCTTTTAGAGCCTGGATGCTGGATGGAGAGTGATGTTCAACTTGTCTCTTCAGAATTCCCCATAGTTGTTCGAATGGGTTCAAATCAGGAGACATACTTGGCCACTGAATCACTGTAACTCAGTTCTTCTTCAGAAATGCAACAGTGGCCTTAGATGTGTGTTTTGGATCATTCTCATGTTGGAAAAGTGCATGACGACCAAGGGCATGAAGAAATGGTAGCATCTTCTCTTTCAATGCAGAGCACTACATGTGTGAATTCATGATACCATCAATGAAATGCAGCTCCCTGACACCAGGAGCACTCATGCAGCCCCACAGAAGGACACTGCCACCACCATGTTTCACTGTAGGCACCATGCATTTGTCTTTGTACTCCTCACCTTTGCGATGCCATACAGTTTTGAAGTCATCAGTTCCAAAAACATTTATTTTGGTCTCATCACTCCACAGTACAGAGTCCCAGTAGTCTTCTTCTTTTTTAGCATGTGCCCTGGCAAATTCCTGGTGGGCGTTTTTGTGTATGGCCTTTAGGAGATGATTTCTTCATGGATGACACCTGTACATGGCATTTCTCTGCAGTGTAAACCGTATTGTGTCACAAGAAATAATTACGCCAGTTTGGTTTTCTACTTCTTTAGCTAACTGCAGTGAACTTGCATGGCAAATTTCTTCAACCCTTCTCATCAGGTTAAGGTGTTAACTTCTGTGGATGGCCTGGATGTGTCTGTGAGATGGTTGCAGTTCCATCTTTGTTAAATTTTTGTATCACTTTTGCTACAGTATTCTGACTGATAAGTAAAGCTTTGCTGATCTTCTTGAAACCTTCACTTTTCTTGTGTAAAGAAATTAATTTTCCTTCTCAGGTCTTGAAACATTTCTCTTCCATGTGGAGCCATTGCTGACAGCATGAAATGGGAAGGGGTTTTCTTTGTTAACTCCCTTTTATATTCAGCTGTCTGCTGGACACCTGTTTAATGAATAATTAGACTCACCTGTAGTTGAATTCTTGTTAACTAGGATTTTGTTGTCTAAAATATAGCTTTTCTCTTAAGACTTTTATGGGGGGGTGTTAATTTTTGCAACATGGTCTTGAATTAATTTGTTAGGAAAAATACTTTTTGTGTGCGCAAATTAAAAAATCTTGTTTGCAATTAATGGCCTGCATTTGTGGAAGTATTTCGTAGTATCGTATCCCACAGATAATGTTGATTCTGAAAGTAAAATAAAGGTTTCCTGACAGACTCCATGGCAGCATACTGTACGTATGGGTTAGCCCTCTCCTATAGGACCCCACTCCCATAAATCTTTGCTCCTCGCCAGAAGCCGTGTTCATTTTTTGTCTTTCTCCTATGGAACTAGTGCGTGGCAAGTCTTACCTTGTTCCCATATACAAGATGGCAGTATCCGCTACCAAGGCCTGGTGAGCATCTCCGGGAGATGTGAGGTGACGCCCCGCTTGTTGATTCCAAGGGTCCCCAGCTAATAGGGGAGCTGATGAAGCGGATGTATGCGGTGTCTGGTGGAGTTGTGCAGATGCGTCCCTCATCAGTTCCATTGTTCCCCAGCTAATGGTGGGGTGGAAAAGGGCGAGCAGAGAAGGTGCCTTGAAGAGCTGGAGTCTGCCAAAGGCGGGCGAGTGGTAACTTGGACTGGATAGCCTGCTAACAGTGGGTGGCCATGTAGCGCCCTGAATGGAGGAGGTGGTCTCCTATGCAGGCGGTCATGGGAGTGTTGTGGTTCTTAAGCTGGGGGCTCCCTTGTGGTAGCAGTCTGTGTTGTTTGTTCTTTTCTTTTTTCTTCTTTCCTGTTCCCAGCCTCTCATGGCAGTTGGAGCACAGTGCTGTGCCCCAGGCTGCCACTTCCTGGTCTGCGATCCCCCTGTGCGCGTGGGCGTCATGGGGAGATGCCGGGGTTTTGGCACATGCGCGGTATGGTGGTGGTGACATCATCATTGGCAGCAGATTTAAACAGCTGTCAGAGCTGTTTTCAGTGGGAATCCCTGTGGGCTGATGCAGCAGCTTCCCCAAATGCTGTGGTCTACTGGGGAAGGTCAGTACCCACTCCCTCCTGCCCCTCCTGGTGGTCTGTTGAAATCCTGCTTTTTGGCATATATATTTATGGCATTTTTTTTACAGCTTGGTTGCCTTCACAGCTGACCCAGCATGGATGTGTTACTGCCTCCTTGTGACCAGCCCTTGTGCAGTAGGTATGGACAGGAGGATTCATCCCCCTTGATCACCCAATGGCGGGCATCTCTATGGCTTTTAACTATTCCCTGTTCTGTGTTTTTTTTAGCCCTTCTAGGCCTGATCATCATTATAAGGCACACGGTGACAGAAGTGCTTCCAGGTCTCGACGCCATCATTCTTCCTCTAGATCTGGACACCACAGGTCTCCTTTCAACTCCAGGAGAAGTTCTCATTCCTCCTCCAGTGACACTCCAGCTGCTCCAGAAGGAAATTGTGCAAAACTCAGGTTCCTGAGGACAAGTCATTATGTGACTTCTGTTTTGCCTGGGCAACTGGCGAGAGAGAAAGCGCCAACCAACAGGTAGAGGCTTTGGTTAGGTGGATGGTTCAAGAGTCTCTGAAAGAAATAGGGACTAGTCGCGCCCGCAGCTCATCAGTCAGGGTGTGCTTCCTTCCCAAGCACCCCCAAGAGGGACTGGAACATTCTCAGTCTAGTCACCTCTCAACTGGAGCTTCAGACAGTGAGGAAGAAGGTGAGGATCTGTGTGTGGGTTTCAACTTTGCCTTGGTCTCGCCCTTAGACAAGGCAATTGTCACGATCCGGGGTCACAGACCAGTTGCTATAGCAGTGGGAAAGCTCACACCGAAACAAGCAGTATAGGTACACAGTCAGTTCACCGTGGCGGACACAGCAGGCATCCTGGGTTCAAGACCAGGCCCTGACAGTACTCCCCTCCTCCCAGTACATCTTCTGAATGTCTTAGGGCCAGGTTTGTGAGGAAACCTCTGGTGGAATTCTCTGATTAATCTAGTGGCATGAATATTCTCCTCAGGCTCCCAAGAATTTTCATCTGGTCCATGTCCTTCCAATTGAACCAGATATTGTAATTTGTTCCTAAAGATCCTGGAATCAAGAATTTTCTCCACCACAAATTCTTCTTTGCCCTGTACCTCAACAGGTGGAGGAGGTGGGAGAATTCTTCCAGAAAACGGATTTTCATGAAACGGTTTGAGTAGCGATATGTAAAAAACAGGGTGAATTTTCATGCTGTCAGGAAGTTTTAAGTGAAAGGTGACTTGGTTGATTTGAGCAGCAATCTGAAAAGAACCCACAAAAATTTGACCCAACGTAGCAGATGGAACATGAACCTTCACATTTTTGGTTGATAACCAAACTTTGTCACCCACATGAAAGGTAGGAGGTGATCTGCGATTCCTGTCGGCAGTCCTTTGGTAGCATTCTTGAGCATCCCTCAAAGTCTCAATCAATTTCTTCTGAATTTTCTGCAATGTAGTTAGTCTGTTAGTGTCAGGAATGGATTCAGCACTGGTGGTGGGACTCTCCTGCCATGTGGGCTGCAGTACCAGAGCTGACCAGCGGGTGCTCTCAGCACTGGTGGTGGGACTCTCCTGCCGTGTGGGCTGCAGTACCAGAGCTGACCAGCGGGTGCTCTTAGCAGCCAGAAGCTCACAATCAGCCAAACCTGGGGCTGATTACAGAAAGGTGTATATAAGGCATGACCAGGCCTGTGCTCTGGGCCTTGGTGTATGTTTCCCCATGAGCCCCTGTATCCTGTTCCTAGTTCCTGTGAGAAGATACCTTGTTGCCGACCCTGCCTGATCCTGATTCCTGTTGACCGTCTCCTGTTCTGACTACTGGCTCATCCCTGACCATCCTTCTGCCTGATCCTCTGTACTGCGCTGTCCGTGAGTTACTGAACCCGACTTGTGACCTTGACCATTCTCTGCCTGCTCCTTTGATACCTTGCTGCCCGCACGTTGCTGACTTGGCCCGTCTGACCACGCTCACTACTCTGCCATCCATCCATCCTGCACGGATCCAGCCGTACCTGCACATACCTCTGGCGAATCCCTCTATCACTAGCAGGTGTACTCAGGGGCCGCGACCTGGTTCCTGTCTGCTCCAAGTCCATCCCCACCATCAGGGGCCCTGGTGAATAGCAGACTGGGACTTAGACTCCGCGCCCTGGGGAATCCTGCCCTGAGGACCGCTAGAGATACCACCAGGCAGTCGTTACACAACCCTACGGCCGGCCCGACCATTCCACCTCTCCAGCCCTGACTACGCCTGTGTTCCTGCACCTCCTAAGATTAGTGGAAGGTTAGTTTGCTCACTGTGCGTTTATATATATATCTGGGTGGCTAATAATAACCTGTATTGTACTATACCTGAAACCTGCGTTTCCCTGTGTCAGTCCACACCTTTCTGGTCATTCCTTGATTCCTGACAGTTAGTAACAGCAGGAATTGGAGTTGTAATAGGAAGATCAGGAATAAAAACTGGATGATAGCTGTTGTTTAAGTAAAAAGGACTTAGAGAAGTGGAGCTATGTTTGGAACTGTTATATGCAAACTCTGCTGTAGGAAAATAGTCCACCCAATCATCCTGAAGATAACTGACAAAACATCGAAGATATTGCTCCAGAGTTTGATTGGTCTTCTTGGTCTGACCATTAGATTGGGAATGAAAAGCAGAGGACAGGTTAATTGTAACACCTAATGCTGAGCAGAAGCTTTTCCAGAATTTCAAAGTAAACTGCACTCCTCTGTCTGACACCACATCATCAGGGATTCCATGTAGTTTAAAGACTTCTCGTACCATCAGTTCCACAGTTTGTTCAGCAGTGGGTACCCCTTTAACTCGAATAAAATGAGCCATCTTTGTGAGACAGTTGACAACTACCAAGATAGTGGTCATTCCTTTTGAGGGAGGTAAACCACAAAAGCCTTAGAAATTGACCCCCAGGGTCTTGATGGAACAGGGAGAGGCTGAAGCAACACTAAAGGAGAAGCTCAAGGAGTCTTATTGCATGCACATGTCAGGCATGAGGTTACATAGCGTTTGACATCCTTCTTGTGACCAGGCCACCAAAAGAAACATGATAAAAGTTCTTCTGTCTTAGAAACCCCAAAATGCCCAGCAAGTTTGGAATCATGAACCAACCTGAGGGCTTCAACCCAATCAGATTCAGGTACATAGAGATGAAACCTTTGAATCCAAAAACCATTCTTATAAGCCAGGTTAATGTCTTAGAATTCAAGAATGTCTTAGAACTTATGGCCCCTAGGAAGTTCTTTTGAGGCAGGATCAAGCATTCAGAGTCATTTTCCTGAAGAGGACCAGACAACATTTGTGATAATGCATCTGCCTTATCATTTCTTGACCCAGGTCGATACGAGATAATAAAATTAAACCTGGAAAAGAACAGTGACCAACGTGCTTGTCTAGAAGACAATCTCTTGGCAGAACGAATGAATTCTAGATTTTTATGATCAGTGAGAATAGTCACATGATGCCTTAGCCTCTTCCAGCAGATGCCTCCATTCGGAAAAGCTTCCTTAATTGCCAGCAACTCCTTATTTCCAATGTCATAATTCTTTTCAGCTGATGACATCAAGCAAGAAAAATATGCACAGGGATGAAACTGCATCTTTTCTCCTCTTCACTGAGAAAGGATAGCTCCCATGGCAGCATCTGAGGCTTCCACTTCCACAATAAAAGGTAGTTTGGGATCGGGATGTGTACCAATATTAGTGCAGAAGTGAAAAAAGTCTTTAGCTTAATAAAAGCAGTCTGTGCCTCAGATGACCATACAAAGGGCACTACTTTCTTTGTCAGCTGTGTAATTGGTGCTATTACCTTAGAGAAGTTCCTTATGAATTTCCTGTAGAAGTTGACAAATCCAACAAATCGTCGTATTTCCTTAACATTTCTGGGGGCTGGCTAATCTACCACTGCTTTGATCTTCTCTGGATCCATGCTCACTCCTTCTGACGAAATAATAAATCCCAAGAACTGGACCAGGGTCTATTCAAACTCACATTTCTCCAGTTTAATGTGAAGTTGGTTCTTTCTTAATCTTTCAAAGCCAGTGCAGACATGCTTATGATGCTACTCCAGGCTATCCGAAAAGATGCAATAGGAAGAAGGGTCAGCCGCACACCGGAGGATAGATGAATATAGTGTGTGTTTATTGATCCATAGGACACACAAAACACCAGGACATGAATACAGGACCTGTTAACACATATCACACGATCTCGTGCTTAATCATAACCAAAAAATCTTAAAACTTAATAATAACCGAAAAGATGAGAATATCATCCAGATATGTAATCACAAACTGGCCCAACAGATCTTGAAAAACATCATTGATGAAGTTGTTGGAAAGTTGCGGAGCATTGCAAAGGCCAAAAGGCCAAGGACTTGAAATGCCCATATCTGGTTCTAAAAGCGGTTTTCCATTCGTCTCCTTGATGAATGCAGACAAGGTTATATGCCCCCATAAATCAAGTTTTGTAAAGACTTTGACAGAACATAGTCTTTCCAGCATTTCAGAGACTAGAGGGAGTGGATAACGGTTTTTAATAGTGATTTTATTCAAGTCCCTAAAATCAATGCATGGGCACAAGGTGGAGTCCTTTTTCTGAACAAAGAACAGGAATGCCCCTGCAGGAGAAGTTGAGGGTCTGATAATGCCCTTCTCTAAATTCTCATTAAGCCACTCTCTGAGCGCCTTTAGTTCAGGTTCTGACAGATTGAAAAGGTGGCCGAATGGTATTTCTGCCCCTGGAAGCAGTTCGATGGGACAATCGTATAGGGCGATGAGGAGGTAATTGATTAGTATTCTTCTTATCACAGACATCCTGGAACTCATAGTATTGTGGAGGCAGCTTTCATCTGACTGGGTTGTTACCGTATCAACTTGTGGCTTCTTGTTTGGTGGAGAACTTATTCGACAAGGTTCTTTTCAATGTTCCTCACAATGGGGGAACGTAACATTTATAGTCCGTTCTGCCCAGTTGATGGAGGGGTTATGGGTAGAAAACCAAGGAATGCCCAAGATGACAAGAAATTTGGGTGATGTAATCAGCTGGAAGCTGATGGTCTCATGAAGGTCAGCCTCAAATTGGAGTACCAGAGGGACCGTTTCATGGGTAACAGGTCCTGATGATAAAGGTGAACCTTCAACAGTCTCTATAGCAATAGGGGTAGATCTGTTTCTTGTGAGAATATTCTTACTGTAGGCAAATTCTATGTCCATAAAGTTACCCCCAGCCCCGGAGTCAAGCATAGCAGAGCAAGGAATTTCACAGAACTCAGTGATAAGTTTGATATGGACGATAAAATGAGACGGCATAGAACTAACTTTATTGTCTTCATGGATCAATGGGAAGATAGACTGAGTAATGGAGTTTATTCATTCAGGCTCCATAACATCAATCACAGCAATTGTTCTTTTAACTTTGTTGGGACAATTAAGTGTACAATGCCCACAATCCCCACAATATAGACATGAATTCTCAGAGTGTCTTCTCTCTTTCTCTTGAGTAGAAATGGATCTCTTAACAGCATCAACCTGCATAGGTTCGGGTGAGTTAGAATCTGGAGAAACTTTTGGATCCTTCTGAATGAACTCATTAGTAAAGAAACGCATGCCACCATTACTTCCAAATATTACCAATCTCTCCTTCCTCCTTTCTCTAAGTCTCTGATCAATTTTGATGCATAGTTGGATGAAAGCCTCAAGATCATTTGTAGTCTCTATTCTGGCAAGCTCATCCTTTACCTGTTCATAGAGCCCTTGTCAGAACTGGCTCTTTTGCGCTGCTGGGTTCCAGGTGCTGTCTGGGATCCATCATCGAAATTCAGTTGTGTACTCAGCAACAGAGCGGTGCGTTTACCCTGCCACACACTATGCAGCTTTGCTTCAGCAGTGGTGCAATGGTTGGGATCATCAAAGACCTGATTCATCACAGTCACAAAAGTCTCAAAATTATTAAGAGTTGCGCTGTCTTGTTCTTTATAAGGGGTGGCCCAAGCTAGGGCTTCCTCAGTCAGGAGGTTTATAACAAACAATGCCGTCTGTTTCTCAGAAGTAAATGTAAATGTAGTGGGTTGCATCTGGAAGTAAATGCGGCATTGGTTAAGGAAACCTCTGTAATGGTGGCGGTCTCCACTGAACTTAAGTTGTAGAGGCATACATGCGTTAGCAATATCACGGGAGCATAAGTCCAACAATCATCTCTGCAGAGCATGAATTTCCTCCTGTTGCCCATCTACCACACTTTGCAGTTCGGAACATTTTTCTTGATAGGTAACATCGAACTCTTGCAGCTCTGAAATTTGCTGACTGAAAGGAGCCACAGCATTTGCTATAGCTGCCTCCATGTTTAGGCCAGATTATTCTGTCACAATCTGGGGTCAGGCTCGAAGACCAGTTGCTATAGCAGTGGGAAGACTCACACCAAAACCAGCAGAATAGGTACAAAGGCAGGTCACCATGGCGGAGGAGTGGGTTCACCTGAGGTGCGGAGTAGAGACGAGCGAATTATTCAAAAATTCGATTCGGCTGATTCGGCGAATTCGTGGAAAAAAATTGATTCGAGTCGAATATATTCGCTGCGAATTTAACTTATAAAAGGGTGTTTCTAGGCTTCAGAGAGCCTTTATATTAGTGCAGAACACTGTACCTTTAATTTAAATGCCCTTGGAGTCTGCTGGGGAAGAGAAATAATACTGTCAGTCAGTATGACATGCAGATGAGTGCCGTCGATCTTAGAATCACCGCACACTTCACTCATTTGGGCAGTCACGGGGCCAAAACCAGAGTGTGGAGCCACAGTGTGGCGGTGGAGGCAGCAGCAATGGGAGGCCATACAGCACCCTATGACAAAATGGAACCCACCAGCAGTGTGAGGAGACCTGAAAATGGCACATGGCAGAGTGTGGCGATGGAGACAGCAGCAATGGGAGGCCGTACAGGGACCCATGAGACACTCTGGACCTGGCAGCAGCATGAGGAGGCGGTACAGGGGCCCATGACAGATTACGGGCCTGGCAGCAGCATGAGGAGTCGGTACGGGGGCCCATGGCAGATTACGGGCCTGGCAGCAGCAATGGGAGGCCATACAGCACCCTATGACAAAATGGAACCCACCAGCAGTGTGAGGAGACCTGAAAGTGGCACATGGCAGAGTGTAGCGATGGAGACAGCAGCAATGGGAGGCCGTACAGGGACCCATGACACACTCTGGACCTGGCAGCAGCATGAGGAGGCGGTACAGGGGCCCATGACAGATTACGGGCCTGGCAGCAGCATGAGGAGTCGGTACGGGGGCCCATGGCAGATTACGGGACTGGCAGCAGCAATGGGAGGCCCGTAATCTGCCAGCACCCTATGACAAAATGGAACCCACCAGAAGTGTGAGGAGACCTGAAAGTGGCACATGGCAGAGTGTGGCGATGGAGACAGCAGCAATGGGAGGCCGTACAGGGACCCATGACACACTCTGGACCTGGCAGCAGCATGAGGAGGCAGTACAGGGGCCCATGACAGATTACGGGCCTGGCAGCAGCATGAGGAGTCGGTACGGGGGCCCATGGCAGATTACGGGCCTGGCAGCAGCAATGGGAGGCCATACAGCACCCTATGACAAAATGGAACCCACCAGCAGTGTGAGGAGACCTGAAAGTGGCACATGGCAGAGTGTGGCGATGGAGACAGCAGCAATGGGAGGCCGTACAGGGACCCATGACACACTGTGGACCTGGCAGCAGCATGAGGAGGCGGTACAGGGGCCCATGGCAGATTACGGGCCTGGCAGCAGCAATGGGAGGCCTGTAATCTGCCAGCACCCTATGACAAAATGAAACCCACCAGCAGTGTGAGGAGACCTGAAAGTGGCACATGGCAGAGTGTGGCGATGGAGACAGCAGCAATGGGAGGCCGTACAGGGACCCATGACACACTGTGGACCTGGCAGCAGCATGAGGAGGCGGTACAGGGGCCCATGGCAGATTAGGGGCCTGGCAGCAGCAATGGGAGGCCCGTAATCTGCCAGCACCCTATGACAAAATGGAACCCACCAGCAGTGTGAGGAGACCTGAAAGTGGCACATGGCAGAGTGTGGCGATGGAGACAGCAGCAATGGGAGGCCGTACAGGGACCCATGACACACTCTGGACCTGGCAGCAGCATGAGGAGGCGGTACAGGGGCCCATGACAGATTACGGGCCTGGCAGCAGCATGAGGAGTCGGTACGGGGGCCCATGGCAGATTACGGGCCTGGCAGCAGCAATGGGAGGCCATACAGCACCCTATGACAAAATGGAACCCACCAGCAGTGTGAGGAGACCTGAAAGTGGCACATGGCAGAGTGTGGCGATGGAGACAGCAGCAATGGGAGGCCGTACAGGGACCCATGACACACTGTGGACCTGGCAGCAGCATGAGGAGGCGGTACAGGGGCCCATGGCAGATTACGGGCCTGGCAGCAGCAATGGGAGGCCCGTAATCTGCCAGCACCCTATGACAAAATGGAACCCACCAGCAGTGTGAGGAGACCTGAAAGTGGCACATGGCAGAGTGTGGCGTTGGAGACAGCAGCATGAGGAGGCGGTACAGGGGCCCATGGCAGATTACGGGCCTGGCAGCAGCAATGGGAGGCCCGTAATCTGCCAGCACCCTATGACAAAATGGAACCCAGCAGCAGTGTGAGGAGACCTGAAAGTGGCACATAGCAGAGTGTGGCGATGGAGACAGCAGCAATGGGAGGCCGTACAGGGACCCATGACACACTGTGGACCTGGCAGCAGCAAGAGGAGGCGGTACAGGGGCCCATGGCAGAGTGGCGAAGCGTATGCAGCATAAATTGAAGGCCATACAGAGGCCTATGTTAAAAATAATAACTTGTTTGGGGCATGATTCATGGCGGATTTAGTCAGTTGTGTCAGGAACTGGTGGTTTGAAATCCAGACTAATCCACGCCTGATTCATTTTCACAAACGTGAGTCTCTCCACACTTTGGGTGGACAGTCGTGTCCTGCGCGGAGTTACAATACCTCCTGCCGCACTAAACACGCGCTCCGATGCCACGCTACTGGCCGGGCATGACAGCCTTTCAAGGGCAAATTCAGCTAGTTGGGGCCAAAGGTCAAGTTTCGTTGCCCAGTAGTCAAGGGGATTGTCTACCTCGGTTGGCAGGGTGCTGTCCAAGTAGGCCCAAGCCTGTTGTTTGAGCTCCTGCTCCAGGTCCACCTGATGCTGCTGTGGCTGGTTAGTAGTTTCCTCACTGCGCTGGTGAAGAAAGCTACTCATCATCGACTGCAGACTGAGGCAGCCGCTGCTGGTGGAGCTGCCACTGCTCCTACCACCCCACCCCTCCCCTGCTGCCATGGCAGCGGAACGCGAGCGCACAGGGCCCACAGTGTCTGAGGATGAACGTTGGCGCAGAAAGGCAGAGACCAACTGACTACATAGGTGGTTTTTATAGTACGTTATTTTGGCCTCCCTCTCAGCAGGTGTGAAAAAGGCCACCATTTTTGAACGGTAGTGAGGGTCCAACAAGGTGGACAGCCAAAAGTCATCCCTCTGTCTGATGGTTATTATTCGGCTGTCACTACGCAAGCAAACGAGCATGCTATGGGCCATTTGTGCCAAGGAATGCGAGGGACTCCCTGCCTCCATCTCCACAGCATACTGCCACGGTGCGTCTGGGTCCTCTGTCTCCTCCTCCTCTACCAGATGCTCCTGCTCCTCCACTCCTGTCCGCTGAGTGGAAAAACCACCCATTTCACTCAATAATTCCTGAGCACCAATGTCCTCCTCTACCTCCTCCTCTTCTTCCTGTCCTGCCCCCACAGGGGTCATGTAGCGTTGAGATCTGTGCGCCACGTCTACCGCACCCTGACCAGCCATTGTTAACAGCATTTGTTCCAGGACGTGCAACAGAGGAATGACGTCGTTCATCCCATAGTCCTGCCGACTCACGAATAGCGTGGCCTCCTCAAAGGGCCTGAGCAAGCGGCAGGTGTCACGCATGAGCTGCCAATGGCTGACATCGAAGTTACACAGGGGATTACCTTTATCCGCTTGTAACATCAGGAAATCGGTGATGGCCTTTCGCTGTTCGTAAAGGCGGTCTAACATATGTAGGGTTGAATTCCACCTTGTAGCAACGTCGCAGATCAGGCGATGCTGTGGAATTCCATTCTGCCGCTGCAGCTCAAGGAGGGTGTGCTTTGCGGTGTAGGAATGGCTGAAATGCATGCAAAGTTTACGTGACATTTTAAGGATGTCTTGCAGTGGGATGGTGGATTTTAGGAACCGCTTGACAACCAGATTGAACACGTGAGCCATGCATGGCGCATGGCACAACCTTCCTTGACGCAGAGCAGACACCATGTTCTTTCCGTTGTCGGTCAACATGGTTCCGATTTTCAGTTTGCGCGGAGACAGCCATCTGTCGATTTCTCTGTTCATTACACTCAGAAGTTGCTCCCCTGTGTGACTACGTTCGCCAAGGCATACCAGGTGCAGCACAGCGTGACACCGTTGCGCCCTGCACATGTGATATGCCGGTCGGGT
The DNA here is from genome assembly GCF_062004578.1 of Staurois parvus. Lineage (NCBI taxonomy): Eukaryota > Metazoa > Chordata > Amphibia > Anura > Ranidae > Staurois > Staurois parvus. The sequence continues at coordinate 1,250,451 of NW_028317959.1, forward strand.
AATGGGACTTGGCACGGGGGTGGCGGCTGAGGACACGGCGGAAGAAAAGGTGGTAGAGGCGGACATCTTTGCTGGACCAAGGACGTGCAAACGTGGAGGCAAAAGCGGCGTGACCTGTCCAAGTTGCTGGTGCGGCTGTGCCGGCACGTTCACCCAGTGGGCCGTAAATGACATGTACTGTCCCTGACCGTAGTTACAGCTCCACACGTCGGCGCTGCCATGCACTTTGGCAGAGACCGACATGCTCAAAGACTGGCCCACCATCTCTTCTACATGTGAATGCAGGGCTGGCACTGCCTTTTTGGCGAAGAAATGCCGGCTTGGCACTCTCCACCGCGGCGCGGCACAAGCCATCATTTCTCAGAAAGGTGCTGAGTCCACCACTTGGAAAGGGAGGGACTGCAGCACCAGCAACTTGGACAGGAGGACGTTCAGCTTCTGCACCGTCGGGTGCGTGCTCGCAAACTGTTGTCTCTTGGAAACGGATTCCAAGAAAGACTGCTGACGGAATCCGTGAAGAGGCGTAGCAGGAGAAGGAGCATCTGAACGAGCGGAAGATGCCAACGAGCGACAACTCCCCTCAGCAGAGGTGTTGGAGCCTTGACTGGCTGATAGAGGGTGATTGCCGTCGGGTGACGGAGCAAGTAACGGAGCGGGTGATGGAGCGGGGGCTGGGGCAGGCAGAACCGCCGTATCTTTATCACGGTTTTCCCAGGCCACCGAATGGCGACGCTGCATATGCTGACGCAACGCTGTAGTCCCAACATGGGCCCCCTGGCCACGCTTGACTTTCTGGCCACATAGTCGACATACGGCTACGTTTACTTCCTCGGGCGGCTTGACGAAAAATTGCCACACCGCCGAGTAGGAAACTTTGCCCCCACTACTCCTCACTGGCTGACTGCTACTTCCTCCGTGCACACCGGCACCACTACTGGCCGTGGTGGTAGGCTGCAGTGGAGCTGGTGCTCTACTCCGTGGCCGTTTGCCTCCACTGACACTGCTGCGACCCTGCTGCCTCCTGGGCAACCCACCGACTGTTTTGCTCACTGCCAAGCTGGCACCCTCTTCTCCTGATGATGCGGAAGCAATAGCCTGATGACGACGAGGCTGCCAAGTGCGATCAGCCTCATCATCATCAATTAGGGTCTCCGCCTCACTACTAGCCCCCTCGGCTGCGTCTGGGTCAGGAGACAGACCTGTCTCTAGACCGGCTACCGAGCCACTCTCCTCGCCAGTACTTCTTCGCCTGGCTGCTGAAGAGGCGGATGTCTCCCCCCGTTCCTGACCGCCCTCTGTTAGCTCTTCCTCACTGTACAGTGGGGCTGAGCCCACAGCATGCGATACTTTGCTTGGTGAGGGAACACCAAAGGACAGGGGCAGGTAGAGGACACGTGATTTCAGTGGGCTTGCTCCCGGGCCATGCCAACTAACGGTTGTGTCTGACGTACCCACCGACCGTTGGCTGTAGGTGTCAGAGGTGACCTGGGAAGAGGAAGACGACCGAGCCAACCAATCGATGACGGCAGGGTTGTCGGTGGAGACACGACCGCTGGATGACACCGGGAGCACTGGCCTCTGGCTGCGACTAGTGCTGCCTCGACCCCTTCCTCTGCTGCCACGTCTGCTCGCTCCTAAAACATTGCCTCCTCTGCCACTCCTCTGCGTGTTGTCTGACATACTGTTTAATTCTATAAGCACCCCAAAAATAACGTAACGATTCTGTGTCCCTGAGTAACAATTCTGTGTCCCAGAGTAACAATTCTGTGTCCCTGAGTAACAATTCTGTGTCTGTCCCTGAGTAAAAATTCTGTGTCCCTCAGTAACAATTCTGCGTCCCTGAGTAACAATTCTGTGTCCCTGAGTAACGATTCTGCGTCCCTGAGTAACAATTCTGTGTCCCTGAGTAACGATTCTGTGTCCCTCAGTAACGATTCTGTGTCCCTGAGTAACAATTCTGTGTCTGTCCCTGAGTAACAATTCTGTGTCCCTGAGTAACAATTCTGTGTCTGTCCCTGAGTAACAATTCTGTGTCCCTGAAACAATTCTGTGTCCCTCAGTAACAATTCTGTGTCCCTGAGTAACAATTCTGTGTCCCTGAGTAACAATTCTGTGTCCCTCAGTAACAATTCTGTGTCCCTGAGTAACAATTCTGTGTCTGTCCCTGAGTAACAATTCTGTGCCCCTGAGTAACAATTCTGTGTCCCTGAGTAACAATTCTGTGTCTGTCCCTGAGTAACAATTCTGTGTCCCTGAGTAACAATGAGTAACAATTCTGTGTCCCTCAGTAACAATTCTGTGTCCCTGAGTAACAATTCTGTGTCCCTGAGAAACAATGAGTAACAATTCTGTGTCCCTCAGTAACAATTCTGTGTCCCTGAGTAACAATTCTGTGTCCCTGAGTAACAATGAGTAACAATTCTGTGTCCCTCAGTAACAATTCTGTGTCCCTGAGTAACAATGAGTAATAATTCTGTGTCCCTCAGTAACAATTCTGTGTCCCTGAGTAACAATTCTGTGTCCCTGAGTAACAATTCTGTGTCTGTCCCTGAGTAACAATTCTGTGTCCCTGAGTAACAATTCTGTGTCCCGGAGTAACAATTCTGTGTCCCGGAGTAACAATTCTGTGTCTGTCCCTGAGTAACAATTCTGTGTCCCTGAGTAACAATTCTGTGTCCCTCAGTAACGATTCTGTGTCCCTCAGTAACAATTCTGTGTCTGTCCCTGAGTAACAATTCTGTGTCCCCGAGTAACAATTCTGTGTCCCTGAGTAACAATTCTGTGTCTGTCCCTGAGTAACATTGCTGTGTCCCTGAGTAACAATTCTGTGTCCCTGAGTAACAATTCTGTGTCCCTGAGTAACAATGAGTAACAATTCTGTGTCCCTCAGTAACAATTCTGTGTCCCTGAGTAACAATTCTGTGTCCCTCAGTAACGATTCTGTGTCCCTGAGTAACAATTCTGTGTCCCTGAGTAACAATTCTGTGTCCCTCAGTAACGATTCTGTGTCCCTCAGTAACAATTCTGTGTCCCTGAGTAACAATTCTGTGTCTGTCCCTGAGTAACAATTCTGTGTCCCTGAGTAACAATTCTGTGTCCCTGAGTAACGATTCTGTGTCCCTGAGTAACGATTCTGTGTCCCTCAGTAACGATTCTGTGTCCTTCAGTAACAATTCTGTGTCCCTGAGTAACAATTCTGTGTCTGTCCCTGAGTAACAATTCTGTGTCCCTGAGTAACAATTCTGTGTCCCTGAGTAACAATTCTGTGTCCCTGAGTAACAATGAGTAACAATTCTGTGTCCCTCAGTAACAATTCTGTGTCCCTGAGTAACAATTCTGTGTCCCTGAGTAACAATGAGTAACAATTCTGTGTCCCTCAGTAACAATTCTGTGTCCCTGAGTAACAATTCTGTGTCTGTCCCTGAGTAACAATTCTGTGTCCCTCAGTAACGATTCTGTGGCCCTGAGTAACAATTCTGTGTCCCTGGGTAACAATTCTGTGTCTGTCCCTGAGTAACAATTCTGTGTCCCTGAGTAACAATTCTGTGTCCCTCAGTAACGATTCTGTGTCCCTCAGTAACAATTCTGTGTCCCTCAGTAACAATTCTGTGTGTGTCCCTGAGTAACAATTCTGTGTCCCTGAGTAACAATTCTGTGTCCCTGAGTAACAATGAGTAACAATTCTGTGTCCCTCAGTAACAATTCTGTGTCCCTGAGTAACAATTCTGTGTCCCTGAGTAACAATGAGTAACAATTCTGTGTCCCTGAGTAACAATTCTGTGTCCCTGAGTAACAATTCTGTGTCTGTCCCTGAGTAACAATTCTGTGTCTGTCCCTGAGTAACAATTCTGTGTCCCTCAGTAACGATTCTGTGTCCCTCAGTAACAATTCTGTGTCCCTGAGTAACAATTCTGTGTCCCTGAGTAACAATTCTGTGTCTGTCCCTGAGTAACAATTCTGTGTCCCTGAGTAACAATTCTATGTCCCTGAGTAACAATTCTGTGTCCCTCAGTAACGATTCTGTGTCCCTGAGTAACAATTCTGTGTCTGTCCCTGAGTAACAATTCTGTGTCCCTGAGTAACAATTCTGTGTCCCTGAGTAACAATGTGTAACAATTCTGTGTCCCTCAGTAACAATTCTGTGTCCCTGAGTAACAATGAGTAACAATTCTGTACCCTCAGTAACAATTCTTTGTCCCTGAGTAACAATTCTGTGTCTGTCCCTGAGTAACAATTCTGTGTCCCTCAGTAACGATTCTGTGTCCCTCAGTAACAATTCTGTGTCCCTGAGTAACAATTCTGTGTCTGTCCCTGAGTAACAATTCTGTGTCCCTGAGTAACAATTCTGTGTCCCTGAGTAACAATTCTGTGTCCCTGAGTAACAATTCTGTGTCTATCCCTGAGTAACAATTCTGTGTCCCTGAGTAACAATTCTGTGTCCCTGAGTAACAATTCTATGTCCCTGAGTAACAATTCTGTGTCCCTCAGTAACGATTCTGTGTCCCTGAGTAACAATTCTGTGTCTGTCCCTGAGTAACAATTCTGTGTCCCTGAGTAACAATTCTGTGTCCCTGAGTAACAATTCTGTGTCTGTCCCTGAGTAACAATTCTGTGTCCCTGAGTAACAATTCTGTGTCCCTCAGTAACAATTCTGTGTCCCTGAGTAACAATGAGTAACAATTCTGTGTCCCTCAGTAACAATTCTGTGTCCCTCAGTAACAATTCTGTGTCCCTGAGTAACAATTCTGTGTCTGTCCCTGAGTAACAATTCTGTGTCCCTGAGTAACAATTTTGTGTCCCTGAGTAACAATTCTGTGTCCCTCAGAAACGATTCTGTGTCCCTCAGTAACAATTCTGTGTCCCTGAGTAAAAATTCTGTGTCTGTCCCTGAGTAACAATTCTGTGTCCCTGAGTAACAATTCTGTGTCCCTGAGTAACAATTCTGTGTCTGTCCCTGAGTAACAATTCTGTGTCCCTGAGTAACAATTCTGTGTCCCTGAGTAACGATTCTGTGGCCCTAAAGTCTGTGTGGCCCTAACTCTGTCCCTCAATACAGACAGGTCTGTCTCTCTTGAATGACCGGAGGCTAATGGACAATTCTAAAATGGCCGCGATTTATAGCTCCACCATTACACAGTGCTGGCTGGCTGGCCGCTGATTGGCTAATGCGATCACATGTCATGAATGAATGCATTATGGGTCAGCGCGCCTTGTCTGCGCACCTTCCCAGAGATCCCCACTCCGTCGCCACACATGTCGCCACCATTTTTGGGAAAATTCGATTAGTGCGTCCGAAGTTGGCTAATCTTCGGATTCGTCGCAAATCGAATATTTCCCAATCTTCGAAACGAATTCCACTTCGCCATGTTCGATTCGCTCATCTCTAGTGCGGAGTCTAAGTACTAACCGGTGTTCACCAGAGCTCCTGATGTTGGAGATGGATTTTTCTGCGTGTTAGCACCAGGTCGCGGTTCTCAGGATCACTCCACCAGAAGGTGAGCAAGTGGAGTTCCAGTAGCGTATTAAGCAATTAAGGATCAAACAGAAGCGTAGTCAGTAAATGAGCCAAAGGTCGGTAATGAGCAGTCGCAGGTTGGGATCAGGCAGAAGCATAGTCGAGAACAAGCCAAGGGTCAATAACAAATGGTAGCAAAATACCACTCATTATTGAAGGATGACAGCAGAGAAGGCAAGGAGTGAGATACTGGCTGGAGACAGCACAATAATCTGGCAAACAGGAAGTGCAAAGACATGGCTTAAATCAGAAAGTTCATGGGAGGAAGTTCAAGGTTTAGAAGAAGACAAGAATCAAGGCAGGATTATCCAATGGATCAGGCAGAATGATCCGTCCAAACATTTCATTCAAGGAGGAACTTGGGGAGATTTTCACTGAGGAGTGGAGTAATGTCGATAGGAGGACCTCCTTACCGAACAACTCAGCCAAGCTCTATCCGTTCAAGTCAGAAGATATCAAGTATTTGGAATCAGCCCCTCTGGTGAATGCAGCCTTGATGAGGCTAGCTAAGCACGTTACCCTCCTCCTTGAGGATTCAGTGTCCTTCAAGGACAACCTAGAAAGAAGAATCTATTCTGATCTAAAACAAATCTACGCTATGGCAGGGATGGCCTGCAAGCTGACACTTGGCCTAGTGGCCTTATCCAAAGCTATGGAAGTGTGGTCGGATGACGTGGATGTGGCTTTCGGAGGAGTTCTGGAAGAGGTGGCCAGGAATTCAGCCAATTCGGGAGCTGAGGTTTGCATCTGCCTTTCTGGGGGAGGACTCGATCAACCTTACCCATCTGCTGGCTCAGATTATGCTGTCCTCAGTTACAGCCAAACATGCGTTGTGGCTTCGGCCCTAGTTGGCCTATCCAGCCTCTAAACAGGCATGGTGCAAGATTCCTTTTGAGGGTTCTTACCTGATTCGGAACAAACTGGACAGCGCTATAGCCTGGGCTACTGGCAAGAGGTCCGGTTTCCTGCCTCAGGATCAGTGTCTTCTAGGCCAGAAGAGGACTCAGCCCAGAAGTTAAGGCTCGGAACGTGCAAGGGACACACGCCTTTACAAGCCGGGCCGTGAATTTAAGAGAAGCTGGAGGAGAAGCCGGTCATGTTTTTAGAAGTCCTCAAAGTCCTCCTCGACCTCTGGTGATCTTGAGGCCTGCCCTGCTCAGACAGGCCAGGTGGGGACATGCCTTCACCATTTTTGGTATGTCTGGGTGGAATAAATCTGGGACTTCTGGGCCATCAGCACTGTATCTTCATGCTATTGGTGCATCTCAGCTTTCGGATCTGGTTCCTCTTCCTCTCAAGCCAGACCTGTTGTCACAGGGGGCCATTCTTCACCCTTGCCCAGCCCGGCTTCATCTAATGGTCTGGTTCTTGACAGGGGGAGGCTGGAGGCCTGAGGCTGTCCAGTTGAAGTCATCCCTACCCTGATGAAAGCCAGGACAGCAACAGAGTCTATGGAAGAGTCTGGTCTAAGTTTGTGGACTATATTTCGGCTGTGGGTGAATCCTATAGTAATCCAAGGGTTCAGGATGTCCTGGGACTCCTACAGTCAGGCCTGGATCTTCCCCTGTCGGTCAGCACTCTCAGGGTTCAAATGTCAGCCATCTCGGCCTTCACTGGAGTATCATGGGACGACCACTCTTATCCATCATTTTTTCAAGAGGGCGGTAAAGTTGAGGCCCCAGAGAAAACCTAGGTTCCCAAAATGGAACCTCCCGCTTGTCCTCGACTTCTTCACTGGAATAGTTGCAGACTCAGCTGGTTCACCCATAGTTAGGGAGCTCTCCATCAAGGCGGCCTTTCTGGTGGTGGTTACATCAGCAAACAGAGCCTCTGAAATTGGGAATCTTGGCCGTAAAGAACCGTTTTTTACATTTTTCCCGGATCTAGTGGTCCTCATCCCTATGCTAGGTTCTAATCCTAAAGTGACCTCGTTCTTCCACAAAAACTAGGAGATTGTCCTGCCAAAGTTTAGGGCCTCTGAAGACAATGACATTCACCCCTTGGACATAGGTGAGACCTTAAAGCTGAACTTGCAGGTCACAGCATCCTTCCATAGGTCAGTCTGTCTATTCATCCTTCTCCATGGGAAGAGTAAAGGAGATCAGGCTTCTTCCAATGCAATCGCAGCCTGGATTGTCCAGGCCGTCCAAATGGCCTACAGAGCTAAGGGCTTGGCATCTCCAGAGGCGGTGACCACCCACTCAACCAGAATTGTGTCTACGTCCTGGGCGGCTTCCCGGCATGTCACCCCTAAGATGATCTGCAGAGCGGCCTCATGGTCCTCAATCAACACTTTTATGGCTCATTACTGTGTAGAGCCTGCTTCCTTATCCTCTGGTAATTTTGGTTTGAGAGTCCTCTTGGTTGATGGGGCAAATTAAAGTCTTTGTTTGAGTAACTGCCCACCCATGTGTGTATCGCTAGTTATTTTCCATACGTATGCTGCCATGGAGTCTGTCAGGAAAATTTAACATTTCCTATCAAATACTTAATATCATTTTCCTTTCCTGATGGACTCCATGGCAGCAGGAATACCCTCCCAATGCCATGAGTAGGCTAGTTATGGAACATGGCCTCTGGTGAGGAGCAAAAATTTATGGGAGTGGAGTCCTATAGGAAAGGAGAGGGTGGGGCTAACCCATGCATATGCTGCCATGGAGTCCATCAGGAATGGAAAATTACATAAAGTATTTGATGGGAAATTTCTGTTTTTCTGATAAATCTGTTGGGATATTTATGCTGAGCACTGTGTATGCTTTATTAGTGGACTGTTGGGCTGCTCATTAGGTCTATGGGTTAGACAAGTTACATAGTTACATAGTTAGTCTGGCTGAAAAAAGACAAAAGTCCATCCAGTTCAACCATCAAAAAAAAAAAAAGTTATAATCCTATACCCACAGTTGATCCAGGGGAAGGCAAGAAAAACCCAGAAAACCATGATCCAATTTGCTCCTGCTGGGAAAAAAATTCCTTCCTGATTTCCCGAGAGGCAATCGGATATTCCCTGGATCAACTTTACCTATAAATGTTAGTATCCAGTTATAGTCTGTGTATTTAAGAATGATCAGCTAAGTTTAATGATCAGCTAAGGAGCATGTGATCTTCTACAGCAGCCCAAAGAGTTATTATTACTCTATGAAATGTTTCCAGTCTCTAAGACTTAAAATTTCTGAATTGCCTTAGCATATCTGTATTACACGAAAAGTCAAGAAATCAAGAAAATTAACTATTTTGTTTTAAATTGCTCCATTCAGTTGGAACCATAAGAAGACCATATTATCCATTAGATTTTCTTACCATTACAAGGGTCTAATACAGTTATGGAAGTTGGACCCAATAAATCAGTGTGTATAGTATAATCAGGTTATAGGTGATTATTCAACCATACTCAATCAGGGTTCCTCTAGAGATTGTTAGGGGGTTCTTGAGCTTTGACTGATTGACCTACCAACGGATGGTGCCTGCATAGTTCTGGTGTCAGTGCCACTTGGTACAACCAGCTTCATGGCACTAATGGTCATTTTAGCTGTAGCATTCTGACCATTATGATAACAGGGGCAGTATTCTCATTGATGACAAATGTAAGGAGCATTTTTCCCTGTGACCCTTAATTAGTTGGTTTTATTCAGTTTTACTTATTTACTCAATAAATCAGTGTGTATGGTACAATGTATAATCAGGTTATAGGTTATTATATCAACCATTCTCAACCAGGGTTCCTCCTGAGACTGCTAGAGGTTTCTTGAGCTTTGACTAATTTACCTTCCATCTAATGACACCTGCATAGATCCAGGGCCAGTGTCACTTGGTACAACCAGCTTCACGACACCAGGGGTCTTTTTGACCATTCTGACCACTATTGTAAGAGAAGTATTCTTTTCAATGAGACCAATGCAAGGGACATTTTTCCCACTGACCCCTAATGAGTTTGCATTAGTAGGGTTTCCCGATACCTGAAAATTTCAAGGGTTCCTCTGGGGTTGGAATATAGAAAGACTGGATTAGATCATCACTATAGAGCAATATCATTATAAGAAATAAACAGAAAGATGATTTTCCCAACTGTTTATTCCAGTCAGAGCCTTTGCTATTGCTTGATTTAAATATAACGCCTAAAGTCATTAAAACTTCAGTGTCAAAAGTGATACAACAAACCTGATTCTAGATGCTGCATGATTGCTTATAAATTCTTTTCTTTTTTTGCAGCTAACACAAGCAATAAGGTTTTCTAATACAAACAATTATATTTTCCTTTCTCAAAGCTTGTCGTTTGTGTACTGCGAAGGGTGAGAACCACAATTTCAATACCACTTTGAAGAAACAAACTTGTGAAAAACTTGTGAAAATATTCAGTGTAAATTACATATAAAATAAGTTTATTGTCTGTAAGCTAAGATAGAAACCCATAAGAAAAAAACAGACTCAATGAATAAGTTAAAGTGTATCTGAACTCAAAAACAAAAATATAAATATACATATGCAGCTTACAGTCCGAGGATGTGGTGGTTGTTTAGTGTTTTTTCAGCCTTCTCTTATTTATTTTTTTAACTGGTGATCCTGTCAGTAATACACCTTATGTCCTAGGGTGACAACACTCCCTCTTCATATTGTATCTATGGAATAGCAGCATTGTCAACCTAGGCTACTCTCCTGATTTGGACTAAAAACATATCCTACTCTCTTTATCTCCATTACAGGTAGGGTGGGGGGGATTTGTAGTTTACAGAAGACAACTTGGAAGGAAGACAGCATTGTTTGAGATTCAATTTTACTTGACAAGAAGTGAGAAGGACACTGGTTTTCTGTCAGGATCAACAGGTATTTTGTATTTAACTTGAAAAAAGAAACCTATGCAGCTACCACATCTAAGGACTGGAAACAATATTATACAATATTTTTGTTCTTGGATTTAGATACATTCGATTCTTTGGAAAACCACAAGGAAGGCCTAAAACAATCTTGGGATGGTGTTTGGTGTCATTGGCCATGTACTTGACAAATAGTCAACTCATTAAACAATAATAAATATATTTTTAATGGTACCTGTTGTCAGTTTAAGACATAATAAACTCTGTCAGGTCAGATGGTAGGTTCAGGGCTTAAAAAGTTTGGTTTCTATTAGAAGTTAGACTTCCAGAGAAATTTTAAAAACCAATATAACAGAAAAAAATATGACTTCCCAAAGCAATGTGATAAAATAATTAAAAAATAAAAAAAATCTTAGAATAGGTAAATCGAGTGCAAGGTCTTTGATGAGGAGGCTTTCTTCAAATCTCTTAGCTATGACCTTGGTCTTTGGCTTTCACCTGGACTTTAGGCCTAAATTACAGAGTTGACTTTTATGTCCTCATAAATCATGTAAATCATGTATTTAGGCCTTAAAAGGGAGCTATTATTTTAGTGCTTGCCTATGAATAAAAACCTGCATGCATTGCAAGCTCTATAGAAAATCTTGAATATTAATGGGGATACCCCAGGATCTTGTTGCCTAAATACCATGATAGTTATTAGACTTCAGTGAGCATAAAAAGTGTACAAATACTGGATAACCAAAAATATAGTCCCATCTAACAAAGGACATTTGAGGCTGTGCAGACAAGAAAGGATTTAACAGTCTCTTTAAGTTTGAAAGCACATATAGACCCTGTGTGTTCCAAAAGGTGACCACGACATGTAAACTGCTTCAGAGGGAGGATGGGTGGAATTCTTAATCCACTTCTTCAATGGTGGGTCCAGAAGAACCACCAGCTGCAGTGCCACCAGCTCCAGGAAATCCTCCAGGCATTCCACCAGGCATCCCACCAGGCATCCCACCAGGCATACCAGCTCCGCCAGCACCTTGGTACAGCTTGGTGATGATGGGATTGCAGAGGTTTTGGAGCTCCTTCTGCTGATGTTCATACTCCTCCTTCTCGGCCATCTTAGCAGAAAAGACAGAAAGATGCAGATGAGGACAGTGGTTGGTAATGTTCATGGTGCAGCAATGAGCAAATCATAGAAAAGAAGTCACATTTGTGGAAGCAGTTGTTTTAAATTTCAAAAACAGAAGCTAGAACAAGCCCATTTACTAGAAATTCAGACTACTTGTCTTATTGATTGCAGGACAGAGTAGCAACCCTGTGCAGGATTCAGGTCAATCCTAGCAGGGGCTCACATCGGGCTATGTCTTTTCAACCAATCACCAAGCATGAATACTGTCACATGGGAGTAAAGCTAGTGAATCTAATGTTCTCTCACAACCAAAATACTGGGTATTACCCTCAACTTTTCCAGGTGAACAAAGAGACAAGGGAGCAAGCGGAAAGCAGGTGTAAGCTGCTGTTGGGAGTACAGGGCTATATTTAACATGTTTCTTTGCCTCCATAGGCAAAATATAGCTTCACTAACACAAAATCCTTACTTTCAGTTTTTTATACCCAAATGTCTTTTAGGGGTTCTCCACATTCCAATAGTTATTCCATTTACTTAGAATCAGAAATCAGAGGACAGTGTAGATTATTACAGTTTATGTGGACATTCCATTTGCATGTTGCCAATCCAATGTCTATTGACCCAGCAGATGCTCAGTGGATAACTGAGGGAGAAGGGAATACATGATAGATTAAACACATTAGAAAACCTGCTCCAATCCCTAGTGCTTACCACAACAGCATCTGAATGCATCTTTCTTCTCTCTATAAGTATAGGATTGAATGCCTAGCTGAGCCAAGAACTAACTAAAATTTATAGAGCAGCTTGTGGACAGCAGTGGGCACCTTTAGGCCCTTGGAATAAAATTGAAAATCGCTTCTCGGACTTTTGGCTAAGATCAAGTGTAGTATCTATTCTTATAAGTGTCTAGTAGGGGTGCTACACCATAATTGTGGTCTTCTGGCTGGGGAAGCTGGCTGTACAGTATCCCTGCTTGTATAATAGGCTTACTGAGGAACCTTTCCTGTGGGAAGAAATCCAAACTAAGCTCCCACTGGGTAAGGTGGGGGTCGGTAATACCTTCTTCCTTAGTGTAAAGGATTCTTTGGGGCCCTGTGCCTCTTGATTTCAGCAGAACTGCCTAGTCTGGCTGAGGGTCTAGAAGGCAGAGAGCCTGTGGTGTCAAGCATCCGCTAGGAGTGGCTACCCAAGAGTGCTCTTAGTATCACTATAAGGTCAAAACCCACTGTGAGAACAAGCACTAGGCCATGACACCACTTCTTTTTTCTGCACCTTGACTCATAGGCTAGGCCTTGTGGACTGTAGATCTGGGTCTTCAGGCCTACTGTGAGGTCTAGGCGAAGATCAGGTTCCTTCCTCCTTGGGGGGGAGGATATCTTTGCAGGAGACCCCCCACCCTGTATTAGGCACCCAGTAGGTTCTAGCCATGAGCAGAGGGTTCTTCCTTTTGGCTAGGTGGACCAAAGTGTAATTGCCCTTGTTAGGAGCCTTGTACTCTGGGGATGTCCTTCCTCTTCAGAAAGGAACTAGTGACACATTCTGTGCAATTTTTGTGTTTACGTCATGTGCACTGCTTTGGTTCACTTCGTTTTTTGATTTTTTTGCAGGATCAGAAAAAAACAAAGGGAACATGGTAGTGTTATTACCATTGGTATGAGTAGATATTGTATAACAATGTCAACCATTTTATCTAATGCTTTGCAATAGCTCCAAAGTGGAAACAAGTCTAACTACTCACTATATTACAAGCCTGAAATTGATTTATTACTCCATTCAACAAACTGACCACTCCATCCAATGTACAAACCTTCTAACGCATTTTACTCTGTAGGAGGTTACTCATACCATACGAGCATCTTATTTGATGATTGACATGGTTATACAATAACTGTTCAATGACTGGTCATTACTAGTCAGTGATAAAGTTTTGCTGTTCCATACACAGGAACGTATCTACAAGAATTAAAACTATCTAGTCTGCAGCAGTAATCATTGTCAATGACTGTTTTGAAAAATGTGTTAAAAAACAATACTTTGTTTAAAGACTCCACCCAGGTTATGTGTGACATTATTTACAAAAATAAATTGTTCATATGATAATATAAACACATACCTGGTTCCTGTCTAACCAGGAGATGACCTCATTACATTTGTCCAATATTTTCTGTTTATCGTCTGAGCTAATCTTGTCCTTCAGCTTCTCATCCTCCACAGTGCTCTTCATATTGAAAGCCAAGGACTCCAGAGAATTCTTGGCTGCAATCTTATCCCTCTGGGCTTCATCTTCAGCCTTGTACCTATCTGCTTCTGTGACCATACGCTCAATCTCCTCCTTGCTGAGACGGCCTGCCGGAAAAGTTTATACACATACACTTTATTCTAAATGGTATAAAATATTTAATTGGTTAGGCTTCAATGTTTAAAAATGTCCTTTTTTAACAAAAGACTGAATTTCCAAGACATTGACATACACATTTTGTAAGAATACAATAATAATGTCACTTAATAGGTCAAATTCAAGCCGCATGGGCTCCAGTGATGTGCATTAGAAAAGTGTGTGCATGCTTGATTTCTAAAGTGCTGACCTGCATTTTCCACCTTTTTGGCAAATGAAAAAGGGAAGAATTTCCCAAGACTGCTGTACTGTAATACATACTTTTTTTTATTTTAACTCACATTTAGGGTAAAATACATTATGTTACACATGAACACGTACTGTATTATATAATATAAATCAAAGGAATCTGAGGCACTCATAGGAGGTATAGTACAAAAATAGTGGTAGTTTAACTAGCATAGTAAATTACCACTATTTGAATTTTACGAGTCCTGAGAGTTCCTTAGATTCCTTTGCTGTCTCTTGTCTCTGAATGCTGTAGGTTGCACCCAAAGTTCATGCTCCAGTTTACTGCTGTCTGCCATTACAGATAGATAGATAGATAGATAGATAGATAGATAGATAGATAGATAGATAGATAAATAGAAAGCTAGAGCATGAAGTTTGGGTGCAACTTGCAAATACAGTATATATAGAAAAATACAGCGTGTGTGTATATATATATATATATATGTGTATATATATATATACTGTGTATATATATATATATATATATAATTTCTTTTTTATTATTTAACTCATTTTTATGGGTGTATGCAAACATTACACATGTACAGAACAAAAAATTAGTTTTATTTAATTTCCTTAAGTTACTAAGTTTCATTACATTCGTAACGAAATTCGTTTTGTTTCGTTTATTTGTTTTCGACCGAATTCTAAATTTTTCCAATGGATTCAAAGTATTTGTATCAAATACATTCAAATTCATTGTGAAGAATAGCTGGTTGTTAATGAGCGGGGCGGCATGCCAGCCATGGCATCCAAACCAGTGTAACATTTAAAAAACAAAACACTGAGGGCATCCCCACCCAATCTATACCAGACAAATTTTAACAAAAAAACCCCAAAAACCATGTCCCCCGAAGTAAATCCAACATGAAAGCCGTCCCCTGTAAAAAAAAAAAAAAAAAAAAAAAAAAAAAAACAGGTCCGCACTCATCACTTGCCTCCCAGCATCTGACAGCTTCAGTTCCCACCAATGGTAAATAAACAAAGGGGAGGGGTCACCTGATGACAGGTGACCCCACACTTTTGTTTATTTACCATCAGCACTGGGTACTGGAACTGTCAGTTGGCGGGTGCACAAAGGTGCGAGGTCACCCACTATTACCAATGGCCACACCCCTTTGTTTATTTACCATCTGTGGGAACCAAAGCTTTCAGGCGCCAGCAGGCAAGTGACGAGTGCAGACCTGTTTGGCGGTGGCATCGTCCATTGTTCACATGGGGGAGCAGGATGTGGGGGCCCCATTGTAAAGCCCCCTTGTCCCCATGAACATGGGGACAAGGTGCTTTTGGGGGGACCCCTGCCCAGAAGCACCCCCCTTCAGGTCATATGGCCTGGTATGGTTCAGGAGCAGGAACAATTATGTGACAATTATACTAGTACAGACGAGATACATTTTGGTTTGCGTGACACAATTGAACTTGTTGGTGCCTTCATGAAATTGTTAAGCCTTGGTCATTACATACTTTCTCTACTAACCTTTGTCATTGGTAATGGTGATCTTATTTTCCTTGCCGGTGCTTTTGTCTACAGCAGACACATTCATAATTCCATTGGCATCAATGTCAAAGGTCACTTCAATTTGGGGAACCCCACGTGGAGCAGGTGGGATACCGGTTAGCTCAAATTTTCCCAGAAGATTGTTGTCCTTGGTCATCGCTCTTTCACCTTCAAATACCTGCCAGAAAAGACAGGAAAACTATAGGCTATTATTCTGTGGCTTTATAGATGCCAACCATGTTGGCAGTTCAGTCAAACAGAATTACTGTTACCCAACCAAATGATCAGAAATTTGTGAGGGGTGTTATTTTTCATATATTTTCTGTCTATAATTATGAAGCATGGAGTACAAAGGTTCACGTTTTTCAGCTGTCATCACAGAACCATTGGTAAAATTGGTGTGCAGTTTTTACAATTAAGGACATTTTTGGCAAAATTGATTTACAATTTTCCTGTGAACAAAATGTTGCCATGTAGACAACTTGAGTGAAATTTGGCAGAAAAAAATTGTTTTGTATTCAAACAAAGAGCTAATTTGGTGATTAATGCCTTTGTGGATAAACCCCAAAGCTAACCACTGCATTAAACACAAACCCTTTCTAGAGAAGCAAAGGGTTAGAGTTTATAGTTGCATTTTTCTCTTCTTCAGTGTCTAACACCATGTTCTTAAACCAACAGGTTTTTGGTACACAAACAAAATCAGGATCAGAGATTCCATAACACTCAGAAGCCATTTGAAGCCAATCAACAAAACAGTATTTCTGGAATGAAAACTTTGGTGTTTCCATTGAGAGATTTCCCCTCTATTGCTGTTCTGGTGAACTCAAAATTCTGGATTTCCCATAACTTTTACTTCTAGTAACAATGATCAAAAGAACGAATAAAGAGGGTAAAGTTTTATTTTCTTGAGTGCAACAAGTAAAAACATTTATTCTGGACACACATCAGTGGACTGGCACTCCCATCCTGTACTCCCACTTCATGGCTTTACTAGAACCATAAACATTTTTAGAAGAGGAGATCCCCTAACCCTTGGGGACCACTTAAAGCCAACTGCACCCTTAAAAACAAACAAAAAAAGAATATCAGAAGCCAAAAACTTTAGTTTCTCTATTGAAATATTCCCGCCTATTGCTGTTTTAATTAACTCAAAATTTTGAATTTCCCATCACTTTTAATTCTGGTAACAATGGTCAACAGGACAAATAAAGAGGGTAACTCTCACTAACTTTTATTCTATTAAATATAACAAGTAATAGCATTTATTCTTGATACACATTAGTGGACCTGCATGCCTATCCTTTACTCTTACTTCATGCAGTAGAACCGTTTTTGTGGTTTCTTTAATATAACCACACCTAAAATTCCAGCATTAGTCTGCCTTACCATGATATAAGCCATAAAAAACAATTAGGGCACTATACTTTTATTAAAAAAAGCTTTAGATTATTTAATTTTATCTTAATAGTTGACTCAAATGCATTTTACTGAATGGTGAAATTTCACCAAATTATCCATATTTTGGGTTCATCCCTATTTAAAATTTCGATTATCACACCTGTGTTTCTACCTGAAATTATTAGCTATACTGGTCTGTCAGCACCCATTACCTGAATAAGGACTCCTGGCTGGTTGTCAGAGTAGGTGGTGAAGGTCTGGGTCTGCTTGGTGGGTATGGTGGTATTACGTTTAATTAGCACAGTCATGACTCCTCCAGCTGTCTCTATACCAAGAGAGAGAGGGGTGACATCCAACAGCAGAAGATCCTGAACATTTTCCGATTTGTCACCGGACAGGATTGCAGCTTGAACAGCTAATATAAGAAAAATAAATAAATACCAGAACATCAGAGGAATGGAATTTTAATCATTAAAAGTAACAAGAGATTTAAAGGTTATTTGGAACATTAATTAAATGTAAATACTAGAAGCATCTTTACAGGTTGCAAAGAGTGTTAATATCTACACAACTAGCAGGTTACAATGTATATTTGTTCACAACAGCCACAACAATAAATGATTGTCGCTTGCTGTGGGTTACTGTATGTTGCTCATTACTGTCTAATTTATTTACTTAAAGCTGGAGCTGAACTTCAAATAGAAGCTAAATACACATATATATTTTCTGCTATCTGCCAAATGATTTTTCATTCTGTTTAGCTAGTTTTGTGATTTACACAAATTTGACACTGCAGTAAGAGGAGGGATGTAGCGCATTATTTTACAAATTGCCACTGCCAAATATTATGGCTAAATCAATCAAGTTTACTATGGGGGTGCAATGGGATATTTTGGGAAGAGATAGAATCCCTGTAAGGTATTTGTTGCTGTGTATGACACCCATTCAAGAGATTTCCCAATGTCTTGGTATTAAAGTATACAGAAGTGTGGAGAAAACTCTCCAGTGTGGACAGATGTCAATTATAAAACTTACAGGTGTCCTTGCTAGAGATGGGAAGGCCTAGATAAAAATTGAAAAATAGGGAAAACTGTTTTTTTTTCTGGTTTTTTTTCCAAAGCCATTTTTTTTCTGGAAAAAAAAAAAAAGGAGTGTGGAATATGTTCCACAATGCTAAATAATATGTCTGTCACATGGTATTCAAACTATATAACATGATAACATGGGAAGGCCTTAATGAAAGATTTATGAGACTTTATGTAAATCCTAAATTATTGCAAGTTCTCTCAGCTGAAGACCAGGGAATCCTGGAATACAATTCAAGCAACACTGTACTTCTCAGTGCAGTTCTCAAACAAGAGAAGTGTGCATTTCTGCTACTAGGGGGCACTGCATGGGAAAGGCTCCAGTGTAGCTTTTCTGGAAAAACAAACAGGGGAAATTTTTTTTTTCCCATGCCATCAACATTTCCAGAAATTGTTCATCTCTAGTTCTTACCGTTCCCCACTTTTACTCAAAACTAAAAAAAAAAAGCTTTGTCAGGGGTTGGCATTAAAGTGTACTGTATCTAAAACCAAAACTTATGTTTTTTTTGGGTAGAGTGGAGAATTGGTAGAACAGGGGCCAAGCGAGAAAAATGGGGACAGTTGTTCCAATGATAGATGTTTCAGAAAGATGTACGTTACTTTGGAGGGGTTTAAGTACTTACCTGAAGTTAATACTCCCTGTTGGGACAAAAAAACTGACAATTGTTTTAACCATTTACTACTCTATTCAAAACAAAAAAAAGTTTTATCTTCAGATGCTTACTTTAACATCTGGATGCTGCATTGCACATGAAGCTGTGTCAGTAATGTGACTGACAAAGTAGGGTTTTTAATTTATGGCAGTACTACTATTTAGGCCACAAATATCCAAAATCGGCACCATGCCATTTTTTTTATTTTGTTAATTAGTAGGATAGTGCTCAGGTGTTATACATTTCTGTACATAGAATATAAGACTTACCTGCTCCATAGGCTACAGCCTCATCTGGGTTAATACTTTTGTTGAGTTCTCTTCCATTGAAGAAGTCCTGCAGAAGCTTTTGGATCTTTGGAATGCGAGTGGACCCTCCAACTAGTACAATGTCATGAATCTGAGCCTTGTCCAGCTTGGCATCTCTCAGAGCCTTCTCTACTGGCTCCAGAGTCCCACGGAAGAGGTCTGCATTAAGTTCCTCAAAGCGGGCTCTGGTGAGGGAAGTGTAAAAATCTATGCCCTCAAAGAGGGAGTCAATCTCAATACTGGCTTGAGTGCTGGAAGACAGGGTACGCTTGGCGCGCTCACAGGCTGTACGTAGCCTACGAATGGCACGCTTGTTCTCAGTTATATCTTTCTTGTGCTTGCGTTTGAACTCTCCAACGAAGTGGTTTACCATACGATTATCAAAGTCCTCTCCACCCAAATGAGTGTCTCCAGCAGTAGATTTGACCTCAAATATACCATCTTCTATGGTAAGAATGGAGACATCAAAAGTACCACCACCAAGGTCAAAAATCAAGACATTTCTCTCACCACCCACCTAGATGTTTACAGAGAAGAAGAAAAGAGATTCACATTTACTCTTGGACAAAAGCATTATGCACAGTTTATTAGAGAGGATGTTGCTAGTGAAAAGTATTACAGGAAATGTATATTGTATGCTACATTCTCTTTTACTTTGGTCAAGAAAAATAAATAAATAAATAAACTTTTTTAAAGTCAGATAAATTTCAAAAATTGCATAATAATATGCTATAATTTATTGTATTTTATTTGGCAAATAAATCCCTTGACCTTTTCACTTTTCCTCCCATCTCCTCAGAGCCTTCAGTTAAAGCAGTACTGCAAGGCAGACTGCTACTGCCATGCAGTCTCCTTAAGAAACTCTCAATGCTCTGAGAAATGTTTTGTCATGTATTAAATGTTTATTCATAAAACAAAGATTATATACAGTGTTAAATAAACATGCAATTTTCTACATAATTAAAATTAAAATTGCCCACGGTATTACGAGTATCCTCAATAATTATATGTAATGTGTTGCCCCTTTAGCACAGCTGCTGTTGCATTTGAAAAATCGCTGCGCGAGTACTATGTGACATGAAAAATTGCAGCACCCACCATTTTATTCACTAGGGTGTCTGCTTTAAAAAATATTAAATGTTTGGAGGTTCAAAGTAATTTCCAAGCAAAAAAATACAGATTTTTTTCATGTGAACAAAAGGTGTTAGGCTTGGTCTTCAAGTGGTTAGAAGAGTGAATGATGTGTGGCATAAACTTCTAATGCTGGGCATAAAATGCCCCTCCCCTCCAAAATGACCCCTTTTTTGGAAAGTAGACACCCCAAACTATTTGCTGAGAGGAATCTTGAGTCAATAGAAGAATTTATTTTTTTACCACAACTTTTTGGAAAATTACAAAAAAAAATATTTTTTTTTTTACACAAAATTGACACTTAAATTATTTATTGCTCACACATGCCATGGGTATATGTGGAATTACTGCCCAAAATACATTCTGCTACTTCTCTCGAGTATGGGGATTCCACATGTGAGACTTTTTGGCAGTATAGCCAAGTACAGGACTCCAAAATCCAATAAGCACCTTCAGGCTTTTAAAGGGCTTTATTTCTTCATTACACTTCCTGACTACCTATCACAGTTTCGGAGGCCCTGAAATGCCAGGATAGCACCTAACCCCCCAAATGACCTCTTTTTGGAAAGTAGACACCCCAAGAAGCATGGTGAGTATTTTGCAGATCTTGTTTGTTGCCACAAGTTTTGGAAAATGAAGAAACAAAACAAAAACATATTTTTTCTTTTCTTTTTTTTATATTTCAAAACCTTGTGAAAAAAAGTATCTGCAAAATAGTCATCATGCCTCTTTTAAAAAAACTTGGGGTGTCTACTTTCCAAAAAGGGGTCATTTGGGGGGGGGGGGATTGGTGCTATCCTGGTATTTCAGGGCCTCCGAAACTGTGATAGGTAGTGAGGAAGTGAAATGAGGAAGTTAAGCATCTTCTTGTGGAAAAAATAAATAAATCTCCCATGGACTCAACTTGCCTCTCAACAGATAGCTTAGGGTGTCTACTTTCTGAAAAGGGGTCATTTGGGGGTGTTTGTACTATGCTGGTATTTTAGTACCTCAAGAAATGTGATAGGCAGTCAGAAAGTAAAAGCTGTGTAAATTCTATTATCTATACCAGGGGTAGACAACCTGTGGCTCTCTAGCTGTTGTGGAACTACAGTTCCCATGAGGCTTTGCAAAGATTACAAAACTGACAGTTACAGCTATGACTTGCAGAGGCATGATGGAACTTGTAGTCCTGCGGCTCTCAGGTTGCCTACCCCTGATCTATACCATAGTTTGTAGATGCTATAACTTTCACACAAAGCAATCAATATACGCTTATTGGGATTTTTTTTCAAGCAGCAGATATAGGGCAAAACAGCCTCTGCAGAACCCTTAGGACCTTTTCTGCCAGAAGCCTTTTGTGAATCCAAACTAACAAAAAAATGAAAAGTGGGTTTTGCCATCAGAATCTTTGAAATTTGCTCCAAATTTAACATGCAGAACCAGCTCTACTCACGTTATTGTGAAACTGTATGTCTATGTAAAGTTCTCGAACTATTATATCAGGAGACCAGGATCAGCTCCACTTTATGGTGCTAAAGACCCTGACCAGAATTTTCAATGTTTGTCTTACAGACTTTTGAGAAATCCTGAGGCTCTTTTTTGGTTGATAAGTGCTATAGGTGAATAGACAACCATTCAAGGGATCACCTATCTAATTGTTTTATTCCAGATTGTCAGAAGCCACCTTGTGTAGGTAGCTGTATAATGACGAAATTGCATCAAATATCTAGGTTGGTGTCATAGCTCTTACCTTCTTGTCCAGACCATAAGCTATGGCAGCTGCAGTTGGCTCATTGATGATACGGAGGACATTGAGACCAGAAATGGTTCCAGCATCTTTAGTTGCCTGTCTCTGGGAATCATTGAAGTAAGCCGGAACAGTGATCACTGCATTAGTGATTGTCTAAAGAGAAAAAAAATTACAAATTCAGGGTACCAAAGCTTTTGAAAAATCTGATTTAGATATTGATTCTGTGCTATCTATATACTGTACTGTAGTATCGACTTGTGGTGGGGTAAGCCATAGGAGATGCTGGTAAAATCATATAAACGAATACAAGTAAATACACCAATAAATTAACATCTTAGTTACTGTCTCACCTGAATAGACTAGTAAAGTTTAATACATTTACTTGCATCTTGGTTAAACCTGTCAAAAAATGCATAAGCTGAGGTTTACTTCTGTGAAAGCTTGTCATCATTGCAATATGCAAAATATCCATATGCAAATCTAAGCTTTCTGTAAGAACAGATCTTTGAGCCTACCCTCCCATCTCTGTTGGTTCCTAAAGTTAAATTCTACTGAGCTTTTAAAAATAAATTTTGTGCACCCCCACTCCCCCTCCACCTCCAGTATAAATAGTATAAATGCATCAACTCTGTACGCATTACTGTAAAACATATACAGTATAGTGATACTACAAACAGTATAAATCCTCAGTTTAGGGGGGTGTAAAATAAAGGAATACTTACCTTATTTTTCATTTCCTCTACAGCTTTCATTTCCTCTTCAGCACTGCCCCCCAGAAGAAGGAACACACACCACATGGTGACCAGGTGGGATTCAAGAGAGCGTGCGGGCTGCTTGATGGTGTATGCAGATCCTGACTCTCGTTCCCGTGAATGTCCAGAGCTGTGAAGGTGAGTGTGTGAGTTTCTTTCTCTCTCTCTTGCCAGGGATGGGAGGTGGGTGGCAGTGAGTGCATGGGGGAAGCAGTGGTAGTGGAAGACTCTCTCGGCCAGGAAGGTGGGGGGGTGGTGTTGGCTGGTGTCAAGCTCTATCTTTTGGGGGGGTTGGTTGCTGGTTGATGTTATTCTCTCTCCGCGGTTGGGGGGGGTGTTGGTCAGTGTCAGGCTCTCTCCTTTGGGGGGTTGTTGGTCAGTGTTATGCTCTCTCCACAGTGGGGGGGGTGTTGGTCAGTGTCAGGCTCTCTCCAAGTTGAAGGTTGGGGGGGAGAGATGTTTGTGTTTCCTAGGGCAGCACAAAACCTAGATACACCACTGCCTCTGTGTAATGGTTTTGCACAAAGCAGCCCCGATCCTCCTCTTCTTGGGTTCCCCAACAGCGATCCTGGCTCCTTCCCCCTGCTGAGTGCCCCCTGAAAAAGCCATTTGTTCTGGGGTCACTCGTGCTTGCCGCCTCTGTGTGTCAATAAGACACAAGAAGCATGGCTTGGCCCCACCCCCCACTCCCTCCTCTACTGGCTGTGATTGACAGCAGCTGGAGCCAATGGCACCCGCTGCTATGTCTGAGCCAATGAGGAAGGAGAGACCCAGGAGATCTGCTGCTCTCATACACATCGCTGGATCAAGATCAGGCTCAGGTAATTAATAGGGGACTGAGGGGGGAGCTGCACACTGCAGATTTTTTTTACCTTCAAGAATGCATAAAAGTAAAAAAAAAACTTCAGCCTTTAGAATGACTTTAAAAAATTCCAGGTATGGCAATTTTTACAGAGTTACATTGATCCAGCTTGAACTAACGTACATATGTACAGTATTTGCGATATCTGTGGGATCCCCATAGAAACTTGAAATCACTGAAGTATGCACCATTCTACAGTGATCTCAGCCAGCTTCTGGGTACCATGCTAAGCAGTTCGGTAAATCAGAGAACAGTTTGCATTTATTGTTTTGAGTAAGGAACAGGGAAGCCACTTGCCACTAGTCTGGGAGGATAGCAGCAATCAATGTAGTAGTGGTGTCTAATTCAGTGACTTCCAGCTTCCATGAGGATCCAACAGGTATGTTTCATTGATCCAAGCTGGACCAATGTAACTATGTAAAAATTGCCATACCTGGAATTCAGCTTTAGGGTTATATGCAGCCTTACTGGCCAATAAGAGGCATAGCCAAGCTCAGCTTGTACAAGGAAAGTCGGGATATGCATATAGCTCAGATGTCTGCATTGCTTGATCTGGTGATTTTCACAGAAAGTCACCTCTGCTTATGTATATTTTCATTGTCCCTTTAACCTGAATTACAGGGTTTGCTGTAAATGTATAATTCTTCATTCATCAAAAAGGAAACAAATAGAACAGGTTTAGTCTTACTATTTGATTGATTTTGATACATGGCATGCTCTGTGTATTTGAATGCTAAGAACTAAAACAATCAATAATTCTCCACACTGCCAAACAGACCTATTTTATCACTCTCATTAACACCTTCTCACGCAATCCCCGTCAACTGTTTTCTACCTTTAACTCTCTACTTCATCCTTTACTTCTACCCACTAACCCACTCACTGCCCAGGAGATCGCTAATCACTTCAAAAATAAGATTGTTACAATTTGTGACAGATCTCCACTGTACAGATATCTCCCTCACCCTACACTCCTTGTCCACCTGCACAATCTATACTTCCGTTGTTTAACCCAACTACTATAGAGGAGGTTGGTAAACTTTTTTCTAAAGCCCACCTAAACACCTGTCCCATGGACCCTGTTCCCTCGCAAATACTACGGTCACCCTCTGGCTCTATTATTCACTCTTTAACACATATCTTCAATCTCTTCCTTTCTACTGGCATCTTCCCTAAAACATGCGCTAGTCACCCCGTACTTAAAAAGGCCTCACTGGACCCCACCAATCTTAGCAACCTAAGACCCATCTCCTTATTCACTTTTACCTTCAAACTCCTTGAACGTCTAGTCTACAACCGGCTGAGCTGCTACCTTACTGAGAATAACCTTCTCGATCCCCTTCAATTTGGATTTCACCCACAACACTCCACAGAAACTGCCCTCCTAAAAATCACAAACAACTTGCTAACAGCTAAAACCAATGGACACTATTCTGTACTCTTACTCTTGGACCTCTCCGCTGCCTTGGACATAGTTGACCACCCCCTCCTCCTCAAAAAACTTTATTTACTTGGTTTCCATTGGTTCAAATCTTACCTATCTCACCGCACCTTCAGTGTCACTTACAACTCTACTTCTTCCTCTCCTACTCCTCTAACTGTAGGGGTCCTCCAAGGTTCTGTCTTTGGACCTCTTCTATTCTCGATCTTCCTTGGGTCAGCTGATAACTTACCATGGTTTCCAATACCATTTCTATGCTGATGACACACAAATCTATCTCTCTACTCCTCAGCTTACCCCATCAGTTTCCTCACGTATCACCGATTTACTAACAGACATATCAGCCTGGATGTCACACCACTTCCTAAAACTCAATATATCCAAAACTGAGCTCATAATATTTCCTCCCCCACGTTCCTCTTCCCCTGATTTCTCCGTCAGGATCAATAGCACCGCTATCAACCCATCCCCGCATGCCAGGGTGCTAGAGGTAACCATGAATTCTGAACTATCCTTTCAGGCCCACATCCAATCCCTGTCCAAATCATGCTGCCGCAACCTCTGCAACATCTTCAGAATATGCCCCTTTTTTAACCAATGATACCACAAAGCTCCTAATTCACTCCCTGGTTATCTCTTGCATTGACTACTGCAACTCCCTCCTCATTAGCTTACCTTTACATAGACTATCCTCCCTCCAGTGCATCATGAATGCTGCTGCCAGGCTCATCCACATTATCAATCATTCAGTGTCTTCTACCCTTCTCTGCCAATCCCTCCACTGGCTCCTGCTCGCTTAACAAATAAAAATCAAAATACTGACAACAACTGACAAAGCCATCCACAACTCTGCCCCCAGCTACATTACCAACCTGGTCTCAAAATATCAACCATACCGCTCTCTTCGATCCTCCCAAGATCATCTGCTCTCTAGTTCCCATGTCATCTCCTCCCATGCTCACCTCCAAGACTTCTCCCGAGCTTCTCCTATCCTATTGAACTCCCTACCCCAATCTGTCCGACTATCCCCTAATCTATCCACCTTCAGATGATCCCTGAAAACCGTTCTCTTTAAAGAAGTCTATCCTGCTTCTAACTAGTAAACTGCCTTTTATTTCCTCCATCAGCTCATCCCCCACATCTATTACCTTTTGTAATACTCAACCCTTCCTCTTAGATTGTAAGCTCTAATGGGCAGAGCCCTCTGTTTCCTCTTGTACCAAATTGTATTGTAACTGTAATGTCTGCCTTCGTTTTGTAAAGCGTTGCGCAAACTGTTGGCGCTATATAAATTCTGTATAATAATATAAATCCTGTATAATAAAAATTCTTCAGGTGGCAAAGAACCACTGGATTACTCAGAGGGGTTGATTAACTAAAACTGGAGAGTGCAAAATCTGGTGCAGCTGTGCATAGAGACCATAGAGATCAGCTTCCAGTGTTTTTGTTGTTTTTCTTTTCAAAGCTTAATTGAACAAGCTGAAGGTAGAAGCTGATTGGCTACTATACACAACAGTACCAGATTTTTCACTCTCCAGTTTTAGTAAATCAACCCCAGTGTGTATTTAACAGGTGTATTAGAGTCGACTTTCAGCTGTTTTTATCCTTGGACTGCCATAGGTGGTCTTTAGAAAAAAAAAGTAAATATAGGAAAAGGAAAATAAGAACCATGTCACCTTTAAAAGTCCAGAGTAGTATTTTATTAAAAATTGCAAAAAAAAGCCACTGCGTTTTGGGGATTGGGAGAGTCCCCTTTCTTCAGGGCTATAAATATATAAAGCTGTAAATATAATTGATTTTAAAATAAAATGTAAAGCTGTCACCTTTTGTATCACCTCCCCCTTCCTTTATATTGTAAGCTCCACGAGCCGGGCCCTCCTATTCCATCTGTACTGAAATGTATTGTAATTGTACTGTCTCCCTTATATTGTAAAGCGCTGCACAAACTGTTGGCGCTACAGTATATAAATCCTGTATAATAATAATAAAAAATAAAGATTGTATACTGTAAAAAATTAGAACTTAGAAAATATGTTAACAATTAATTATTAATTAAATGTAATTAGAACTCAATTATGGATTAAACATGTAGGCATATTTGGTCCATTCACTAGAGGGCTATGTCTATTTTCATCCATCCTTTTAAAGATTTCAACATGAATTAATTATTGGTGACTCAAAGAATCTTATATTTACATGCTTTATAATTTGGAGTTAATTACTTGTAATTGGATACACTATGATTCAAAAAGATTTTATGAATCACCATCAATTAGCTCATGTAATCTTTATTAGGCTGTATGGATAGGGTTGCCACCTCATCCCTTTAAAACCAAACACATATTAATTACACAGCTTCAGAGGCAAATTTATTGCAGATAAGGCACCAAGTGAGTTAATTTACCACCCTAATCAGCCACAGAATCTGTGTATTCAATATATGTTCAGTTTTAAAGGGATGAGGTGGCAACCCTATATATGGATGAGACAAGACATAACCCTCTTTTGAACAGAGTGGATTTTTATTTTTAATCTACAATTAATTCAATATATTTATAATTACTATATTTTTAAGTTCTTTATATTAATTATGTATATGTATTAATATATATTTCTTAATGTTTCTAATAGTTTTTTTTTTATTCAGATATGACATTGGGGGTGATTTACTAAAGGAAAAAACACGTGCATTTTGCAAAGTACAGTTGCTCCAGAGCTTACTAAATGTGATGAAGCTCTGCTGACTTCCATCATCCAGTCATCTGCAAGCAAAAATTCTATTTTATTTATTTTCCTTGCATGTGATTGGGTATTCATTACAAAGTGAAGCTTTACATCATTTACTCTACTCTGGAGCAACTGTACTTGCAGAGTGCAACTGCACTTTACAACGTGTACAGTCTATTTGTCTTTAGTAAATCAACTCCATTATTTTCTTGTTTTCTTTTATTTACAATATAGTGCTTTACTACTTCCCCTCCGCCCTATAGCAGAAATACTGCTACAGGGCGGCACGGGTGCACAACACATATATATATACATGATTTTGCATTTCTGGGTAGGAACATTTCCGGGTTCATGGCCACGGCTGTCAATCACCGTATCCCAGCCGGTGATTACCTGCCGACGCCCAGTGATTACCAACGATCACAGATGTGGAGGAGGGCTGCTTTGATTACTAACAGTCCTCTTCCCTGTTGGCGCGGGCACACTGCTCTGGATAGCTGTGCACAGCCATCCAGAGCAGTATGCTGACAGTGAAGCACACACCCCCCACCCCCTAGTAAAACACTCCCAGCACACAGTTAACCCTTTGATCGCCCATCATGTTAACCCCTTCCTGCCCAGTGCCATTTGTACAGAGTCAGTGCTTTTTTTTTAGCACTGATCACTCTGTTGGTGTCACTAGGGATGTCAGTGACACCAAGACAGTTCCCCCCAGTGTCAGAATGCCAGCCACAGTGTCGCTATAAGTAGTTGATCACCGCTATAAGTCGCTGATCGCCACCATTATTAGCTAAAAAAAAAAATTCTATACCTCCATTTGTAAACGCTATAACTTTCACATAAACCAATTCATTTACACATATTGGTTTTTTTTTCTAGCAAAGATATGCCGCAGAATACATTTTGGCCTAAATTTATGATGAAATTTGATTTTTAAATTTTTTGTACTGTACATGTTTAACTGCTTCTGCGCCACCCTATAGTAGAAATACTGCTACAGGGCGGCATGGGTGCGCAAAATCACGTATATATACACGTGATTCACATTCCCGCGGTTTTCGCGCCCTTCCAAGATACCGTCAGATTGCCCGTCAGTACACTAGTAATCACATTTAACCCCTTGATAGCCAGGAACACGCTCACATACACAATAAACCTCCATTGCTAGTATAGTGTTTGAACGGATCAATATATTTGATCAGATCAGCACTATACCAGCGTTCACATTAGTATAGCATCCCCAAAAATGAAGCATTAGCGAGATCAGCCCCGGCACCTGCCAGCACCTGCATTTAGCCCCTACGCTTACCCTCCCCTTCTCCCCCAGCAAGTACAGTGTCAGTAGGTCACTGTCACTTGATACATTGCTCACAAAACCGCAGTGTTCGCAGAATCAGGCCTGATCTCTGCTAGCACTTGCCGGTAAATTTTTTTTTAGCGGTTCAAGTAGTCCCTGACAGCCAGGTGCTCTTTTTCCCCACGAGTTGCAATACGTACCTATAAATTCAGTGGCCAAAATGCAAATGGAAAGGTGCTCTAGTGAGCATGTCAGATGAGAGCAAAGGGGAAGCCTCACTGACAGAATCTGCCTCAGCATATGAACCTGTAAACAGCAGCGACACCCTGACAGATTTCTTAGACAACGTTGAAGAAGAGGTCCCTGCTAAGGTCAGGCATAACCAGTGGCGTCCCAAGGCAGGTGCAGGGGGTGCGTGCCGCACCGGGTGATACCTACCACACGGGGTGACAACGGACCCGCTCCACAAAAAAGTAAGTTGTAAAGCAAGCTGACGATTCCTGCAGGATGGATCCGATCCATCCTGCGGGGATCGTCAGTTTTCTTTACAACTTACCTTTTCGTGGAGCGGGTCCGGTGTCAACCCGTATAGGTTATCCATTATGCTCCACAATCCGAAGATCCGATCCATCCTGCGGGGATCGTCGGCATACAACCTATAACGGGTGACACCGGACCCGCTCCACGAAAAAGGTAAGTTGTAAAGAAAGCCATTGATCCCCGCAGGATGGATTGATCTGCAGATTGGGGAGCATAATGGATCGGAGTTCGATCCATTATGCTCAATCCACATATTCGATCCATTCTGTGGGGATTGTTGGAGGGGGTGTCACCAAGTGTTATCGCACCGGGTGACACCAACCCTAGGGATGCCCCTGGGCATACCTGACCCTGTTCCCAGGTTGCTGAGATGTTACAATCGCATGATGACTCTCATATGCAGCAGAGTGCCAGTACTAGTGCCGCTCTACCTTTTGGTGACCTGGTGAGCACCAGCAACCTGGTACAACCTGGTCTTTCACATACAAGCACTGCAGTATCATTTGGTGATGTGGCTAGTCCCATAAATGCAGTACAAGCTGGTGCGGTGGCGAGCGCTAGTATTGACCCGCAGCCACCAAAAATTTGCACACAGGCCCATAGAGCCCCTAGTATCCTTCCAGATGTGCTTGCAAATCCCGATTGGCAGCCCACAAATTCTGCAACACCCGTAATTCAGCCACTCACTACCCAACCCGGATTTCAGGTGGAAACAGCAAAATTTAACTACTCCCCTTGATTTTTTGCAGCAGTTTTTGACGGAAGATCTGTATGCATTGATTGTGGATAAAAGCAATTTATATGCACAACAGTTTATCGCCACCAACCCAAATTCAAGCCTTGCCAGACCATTCGCATGAAAACTGAATTTAAAGTTTCCAAATTTAAAGCTTTTCTGGGCCTAACCCTCAACATGGGTGTTACTAAAAAAAATGAATTGCGTTTGTATTGGTCCACAGACCCGATTCATCATATGCCGTGTTCTCTGCTGCCATGGCCAGGCATAGATATGAGAGTATAATGTGTTATATGCATTTCAATGACAACACACTCTGTTGTCCTCTGGGTGACCCTGAATTTGACAAATTCGGCCCCTCGTAAATCACCTTAACCAAAAATTTTCAAATGTCTAAACTCCCCTGCAAAACATATGCGTTGATGAATCCCTCATTAATTTTTCTGGACACCTTGCATTCAAACAATTTCTCCCCAGCAAGCGTGCCAGATATGGGGTCAAGATGTAGAAGATCTGTGAGAGGGCAACAGGCTATACATATAAGTTTCAAATTTAAGAGGGAAAAGATAGTCACGTGGAGCCCCCCGTATGCCCAGACTACATGGGGAGCAGTGGCAAGATAGTTTGGGACTTGGTGTCATCCTTTTTCCATATGGGGTACCACTTATACGTGGACAATTTTTATTCAAGCGTGCCACTATTTAGACATTTGTACAATCTTGGAATTGGCGCATGTGGCACCGTGCGAAATCGCCCACCCGTGTGGCCCAGCTTCCCCCAACGGCTTGTAAATACCCATCTTAGAAAGGGGGGAAAAGCCTCCTTGAGAAATGAGGATGTCATTCAGCTGCAGCACTGACTTGTATATTCTGACAGTAACAGGGTCTTGCTCTCAGAATATACATAAGTAGGTGTGTGCAGTGCTGTTGGATGAGATTTTTCATCCACAGTTAAAAAACTTATATATGCCGAAGCATGGAGGCCTGGGGTGGCCAGTGGGTGGATGGCCCCTATGCTTCGGCATATATATTTTATATTTTTTGGCACATTTGATGTGTGTCCACCATTAGAAGTGAGTGAATGCAGGGCGGTATATTCTAATGGTGGGCATACCACACACTTTTTCTGGCAGCCCACTTTTTCATTTAGCCCACAGGCTGCATAAAAATAAAGAACATAGCATATACACCCAACAAGGACCAGCGACGTACTGGTACATCACTGGACTTTGAGTGGTTATACCAGGATGATGCCTGCAGCTGCGGGCATCATCCTGACATCGTTTTTTTTAGCCGGCGATCGTCTCTCATGTAAAAGCAATCCTAGTGGCTAATTAGCTGCAGGATTGCTTTTAAAAGCAGAAGGAGAAGATGCCCCCCCTCACAGCTGCCTTTCACTGCCTTCTCGGGCAATCCCGTGCCATAGGGGGAACCTGAGAAGGCAGCCGGTATTTCTGCCAGATGACCATAGAGATGATTGGAGACCAGAATGGTGCCAATTATCTCTATAGTCTGAGAAATCGGAAGCTACAAGCATTTCATCACTTCAGTTTCGCAGGATGTAAACAGCGCCATTTGTAAATTGGGAAAGCATCTGATACCACCTATCTTGGTGAGATTAGATAATGTAAAGGCAGAGGAGAAAACTAGAGTTTGATAGACCACAGATTTCCCAAAAAAGAATATATGACAATGCCCATTGAAATTATAGGGGATATTTGCATTCCCTGTGATAGTATTAAAAGTGATAAAAAAAAAATGAAAGGGACAGTGTAAAAATAATTAAAAAACCCAAAATAACTTTTAGAAAAAAAAAAAAGCACCCTCTCCCCCTGCGCGCGCACGCACCTGCATGCGAAAGCGTTGACCCTGTGCCAGTATGTAAACAGCAGTTGTACCATGCATGCGAGGTATCGCTGTGAACATCATATCAATAGCAGTAATTCTAGCACTAGGCCTCCTCTGTAAATTTAAAATGGTAGCTTGTAACGGCTTTTAAAGCTTTGTCTATGGATATTAAAAATGCATGCAGTTTGTTGCCATTGCACTGGGCATGCACAGCTTTAAAGTATGTCATGTTTGGAATCCATTTACTCTGCATACCATCATCTTTTATATCTTACCAAATAATTGGCCAATATATTGTGTTTTTGTGCATTAATAATTTGCATTTGAAAAATAGCTGCTCGAGTACTATGTGACAGAAAAAATTGCAGCACCCACCATATTATTCACTAGGGTGTCTGCTTTAAAAAAATATATAATATTTGGGGATTCTAAGTAATTTCCTAGCAAAAAATACAGATTTTTTTTTCATGTGAGTAAAAAGGGTAAAAAAAAACTTGGTCTTCAGTTGGTTAGAAGAGTGAGTAATGTGTGGCATAAACTTCTAATGCTGGGCATAAAATGCCCCCACCCCACAAAACTACCCCTTTTTTGGAAAGTAGACACCTCAAACTGTTTGCTGAGATGCATGTTGAATCAATAGAACTATTTTTTTTACCACAAGTTTTTGGAAAATGACAAAAAAAAACATTTCATAATTGTCACTTAAATGATTTATTACTCACACATGCCATGGGTATATGTGGAATTACTCCCGAAAATACATTCTGCTATTTCTCCCAAGTATGGGGGTACCACATATGAGAGACCTTTTAGCAGTCTAGCCGCGTACAGGACCCCAAAATCCAATAAGCACCTTCAGGCTTTTAAAGGGCTTTATTTCCTCATTACACTTCCTGAGAACCTATCACAGTTTCGGAGGCCCTGAAATGCAAGGATAGCACCAACCCCCCCCCCCCCCCAAATGTCCCATTTTCGGAAAGTAGACACCCCAAGGAATTTGAAAAGAAGCATGGTGAGTATTTTGCAGATCTCGTTTGTTGACACAAAATGAAGAAAGAAAACAAAAGCATATTTATTCTTTTTTTATATATATATATTTCAAAATCTTGTGAGAAAAAAATGAGATCTGCAAAATACTCACCATGCCTTTTTTTAAAGTCCTTGGGGTGTCTACTTTCCAGAAAGGGGTCATTGGTGCTATCTTGGCATTTCAGGGCCTCCGAAACTGGGATAGCTAGTGAGGAAGTGAAATGAGGAAGTTACGCATCTTCAGTTTTTCAAAGTGGTCATTGGATTTCAGGCTCCAAAAAAGTCTTGCACATGTGGCATTCCCAAACTCGGTAGAAGTAGCAGAATGTATTTCAGGGTGTAATTCCACATATACCCATGGCTTGTGTGAGCAATATATAATTTAAGTGACAACGTTGTATAAAAAAATATATATATTTTTGTCATTTTCCAAAAACTTGTGTAAAAAAATAAATCTTCTATGGACTCAATATGCCTCTCAGCAGATGGCTTAGGGTGTCTACTTTTTAGGGGTGTTTGTACTATCCTGGTATTTTAGCACCTCAAGAAATGTGATTGGCAGTCAGAAAGTAAAAGCTGTGTAAATTCCATGATCTATACCTTAGTTTGTAGATGCTATAATTTTCACACAAAGCAATCAATATATACTTATTGGGATTTTTTACCAAAAACATGTAGCAGAATACATTTTGGCCTAAATTTATGACAAAACTTGAGTTTTTTAGATATTTTTATGACAGATATGAGAAAACATAATTTTTTTTTTCAAAATTGTATGTCTTTTTGTTTTTGTGTGAAAAAAAAGACATAAATTTAATTTATGTACAGCATTGCATGACCATGCAATTGTCAGTTAAACTAGTAAAGCGCTGTATAGCAAAAAATGGTGTAAATTGCAGTATCTATACCAAAGTTTGTAGATGCTATGACTTTGACACAAAGCAATCAAATACACTTATTGGGATTTTTTTACCAAAAACATGCAGCAGAATACATTTTGGCCTAAATGTATGTCTAACTTTGAGCTTACTATATATTTTTTATAGCCAAAAAGTAAAAAATATTGTTTTTTTTCAAAATGTTCTGTTATTTTTTTGTTTATAGCGCAAAAAATAAAAAGTGCACAGGTGATCAAATACCACCGAAAGAAAGCTCTATTTGTGTGAAAAAGGACCTAAATTTAGTTTGGGTACAGCATTGCATGACAGCGCAATTACCATTTGAAATAGTGCAGCACCAAATAGCAAAAAAAGGCCTGGTCAGGAAGGGGGGTAAATCATCACTAGGTTAAGTGGTTAAGAAGGTGGAACATATTTTCTTTATTTTTCTTATTTATAGGTAAAACATAATTCTGGGCTTTTAATACGTGGAGTGGTGCTTCTATTTCTTATCCTGTAGGAATTAAATCACTAAGAGAAAGTGATTTTCTCAATGTTAGAAGTAACATCTCATTCATTTACATTTTGTCTAAGAAGAAAAAAATCTCAGCTAGAGGTTATCAAACAGCTGTGTATTGCAGAATACAGAGTGCACACTTCTTACTAAAAGAAACCATAGACCTCCTATTTTGGTTGCCATGACGACATGAACTGATGGACACAAAAGGCGGTCATAGACCTTAGATTTAAATAGGACGTGAAATCACAAATTGCCCATTTCAAGAGGTCTTTCTTGAACGTTACAAACGTAAAAATGTTTGCTTGAGCCACCAAAGATTTGTTTGCATATATTTGAGAGTAAGAAGCAAGTACAGAGCAAGAGGGGTGCACCTCCCATCCGTGTCTTATCTTAAAGGGAACATTAGATCTGAGAGAGCAGCAAGCCGATGCATGTCTACTGCTCCCATAGACTGTACATGTTACTGTTTGTATTAGTAAACTTACTTTTCCTAGGTAGGCCTCAGAGATCTCTTTCATTTTGGTAAGAACCATAGATGAGACTTCTTCAGCATAGAATGTCTTTGTCTCTCCTTTATAGTCTACCTGAACCTTGGGTCTACCACCATCATTTATTACAGTAAAAGGCCAGTGCTTCATATCAGACTGGACAACTGGGTCATCGAAACGTCGGCCAATCAACCGCTTGGCATCTGTAATACAAACCAGTCTGATATCAGCGGCATGTTAACATGTCATATTCCATAGAATTACAAATACCCAGCTCAAAAACCTTTCTCACTTGTCCAAAAAAGTAACCCAAAAAAGTAACCCTAGAAAGAGGTACAAGCTACCAACCAACAGCCATTCCAACTAACAAAATTTTAACTCAGCTTCCTTACTGATTTGTAGATGAAATTCTCAGTCATTATTTGAGACAACTACATGTCTGCAAGCAGTGTTTGAGAAGATTTGAAAGATTCTCCTAGTAAGAAACTACACCAATCCAAGAGACAAGGTGCTGCAATTGTATATGAGATGATGAAATCCAACAGAACACAGGCTTACCAAAGACGGTATTAGTTGGGTTCATGGCTACTTGGTTCTTTGCGGCATCCCCAATAAGTCTCTCTGTGTCTGTGAAGGCCACATAGCTTGGGGTGGTACGGTTTCCTTGGTCATTGGCAATAATCTCCACTTTTCCATGCTGGAAAACACCTACGCATGAGTAGGTGGTGCCCAGATCGATGCCTACTGCTGGACCCTTAGACATGGTGTCTCTGCAAAAGTAACACAAATATCAAATATGTTATGAAGATCTTTGTACTTTGCACAGAATCAATTTTTTTTTGTTCTGAATAAGGAGCAACAAAGACATCAAAGCAGTTCAGCAGATAGCAATCCAAGTTGAAGCCAAACTATTATTTTTGGATAGAGTTGGCAAGGCCTAAACCCAGTATAAGTTTTCTTGCTATCTGTTTCCTCTTAGGGATATATCCTCTACTTTTTTACCTATAATACACCTAAGGGGTGTCATCATGGAGGCAGTTGGAGTTTTTTTCAATACCTGTCACCATGACAGGAACTAATAAAATTATATCCCCTCCTCTATTGTACAGCGCTGAGCAAACCCTTTGGCGCTATATAAACTCGATAAAATAAATAAATAAATATCCAATATTAAAATGGACAAAAATATAGATCAGAGTAGAGAAAAGTTAGAAACATTGTCAGGTTTTAATTGCCTCTGATGAAATTTCCTGTCTTGATAACAGGTGTCAAAACTAAAAAAATGTAAGAATAAAAATAAAATTTTGGCTGGAGTTCAAAGACAGCATAAAGGTTTACTATAACCTCCACCACCCTGAGCCCATCTAGATATCACCACTCCTTACTCTCTGCATAGTAATGACTATAAGTCTAATTTCAACACGTAGCTTTTCTGCAGTTGCCAAGTGTGAAATATATGAAGTATTTACAGTACCTGAATTAAAGAAAAAACTCTCATTACTTAAAAAATTAATTAAAGTAAACAAAGAAAAAATATAAAAAAGCATATTAGCTGTATAACTAAACAGCAAGATCATCATTATCTTGTTTTTCCCTTACTGGTGTTCAGTAGCCGAGTGATAACGAACAAAGTTAATGCATATTTGCAGTGGCTCAATTGAAATTGTTCTCATTATGTAAGGGATAGTTCCCCTTTTGATTTGAAAAAAAAAAAAACAATCCACATGTACACTGCGGGGATTTTAACACATTTTGTTGCAGAGTCCTACCTGTTTGTTATGTGCAGAGTGAATCTGAATGGGAGCGACTTTTTCATTATTAATCAGCTGATGCACTTGCAGTGTTCTAATGAGGCAAGTTGCATCCCTTTAGAAGTAAATGAATGAATCACCTCTAGGCATAAACCCTCACCAAAAAGTCACACTTTCTCCCTAGAAAGTAGTAATATAAAAAACCTTTTTATTATCCTACCCGTGAATTCCCAATATTAACAAATAAATAAATAATATATAATAAATCAGATAAATATAAGATGAATGACAATAAATAAATCAATCCATGCATAAACCACTAATCCATAATGTGTCCAATTAAAGTCCAAAACTAAAGTCTCAAATGTGTCCAATTAAATTCCTAAAATTGAAATTCCAAACTCAATGCGGTAGGAAGGATTTCGATCCTAAAATAATCCACGTGAAACCCTCTGGCAGTATTCAGTATTCATATGCATAGCCAATAACTCTGGCACCAGTAATCTTCTAATTCCTTCACTTCAGAAGTTGATCCTCCAAAATCCTCATAAAGATAAGAAGACTCTTTTAACAGATATCCAAGTATAGGGATAATTTTATTCAAAACTTACATAAAAGTTCACAACTTCCAGCTCTCTGGGTAACTCAGGACCAGCCCTGCAAACAATGGGCATAGAAAACCACGTTTTGTCAACCAAGAAAATGGCAGCGGCGACACTTCCGGTTAACGTGCGTGCGTCTTGAGGTCACCTCCCTTAACGCGTTTCATCACATCCGGACTTCATCTGAATCCCTATACTTGGATATCTGTTATAAGAGTCTTCTTATCTTTATGAGGATTTTGGAGGATCAACTCCTGAAGTGAAGGAATTAGAAGATTACTGGTGCCAGAGTTATTGGCTATGCATATGAATACTCCCAGAGGGTTTCACATGGATTATTTTAGGATCGAAATCCTTCCTACCGCATTGAGTTTGGAATTTCAATTTTTGGACTTTAATTGGACACGTTATGAATTAGTGGTTTATGCATGGATTGATTTATTTATTGTCATTCATCTTATATTTATCTGATTTATTATATATTATTTATTTATTTGTTAATATTGGGAATTCACGGATAGGATAACAAAAAGGTTTTTTATATCCCTTTAGAAGTAATTACCTTTTGAGAGTAGCTCACCAAAAATTTATTTTTTGTATCAAAGGACGCCTATGACTTTTATCTTAGTGCAGACTTATGGGATAATCAGTGAGTTACTCTTTAATTAAAAAATAAATAAATATATATATATATATATATATATATATATGTATATATATATTTTATTTTGTATTATTTTTTTTTTAAGCATAATACCCACAGCATGTAACTAAACAACATATTCACACATTATTCTGTTTAGAATAAAACATTAATGTTTTTTTATATATAGATTGATATCTATATCTATTTGCTGTTGCTGTTGATAGCTCAATAAGTCAATTCAGCAGAGTACTGTATGACAAACAACGTTTTATTATCATATTACACTGATATCCATTGTTCTCTGCTATGAACCTGCCAACTTTTAATTATGAAAATCTAGGCCAATAGCTCACAATGGACAGGGATAAATTCCATATTACCCACACACCAGCTGATCAGAAGGTGAGGGCAAACAACACAACCCAAAAGTCAAATAAATAAATGGAAAGCAGATCGTCAATATTAGATGATTAATTACACCCAGGAAACACAAACTTGTATTGTACACTAGTTTGATTAAAGCAGCATTTCAGGTTATATCATATCATTCATACATAAACATCAAAATGACACCCTATATAAAAAGCAATGCCTGTTAACATTTAAATAACTACCGTATATAGATATGCAATACATTGCAAAGAAAAAAAATGTGTAAAATACAGCACTCATTTTTGGTTTGACTTAAACAAAGCAGCTTTCCCTGTTCTGGATTATGATACCTAAAACTGAATTCCAGGTAGTTATTAAAAAATGCTCAACATACAAAAAGACAAAAAAACAACTCTTGCTGTAATACTCACCTTCAAGCAGAGCTGCCCCCCACCCCCTTCCCAGTAGATGGTGCTCCTCTTCTGGGTTAAATGATAGCCAGTTTCATTCAAACTACTTCCTCTGAGCCCAGGATGTCATGGGCACACCCCCTAGGGCAGTGTCATTACTCCACCTGGTCTCACATTACTGCAGCATGGAAGATTAATATTATGTAAGCAATGCTAAGTGGTTTATTCACTAAAACTGGAGAGTGAAAAATGTGGTGAAGCTGTGCATGGTAGCCAATCAGCTTCTAACTTCAGCTTGTTCAATTAAGCTTTGACAAAAAAAAAAAACCTGGAAGCTGATTGGTTTCTATGCAGAGCTGCACCACATTTTGCACTCTCCAATTTTAATAAAGTAACCCCTTTGTGTTGTAGTAAGGACTGCCCATTGCTGCCATTAGAGCACAACATGGAGGATGCTTGATGTTATCAGAAGACAGAATATATTTGAGATTTTTTTTTTAATATGTGTTGAGGCAGCTTCAGGTTTGTGGATGGAACAACTCCAGTTGAGCTGGATGTGGGACGTCTTTACGGTAGCTGTCATAAGAAGTAGGGCACAGGGAAGACTACAACATTACTGTTACAGTTGGTTCTAAGGCTGCAATATAGAAGAGTGTCGCCATCATGGCTATACAGCATGGAAGATGTGTGTAAATTGCTAAACTAACTGAACAGAACCCTCCTATTTTCTTACGTACATACACTATATTTCCAAAAGTATTGGGCCAGCCCTCCAAATCATTGGATTCAGGTGTTCCAATCACTTCCATGGCCACAGGTGTACAAAATCAAGCACCTAGGCATACAGACTGCTTCTTCAAATATTTGTGAAAGAATGGGTCGCTCTCGGGGCTCAATGAATTCAAGCATGGTACCGTGATAGGTTGCCACGTGTGCAATCAGTGAAATTTCCCTGCTATTAAATATTTCATGGTCAACTGTTAGTGGTATTATAACAAAGCGAAAGCAACTGGAAACAACAGCAACTCAGCCACGAAGTGGTAGGCCACGTACAATGACAGAGAGAGGTCAGCGCATGCTGAAGCGCACAGTGCACAGAAGTCGCCAACTGTCTGCAGAGTCAATAGCTAAAGACCTCCAAACTTCATGTGGCCTTCAGATTAGCACAACAACAGTGCTTAGAGAGCTTCAAGGAATGGGTTTCCATGGCCGAGCAGCTGCATCCAAGCCTTGCATCACCAAGTGCAATTCAAAGCATCGGATGCAGTGGTGTAAAGCATGCCACCACTGTACTCTAGAGCAGTGGAGACGTGTTCTCTGCAGTGATGAATCACACTTCCTTTTCTGGCAATCTGATGGACGTGTCTGAGTTTGGCAGGTGCCAGGAGAACGGTACTTGCTTGACTGCATTGTGCCAAGTGTAATGTTTGGTGGAGGGGGGATTAGGGTATGAGGTTGTTTTTCAGGGGTTGGACTTGGCCCCTTAGTTCCAGTGAAGGGAACTCTTAAGGCATCAGCATACCAAGACATTTTGGATAATTTCATGCTCCCAACTTTGTGGGAAGAGTTTGAGGATGGCCCCTTCCTGTTCCAAATTGACTA
This sequence comes from Staurois parvus, assembly GCF_062004578.1. Lineage (NCBI taxonomy): Eukaryota > Metazoa > Chordata > Amphibia > Anura > Ranidae > Staurois > Staurois parvus. The sequence goes on from NW_028317959.1 coordinate 1,290,828, forward strand.
CGCACCACTGCACAAAGCAAGGTCCATAAAGACATGGATGAGTGAGTTTAGGTTGGAGGAACTTGACTGGCCTGCACAGAGTCCTGACCTGAACCCGACTGAACACCTTTGGGAGGAATTAGAGTGGAGACTGTGAGCCAGGTCTTCTCGTCCGACATCAGTGCGTGACCCCACAAATGCTCTTCTGGAAGAAGAATGGTCAAACATTCCCATAGACACACTCCTAAAGCTTGTGGACAGCCTTCCCAGAAAAGTTGAAGCTGTTATAGCTGCAAAGGGTGGGCCAACTTAACCTCCTTGGCGGTATTCCCGAGTGTAGCTCGGGGTAACATTTCAGTACCAAAAGCGGTAACCCCGAGCTACACTCGGGAATACCATGCGGCGCTGCTCCGGCATGTGTTCTTCACTTACCTTACCCTGCGCTCCCACGATGTGTCCCCTGCAGCGTCCCCGGCCATCTCCTCTGGCCGATGCCAGCATCCGGCTTCTGTGTCCTGTCCCTGTGACGTCGGGACGTACGGGCGCCGCCGGCGGCGGGAAATTTAAAAATTTTAAAAAATGTCATTTTTTTTTTTCATTTTACACAGTAAAACATTGCTGTTTCAACCTATTTCACATACATATTGTCCCTAGTGCTTTGTCCTGCGCCCTGCCTGCATTTTGTCTGTTCTTTCTGCCTGGAAACTGAGAAATGTCCATGGCGTCCAAAAAGTGTCCCTTTAGGTCAAAAGCGGTTTAGACCAGCTAGAGAACAGCGATAGTAAATCAGAACCACTTGCAGAATTGAGTGATAATGATTCGTGGAGGAAATTCATCATCAGAAACTGAAAACGATTTTGCGACTGAGCTCAGCAATGTGCGAACTTGGCGCTATATTTCAAATTTCAGTGTTTTTGGTTTGATTATATTATTGAATTAAATTTTTTATTATTTTTATAATATTTTTATGATTATTTATTAAATTATAATTTATGATTTTGTGTTTCAAATTTTATCATACCCGGGATGTTTACTAGACTCTTGTTCGGACAGATTTCAGTGAGTTTTTCCTAAAAATTACAGCCTACAATAAAAAAAATACATATTTCCATGCAAAAAAATGATACCGCTTTCAGCACCAAAAATCTGAAATAATCATACCGCCAGGGAGGTTAATATTGAACCCTTCAGACTAAGACTGAGTACATGTGCGTATAAAGGCAGGCGTCCTTATACTTTTGGCAATATAGTGTATATGCATGGGAGCAGTGGGAAATAAAGCTGACTGTTTCCAGTTCCCTAACATACAATATATGATCAAAAGCTTGTAGACACCAGACCGTCACACCTACAGTTGCAAGAAAAAGTATGTGAACCCCTTGGGATTACGTGGAGTTTTGCATGAATTGGGCATAAAATGTGCTCTGAACGTCATCTAAGTCACAACAATAGAAGAACACAGTCTGCTGAACATAATACTACACAAACATTAGATGTTGCCATGGTTTAATTGCACATAACATGTAAACATTCACAGTGCAGGGAGGAAAAAGTATGTGAACCTTTGGACTTAATAACTGGTTGACCCTGCTTTGGCAGCAATAACCTCAACCAAACGTTTCCTGTAGTTGCAGATCAGACCTGCACAACGATCTGGAGTAATTTTGGACCACTCCTCTTCACAAAACTGTTTCAGTGTAGCAATATTCTTGGGATGTCTGGTGTGAATCGCTCTCTTAAGGTCATGTCACAGCATTTCAATCGGGTTGAGGTCAGGACTCTGACTGGGCCACTCCAGAAGGCGTATTCTGTCCTGTTGCAGCCATTGGTTTGTTGAATTACTTGTATGCTTTGGGTCATTGTCCTGTTGCATCACCCATCCTCTGCGGAGCTTCAGTTGGTGGACAGATGGTCGTACGTTTTCCTGCAAAATGTCTTGATAAACTCTGGAATTCATTTTCCCATCAATGACAACAATCCGTCCAGGCCCTGAGGCAGCAAAGCAGCCCCAAACCATGATGCTCCCTCCGCCATGTTTTACAGTGGGGATGAGGTTTTGATGTTGGTGTGCTGTGCCTTTTTTTCTCCACACATAGTGTTGTGTGTTCTTCCCAAACAACTCAATCTTAGTTTCATCTGTCCACAGTATATTTTGCCAGTAGTGCTGTGGAACATCCAGGTGCTCTTTTGCAAACTTCAAACGTGCTGCAATATTCTTTTTGGACAGCAATGGCTTCCTCCGTGGTGTCCTCCCATGTACTCCATTCTTGTTTAATGTTTTCCTTATTGTAGATGTGTCAACAAAAATGTTAGCATGTGCCAGAGATTTCTGTAGGTCTTTAGCTGACACTCTGGGATTCTTCTTTACCTCATGCAGCATTCTGCGCTGTGCTCTTGCAGTCATTTTTACAGGACGACAACGCCTAGGGAGAGTAGCAACAGTGCTAAACTTTCTCCATTTGTAGACAGTCTGTCTTACCGTGGACACATGAACATCAAGGCTTTTGGAGATACTTTTGTAACCCTTTCCAGTTCATGCAAGTCATCAATTCTTGATCGTAGGTCTTCTTAGAGCTCTTTTCTGAGAGGCATGGTTCACATCAGACAGTGCTTCTTGAAACCAGTAAACCCAAAACAGGTGTGTGTTTTTTAAGGGCAGGACAGCTGTCAGCAACACATCCAATATCATCACACTGATTGGAGTTAAGGTTGTCTCACTCCTGGCTCCAATTAGCTCTGGGAGAAGTCATTAAGCTAGGGCCTCACATACTTTTTCCTCCCTGCACTGTGAATGTTTACATGTTATGTGCAATTAAACTATGGCAACATCTAATTTTTGTGTAGTATTATGTTCAGCAGACTGTGTTCTTCTATTGCTGTGACTTAGATGACGTTCAGAGCACATTTTATGCCCAATTCATGCAAAACTCCACGTAATCCCAAGGGGTTCACATACTTTTTCTTGCAACTGTATATGAGCTTGTTAGACACCAATATGGAATCCCCCTCCATCCTTAGAACTATAACAACCTCTACTCTTCTGAAAAGATTTTGAAGTTTGTCTGTTGAAATTTGTGCCCATTCAGCCAAAAGAGCATTTGTGAGATCAGGTACTGGTGTTGGATGAGAAGATCGAGTAGGGTTGAGGTCAGGACTCTGTCCAGGTCACTTAAATTCCTCCACACCAAACTGATCAAACCATGTCTTTATGGAGATGTTAGATGAGAAGACTGATTGTGCTAATTCATCTCAGAGGTGTTCAGCAGAGTAGAGGTCAGGGCTCTGTGCAAGTCTTCACACCAAATTCACCAAACAATGCATTTGTGGAGATGTTGGCTGAGAAGACCTGGCTCATGTAAACTTATCCCAAAGGTGTTAAGTAGGGTTGAGATCAGGGATTAATGAAGGCCATTCAAGCTCCTCCACACTAAGTCACTAAACCATATCATTGTGGAGATGGCTTTGTGCATTGGGGCAAACTCATGGTGGAACAGAAAAATATTGTTCATCAAAGGTTGGAAGCTCACAGTTGTCTAAAATGTATTTGTAGTATTACCAGTACCCTTAACTGGAAACACATGAATTCAATAGGTTATCAATATACTTTTGACCATATAGTAAGATTTGGTTCACTGATTATGGCATTATCCTGTCATATAGTGTCCTATCCCACCAATGTTTTTTGGATTCATTCATGAAATCTGACCTGTAGTTATCGTAGAATTAGTAAAATTGTTGTTCAGCAAAGGCTTTACTACGGCTGGCTTGACTACAATGATTGTGTGATTTTCTCCTGACTCATCATTGTGCTATTCTAACCCCCAATAAAGTCTTTTCTGGTTCTGTAAACACATCCACATGGTCAGCCATGTCTCAACCAGACACACAACACTAACAGAACAACAGGGATTTCTTTGTGTACTGTCACCCATCGAAAACACTTTAGAAACCAAGCTCATCTCAATCACATACGCCTACTTAACCATATGATGATATGTGCTGCCAGTTTACTGCCTGACTTTCTCTCACCATCTTGGGGTCTCACTTGTCCTGCTGAATTCTCCAAAATGTTGCAGAAATAATGCAACAAGGAGAGTAAAAAACTCTCACCATGTTGGCAGGCCATTGGCAGTCTGGAGAATGAAGACACAGTGATCTCTTTGCTGGAGTACCTAAGTATATAAATGAATAGTGAGTTCATCAGCCTGCCAATAGTAGAAATATCAGCTTTAGGTGGAGTGACACCTTAAAAAGTGACTACAGGTAATACATAAAATCATTAAACTTGTAATGCTAATAAGGAAGCTGTGCAACTGTGATAAAAAATTAGAGAGTCCATAAAGTTTATGGTAATGAGTTTAATTTAATCCTCTTCATATTCATTAAAATTCTTAAACAGCTTATGCTTGTGACTGCAAACTCATTTCTTTCCTATGCCATGCACTACACTGCACTACACTATACTATAGCTGAGCATACTCATACAGGAAACTTTCTATGTCAGCTCCAATGTAAAACTTTTAAATATACATACTCAGCACTCCTGCATACACTACCCACTGCCATACCCCACTTCCCTCTTGCACATACTGCTCAGTGTCATACCCCCAACTTCTCTACTGCACATAATGCCCACTGTCATACCCTCTGCACTCCTCTCTTACACATATGGCTTCCTTTCATGCTGTCTGCACTCCTTTCCTGTACATACTGCCCACTGTAATACCCCCCACACTCCTTTCCTGTACATACTGCCCACTGTAATAACCCTCCCACTCCTTTCCTGTACATACTGCCCACTGTCATACCCCCCCCCCCCCCACACACACTCCTCTCCTTCACATAATACCCACTGTCATACCCTCTGTACTCCTCTCTTACACATATGGCTTCCTCTCATGCTGTCTGCACTCCTTTCCTGTACATACTGCCCACTGTCATACCCCCCCCCCACACACACACACTCCTCTCCTGCACATAATACCCACTGTCGTACCCTCTGCACTCCTCTCTTACACATATGGCCTCCTCTCATGCTGTCTGCACTCCTTTCCTGTACATACTGCCCATCGTCATACCCTCTGCACTCCTCTCTTACCTGTACATACTGCCCACTACCATACCCTCTGAACTCCTCTCCTTCCTGTACATACTGCCCACTGTAATACCCCCCCCCACACACACACATATGCTCCTCTCCTGCACATATTACCCACTGTCATTCCCCACGCACTCCTCTCCTATACATACTGCCCACTATCACATTCTCTCACTCCTTTCCTGCACATACTACCTACTGCCTCCTGTCATGCTGTCTGCACTCATCTCCTGTACATAATTTACTTCCCTCGGTCATACTCTCTGCACTCCTCTCCTACACATTCTGCTTGCCATCACACCCTCTGCATTCCTTTCTGCATATTCTGCCTGCCATCATACATTCCATCACACTCCTCTCCTGTACATACTGACCACTGTCATACCCTTCACAATCCTCCAGCATTTACTGCCCACTGTCATACCCCCGACACTTTTCTCCTATACATACTGTCCAAAGTCACATCCCCACATTCCTCTCCTGTGCATACTGCCCACTGTCATATCCCCCACACTCTTCTCCTGAACATACTGCCCACTGTCATACCCTCCACACTCTTCTCCTGAACACACTGCCCACTGTCATACCCTCCACACTCTTCTACTGAACATACTGCCCACTGTCACCCCCCCCCATATTCCTCTCCTGTACATACTGCCCACTGTCATACCCTTCACACTTCTCTCCTGTACATAATGCCCATTGTCCTACCCTTCACTTTCCTCTCCTGTACATACTGCCCACTGTCATACCCTCCACACTTCTCTCTTGTACATACTGCCCACTGTTCTAGCCTCCACATTCCTCTCCTGTACATACTGCCCACTGTCCTACCCTCCACACTACTCTGCTGTACATACTGCCTACTGTTATACCATTCACACTCCTCTCCTGCACATATTGCTCACTGTCACACCCTGAATATTCCTCTCCTGTACATACTGCCCACTGTCATACCCTCCACACTCCTCTCCTGTACATACTGCTCACTGGCCTACCCTCCACACTCCTCTCCTGTACATACTGCCCACTGTCATACCCCCCCCCCCTCACACACACACTCCTCTCTTGTACATAATGCCCACTGTCATAATCCCACATTCCTCTCATGTACATACTGTCCACTGTCACAACTCCCACATTCCTCTCCTGTACATACAGCCCACTGTCACACCCTCCACTCTCCTCTCCTTTACATACTGCTCACTGTCATACCCTCCACACTCCTCTCCTGTAGATACTGCTCACTGTCATACCCTCCACACTCCTCTCCTGTGCATGCTGCCAGCTGTCATACCCTCTACACTCCTCTCCTGTACATACTGCTCACTGGCCTACCCTCCACACTCCTCTCCTGTACATAATGCCCACTGTCACACCCTCCACACTCCTCTCCTGTACATACTGCTCACTGTCATACCCTCCACACTCCTCTCCTGTATATACCGCCCACTGTCACACCCTCCAAACTCCTCTCCTGTACATGCTGCCCACTGTCATACCCTCCACATTCCTCTCCTGTACACACTGCTCACTGTCATACCCTCCACATTCCTCTCCTGTACATGCTGCCCACTGTCATACCCTACACACTCCTCTCCTGTACATACTGCTCACTGGCCTACCCTCCACACTCCTCTCCTGTACATACTGCCCACTGTCATACTCCCGCCTCACACACACACACTCCTCTCCTGTATATAATGCCCACTGTCATAATCCCACATTCCTCTCGTGTACATACTGCCCACTGTCACAACTCCCACATTCCTCTCCTGTACATACTGCCCACTGTCATACTCCCCCCTCACACACACACTCTTCTCCTGTACATACAGCCCACTGTCACACCCTCCACACTACTCTCCTGTACATACTGTTCACTTTCACACCCTCCACACTCCTCTCCTGTACATACTACCCACTGTCATACCCTCCACCCTCCTCTCCTGTACATACTGCCCACTGTCATACCCTCCACACTCCTCTCCTGTACATACTGCCCACTGTCATACCCTCCACACTTCTCTCTTGTACATATCGCCCACTGTCATACCCTCCACACTCCTCTCCTGTACATACTGCTCACTGTCATACCCTCCACATTCCTCTCCTGTACATACTGCCCACTGTCACACCCTCCACATTCCTCTCCTGTACATGTCATACCCCCACACTCCTGTATTGCACATACTGCCCACTGTTATTTTATTATTATCAATATTATTATTATACAGGATTTATATAGCGCCAACAGTTTGAGCAGCGCTTTACAATATAACCGGAAACAGTACAGTTACAATACAATTCAACAAAGGAGGAATCAGAGGGCCCTGCATGTTAGAGCTTACAATCTAAAAGCCATACCCTCCACACTCCTCTCTTGCACATATGGTCTCCTCTCATATCTTCTGCAATCTCCTGCTTGCCATAGAACAGGAAATGAGGTGAAATCTCCTCAATGGAGTCAGCCATAAAGACCTGTCTAAAATATTAACTGCACGGGTGAGCAAAATCAAGTATATATAGTACATGATTTTGCATCTCCGGGTAGGGGGGCGTGCGCGAGGTGCGTGGCTGTCAATTACTCACCAGTGCCCAGTAATTGCCAAGCATCTCCGACGGGCAGAAGAACTGTATGTAAACAAAACAGTTCTCCTCCCTGTCAGCTCCTGCACACTGCTTTGGATGACTTTTCACAGCACAGCCATGCAAAGCAATGTGCTTACAGTCAAGCACATGGGCACAGCACATAGTAAAACACAGTCAGCACACAGTTAACCCTTTGATCGCCCCAGATGTTAATCTCTTCCTGCCCAGTGCCATTAGTACAGTGTCAGTGCTTTTTTTTTAGCACTGAGCACTGTGTTGGTGTCACTGGGAAAGTCAGTGACACCAAGTCAGTTCCCCCCAGTGTCAGAATGTCCGCCGCAGTCCCGATATAAGTTACTGATCGCCGTCATTACTACTAAAAATAAAAAAAATCCCAGTATATATACCGCCATTTGTAATCGCTATAACGTTCACGTAAATCAATTAATTTACACGTGTTGGAATTTTTTTTAGCAAAGACATGTAGCAGAATACATTTGACCTAAATTTATGACGAAATTTGATTTTTTTAATTTTTTTACTGGATATATTTAACCACTTGACTTCCTGCCCAGGCCAATTTTCAGCTTTCAGTGGTATCGCACTTTGAATGACAATTGCGTGGTAATGCAACACTATGCCCATATGAAATTTGTATCATTTTTTTCACACAAATATAGCTTTCTTTTGGTGGTATTTAATCACGACTGGGAGTTTTATTTTTTGCGCTGTAAACAAAAAAAACAGCAAACAATTCTTTTTAAAAAGTTTTTCTTTGTTTCTATTATAAAATGTTGCAAACGGGTAATTTTTCTCCTTCACTGATGTGTGTTAATGAGACTGCACTGATAGGCAGCACTGATGGGCACTGATGAGGTGGCATGGATAGGCAGCACTGATGAGGTGGCACGGATAGGCAGCGCTGATGGGCACTGATAGGCGGCATTGATAGACGGCACTGATGATGTTGCATTGATAGGCAGCACTGATGGGCAGCACTGATGGGTGGCACTGACTTGTGGCATTGCTGGGCACTGACTTGTGGCACTGCTGGGCACTGATGGGCAGCACTGATGGGTGACACTGATGGGGGGCGCTGATGGGCACAGGTGGGTAGCACTGCTAGGCACTGCTGGGCACAGGTGGGTGGCACTGCTGGGCACTCATCATCAGGGCAATGATCATCAGTGCCCTGATGATCAGTGCCGATCCCTTTGCTGACAATTGCTGGTTCTCAGCAGTACTTTCCTCATCCTGTGACAGTGTGAGGAAAGTGCAGCCGATAACCGGCAACTGTATTTACCAGGTGATCTGCTGTGTCATTGGGCACAACTGATCACGTGGTAAAAGGCCGCTGTGATTGGCTTTTTACTGTATCACATGATCAGCTGTGTCCTACGGACACAGTGATCACCGGCAGCTCCGGGTGCATGCCGCTGGGGACGCGCAGGGGGCGCGTTCTGTGAGGACGTCCATGCACATCCTCCCAGAACTATACAACTGCACTGTAGCCATCCTTCGGCTATAGCGCGGCTGGGAAGTGGTTAAAAGCAAAAAGTAAAAAATATAGTTTTTTTTTTAAATTGTCGGTCTTTTTTTTTAAAGTGCAAAAAATTAAAAACCCACAGGTGATCAAATACCACCGAAAGAAAGCTCAATTCATGGGAAAAAAGGACATAAATTTAATTTGGGTGCAGCGTTGCATGACCGTGCAATTGTTAGTTAAAATTACGCAACATCGTACAGCAAAAAATGGCCTGGTCAGGAAGGGGGGTAAATCTTCTGGAGGGCAAGTGGTTAATTTCGTAGTAAGAAATATTGTGTCTTTCCTGGTCCCTCCCATCCTCATCATCATACTAATGTAATTATTATAAAATAAAACATTTCCCTTTTCATTATATATCTTATTATCTATTTTAGTCCCAGTAATGTCACTAGAACTCTGTGCTTCTCTACGCACTGCAGGCAAATTGTGGCTGGTGGGAGGGGTCAGAAGCGTTCTGTATGTAGATTCCTGCAAACATCACAACACCTTGTCTCAGTACTCCTCTTAAGAGCCCTCAGCCCTGATGTAAGAATGTCACAATGCCCTGATGGGTGGCTGTTAGTCCAGAGGGGTGTTTCATTTGCATGCATTGCCCACATGTGACGCCCAGCCTTCATCATTGAAAGAGCTAAAATCCAATGAAAGAAAGGGGAGAGCCTGGGACAGGCTGGGGAGGAAAGTCCTAGATGATGATGGATCAGGGGTGGACTGACCATTTGGAAACTCGGGCACTGCCCGAGGGCCCAGGGTCAGTAGGGGGCCCCATGAGATGCCCCTGGAACCTTTTTCATAGGCTTTTTTGAGTTTGGGCAAGGACACAGGGGCCCCATGATCCCCTATTGCCCGGGGGCCCCATGAGTTGTCATTCCTCCCCTGTGATGGATGTTCTCCATCCAGCACCATCTGATATGCTACAGCTTCTAATGTACATGGTGAGAAGCTCACAGTGTGCAGTGAAATCAGAGTAAGCCATTTCAGTCCAGAAGAGGAGCCAATACAAAATGGAACTAAATGGAAGGCTGGAGGTCAGATTTAACCAATCACATTGCACCATATGACCATAAATAGTAGAGTCACTAAAAATGCAAAAAAATTGGATAAAAATGAATTTTAGTTTTTGTAGGAAAAATGCAGATAGAAGGGGATAAATCACACATTGCTGTCCTGGCCAGTGGCGGACTGACCATTTGGAAACTCGGGCACTGCCCGAGGGCCCGGGGTCAGTAGGGGGCCCCATGAGATGCCCCTGGTACCTTTTTCATAGGCTTTTTTGAGTTTGAGCAAGGACACAGGGGCCCCATGATCCCCTATTGCCCGGGGGCCCCATGAGTTGTCAGTCCGCCCCTGGTCCTGGCAATGTATGCAGAAGGTTTAGCATTGCTAATTAATGCACTCACACTTTCATAAAAACTTCTTCTGCTGGCAGAGTCGGTCCCAGTTCACGTCTGACCAGTTTGTGGTTTGTCAAAACAGAGAACAAGCCGGGACGTTCTAGAACAAAACGCACCCCTGGACACCATCCAACAGGCAGAGCCGGGACACGGGCCCATCAGATAGAGAGGGAGGGAGGGAGGTGCAGGAAGCTTCCACTGCACAACGCAGGATCACAGCTTCCAGAAACAAGATCCCTGCCAGACCAAACCCAACCCGGCCAGGGGGGACAATGATACCTCCACACAGCCATGTCTAATGAGGAACCTGATCCCTGTGCAAAGGGCAGCCTCACATCATGGAACTGCTTCACAGCCTGCCAATGGCTTTATTTAGAATCACTTCTAGATGGTGCTTTGCAGCTGTGTTAGGAAGATTCTAGAATCACAAGTGCAAGGAGGTGATTTATAAAGAATTTGCCCAGTGAAAGTGCATAACATTCCTTTCTGTGCAAATGGGGCCAAAGAACGAATGTAACCAGACCATATCCTGTGCTGTTCGAATGTAAATTATTTTTTATTTTTTTAACAGAAAATGCCACATTTGGCCACTAGATGGAGGTAAGTATTATAAATTCCTATGATACCTGGTGCCATCTAGGTGATGATTTAAATGCCTTTACAGCTGGAGTTTATACACTGCTCGAAAAAATGAAAGAAACACTTTTTAATCAGAGTATAGCATCAAGTCAATGAAATGGATCTGGTCAGCTAAGTAGCAGAGAGGGTTGTTATTCATTTAATTAACACTAAAAGCAGCTGAAATTGATTAACAGATTCACTCGATGGGCAACAATGAGACAACCCACAAAACAGGAATAGTTTTACAGGTTGAAGCCACTGACTTTTTTTACCTACTCATCTTTTCTGGCTGTTTTTCACTCGTTTTGCATTTGCTAGGGTCAGTGTCACTACTGGTAGCATGAGGGGATACCTGGACCCTACAGAGGTTGCACAGGCAGTCCAGCTCCTCCAGGACGGCACATCAATACGTGCCATTGCCAGAAGGTTTGCTGTGTCTCCCAGCACAGTCTCAAGAGCATGGAGGAGATTCCAGGAGACAGGCAGTTGCTCTAGGAGAGCTGGACAGGGCCGTAGAAAGTCCTTAACCCATCAGCAGAACTTGTATCTACTCGTCCCCAGCCTGAGACAGGCTGGGGAGGAAAGTCCTAGATGATGATAGATCAGGGGTGGACTGACCATTTGGAAGCACTGCCCGAGGGCCCGGGGTCAGTAGGGGGCCCCATGAGATGCCCCTGGTACCTTTTTCATAGGCTTTTTTGAGTTTGGGCAAGGACACAGGGGCCCCATGATCCCCTATTGCCCGGGGGCCCCATGAGTTGTCAGTCCACCCCTGGTAAAACGCATAAAACATGCACCGGAACGCACCAAAAACACACTAGAACACACATGTCCCTAATTAAATTGAGGGCCAGTTCACACTGCATGCATTTCAGTTGCTTTTTTTCTGCATCCAAAATGCACAGAAAGTAGGTTATATGATTGTCAGTGTCTTAGGTCACATCAGTGCTTGCAGTTCCAGTGCGTTCCGGTTGCAGAAAAGAAAGTAGAACAGGCTGCATTTTTCCTGCACAGAACTGTACTGGAACGCAGTAAAATGCATAAAAAACGCACCAAAACACATAAAAAATGTACTGGAACGCACATGTCCCTATTTAACCCTGGGTTCACACTTGTGCGGTGCGGCATATCGCATGTGATTCGCACAGGAAACGCACCACTGCGTTTTTAAAGTATGAACCGTCCCTGAAGAAAAATAAAAAAAACACACTGGAATGCACCAAAGATGCATAAAAAATGCACCGGAACGTGCCAAAAATGCGTGAAATCACCTGACTTACTACACGAATAGCTAGGAAATTTTTTTTAGAAACACACCCAAAAAAAACTTCAGGGAAAAGATGGTAAAGCTGAGAGTGACCAGCATTGTCCTCCTCCTATGCAGGTGGGATCACAAGACCGGCTGAACAGACACCCCCCCCTTGGTACGTTCACACGTGTGTCTTGCAGAACTTGTGATATTTTGGGAGATTTATAGCCCCGTCCACACCTACAATTAATTCTGAACTCCGAGTGAAGAGCCCATGTGACTGCGCTTGTGAATTCACGCCAAAGTACAGCCATCCCATCAATTACAGAACGATGTCATTGTTTACCACGCAAACGTTTTCATCGAATCGCAGCTCATGTTGTTACTAAGAATAGATGATATAACAAGATTACAGATCCTCATATCTAGATCCCCAGTCAGGGTCTATACTGGGGTCTGTGTCCCCTACGGGAGATCCCTATATCTAGATCCCCAGTCAGGGTGTACACTGGGGTCTGTGTCCCCTCCGGGAGATCCCTATATCTAGATCCCCAGTCAGGGTGTATACTGGGGTCTGTGTCCCCTCCGGGAGATCCCTATATCTAGATCCCCAGTCAGGGAGTATACTGGGGTCTGTGTCCCCTCCGGGAGATCCTCATATCTAGATCCCCAGTCAGGGAGTATACTGGGGTCTGTGTCCCCTCCGGGAGATCCCTATATCTAGATCCCCAGTCAGGGTGTACACTGGGGTCTGTGTCCCCTCCGGGAGATCCCTATATCTAGATCCCCAGTCAGGGTCTATACTGGGGTCTGTGTCCCCTCCAGAAGCAGTCTCACCCTCTCTGTTTTCCATTGTCGACGTGGAGCTGGTGAAGGAAAATGACAAATGTTACTGTTGTCACCACAACAGGAAATGAGAAGGAATCTTCTTATGGGGACACCTGTGCTGGTGACAACCTTCTAAGAACTTTCTTCTTATTTCCTCTGTGACCGAATGGGACACGGATAGCAAAAATAAAAAGACTGACTCAACCCCTCCCTACTCCACCCAAAACTAAAGAAAATACTAATCAGCTTCTTTTGGGCCGGTTCACACTACATGTGCTTCAGTTGCGTTTTTTCTGCATCCAAAACGCACAGAAAGTTGGTTATATGGTTGCCAATGTCATAGTTCACATCAGTGTGAAAAAAACGCATCACAAACGCACCGGAACACACTGGAATGCGCCAAAAAAGCACTGGAATGCATATGTCCCTATTTAAATTGAAGAAAAAGAGAGCGGGAAAAACTAACTGGATTACATAAAAAACGCACCAGAATGTGTCGAAAACGCACCGAAACACGGCAAAAACACGTAAAAACGTGCAAGCAAAAAACCCATCCAGAACGCATCTGGACTGCATTTCTGTAGTGTGAACCGGTCCTAAGGCTAGGTTCACACCAATGCAGGTTGCGTTTGAACTGTTTCTGCATTGTGTTTTTGTTGCGTTTTGCCCCTGCATTTTTTTACGTGTTTTTGATGCATTTTGCGGTTTTGGGGGTTTTTTAATAATTTTTAAAATTTTTCTTGTTGCTAGGCAGATTTAAAATGCGAAAGGTTGTTTAGAAAAGTGCCACACCCTTAATTAATATAGCATTTAAAATGCGTCAAAAACGCAGCAAAAACACAGCAAAAACGCACTACATGCTTTTCTGCAGCGATTCCATTGAAGTCTATAGAACCAAAAATGCAATGTTTTGCGTTCAAAAAAATCTCTGATCCTTTCCAAAAAACGCACCGGGTGAAAACGCTGAGATGTGAACCTGTCTCATAGGAAATCATGTCAAAAGGACTGTACTGCGTTTCTGCAAAATGCAAAACGCTGCGGAAAATGCTTAGGTGTGAACCTGGGGTAAGGGTCCGTTCACACTATAGAAAAGCAGTCCAGATGCATCCCAGATGCGTTTCCGCATGCACGTTTTTGATGCGTTCTGGTGCATTTTTTTATGCATTTTGGTGCGTTCCTGTGCGTTTATGATGCTTTATGTTTTCCAATGTGGTTTTATGCGTTTCTGGCTCATTCCAGTGCGGTTTTATGCATTGTGACTCATTTCGGTGCATTTTCTATGGGATTTTTTTACATGTTGCAATGCGTTTTTTATGCATTCCAGTTCATTTTTTGCCCTTTCTTCAGTTTAAGAACAAGTGCATTTTTGTGCGTCCCGATGCGTTTGTGATGCGTTTTACCGCATTCCAGTACAGTTCTATGCAGAAAAGATGCAGCCTCTTCTACTTTCTTTTCTGCAGCTGGAACACACTGGAACTGCAAGCACTGATGTGAACTATGACACTGACAACCATATAACCTACTTTCTGTGCGTTTTGGATGCAGAAAAAAGCAACTGAAACGCATTTAGTGTGAACTGGCCCTAAATCTGACCTCCACCCTCTCTCTGGACTGAAATAGTTTGCTCTGATTTCACTGCACACTGTGAGCTTCTCATAAGGTGCCTCAGAAGCTGCAGCAAGTCCTGGCTGAAGGACGTCCAGCATCATCTAGAACTTTCCTCCCCACCCTGACAGTCCCTGGCCCCGCCCCTTTCATTCATTGGATTTCTGTTCTTTCAATCCTATAGGCTCAGAATTGCATGTGAGCATTATCATGCAATACAGAAATGCCCACGCCTCCAGACTGACACCCACCAATCAGGGCATTTTTATATTTGCATAACTCCTCCCAAAAGCCAGCCCACTGCTTATATCAGGACTGGAGGTCATTGAGAGGAGTAGCGAGGCAGATTGCTGTGCTGTTTTCTGGAAGCTATGTACAGAACCCTCCCATCCCCTCCCAACAGCCATGATCTGCCTGCATTGCATAGAGAAGCATAGAGACCCAGTGATGATGTCACTGGGTTAAAAAAAGTTATGTAATGACAAGAGACATATCATTAGCATATTACATGGATAGAGGGAAGGGAAGGCAAAATATAACATTAGACTTCATCTTTAAGGAATATGTTTGACCATCCCCAGCAGGAATAACAATACAGGGTCAGGGGCGGACTGAAAATTTATGGGGCCCCCAGGCAATAGGGGATCATGGGGCCCCTGTGTCCTTGCTCACACTCAAACCACACCAAAAAAAGCCTATGAAAGGTACCAGGGGCATCTCATGGGGCCCCTTACTGACCCGGGCCCTTGGGCAGTGCCCGAGTTTCCAAATGGTAATTCGGCCCCTGTACAGGGTGACAGCACAAGGGAGCAATTGAAAATCAGGGAAACAGTGATGTCACCGAGTCTAAAATAAGGTGTGTAATGACAAGAGAAAGGTTGTATTTACAAAAAAATGTCCTTAGCATGTCAATAAGATGCGCCATTGCATAGAGAAGAATTGCATAGAGAAGCACAGAGACCCAGTGATGGTGTGACTGAGTCTAAAATAAGGTGTGTAATGATAACAGAAAAGTTGTATTTAAAAAACGTCATTAGCATGTTAATGAGGGGCATCATTGCATAGAGAAGACTTGCATAGAGAAGACTTGCATAGAGAAGCACAGAGACCCAGTGATGGTGTCACTGGATATAAATAAAAGGTGTAAAGAAAATGAATGTGTTGATGAGAGTGGAGGAACCAGAATCGGCAAAATAATATTAGATTCCATTATATCTTTAACCCCTTCACGCCAACGAAGAGGAGTTCCTGCGCCGGGAGGTGGGCGGAATTTGGTGGGGCTTAGTGTCATGTGGCCGCTGTGACGTCACGGCTGGTCACGTGATCGGGAAAGGTCCCGATCGAAAGAGCGGACCGGGACCTTTCCGTGAGTACCGGACATGTGTGCTGGGAGCGCTCTCAGCACATATGTTTTTTGTTACATGAACACAAATGTGCGGCCGCTCAGCGTCTAGGCTCAGATGCCGGGAGGTCGCACATTTGCATGCGGCCGGCGTGAAGGGGTTAAACTGCAACTGGAGCCCTTAAAATTGCAACTGTCATTTGTTCCTGATTGGTTACTATGAGAAATGACAGTCACATGTATATATATATCAGGGGCGGACTGACAACTCATGGGGCCCCCGGGCAATAGGAGATCATGGGGCCCCTGTGTCCTTGCTCAAACTCAAAAAATCCTATGAAAAAGGTACCAGGGGCATCTCATGGGGCCCCCTACTGACCCCGGGCCCTCAAGTTTCCAAATGGTCAGTCCGCCCCTAATATATATATATACAGGTTTATAGGATCATTGATGCATTGATTGGTTCATGAGTGTTGCAATCCACCCCTCCTCTGTAGAAGGGGGGGGGGCAATTTGTACTGATAAATAACCAGATAAAACTTTCCACTGAGCAGAGATCAGAGCCCTGCCCACCGCTGTCACAATGCCCCGCCCATCCAGCAGCCAGAGCCATAGACAGGCTGAGCGAGTAATGGAAAAAGCTGAACTCTGGGAATAGTAAAGGCTACATTCACAGGCTGAGCAGTGGGCGGAGCGATCCAGTGCAGTGCAGTCAGTGCAGTGGCAGAGCTACTTGCTGTATGCACACTGCCAACGCCGCCGCTGTTTGCACGTCACCACTGAACGGCGCTCTACTTAGACATCATGCTGCCTAATGCCGGCCATAGACGGTTTGAAAATCGTCCGATTTTCTCACTGTTAGTGGAGTAATTGGTCGGCCGTTTTTCAGGTTTTTTGCACATTTTTTTTATCAGTCATGTTGGAAAATTTGTGGGCAATTTTGACGATCGGCCGATTATCCCGGCAATGATGGGCCAATCGGCCGATCGTTTTACCGATAAAAAATCCGCGCATGAGCCGTGACCTGCAAGGGACAGAAATTATGGGATGAACTTTATGATTTTGTTGGCCGACTTTTTTTTTTACTGTTGGTGGTAACGTTGGCCGACCGAACGACCGATTTTTCATGGTTTTTTTTTTTTTTTTCGAAAAATCAGCCAATTTTTTACCCGTCTATGGCCTGCATTAAGCTAACCATACCGGCTCACACCTGTGCAACTTCAGGTGCAATATGCGATTTACAAATCATACCTGAAGTCACATCTAATGTATCCCTGGCACTGTCTTAATCAGTGCGATTAGAAGTCGCACAATTTCAAAAACAGTTCCTGTGTTACTTTTTTCCCCGATTTCATTGGGACTTGCACAGAGTTCTGTTAAATGAAGTCACAAGGCACAGTGAAATTGTAGGTACAAATCGTACTGATCTGCGGCTTTGAATTTCGCACTTCACTTAAATTTTAAAGTCGCATTCAGTGTGAACCAGGGCTTAGGGCCCTTTCAAATGCATATCATATTCTTAGTATGTTTTCTGGATTCCTGTCTCGCACCATGCAACTGTGAAACTTAGAAAATGCATAAAAACGCATGTGATTTTGATCGTTTTCCATTCATTTCAAAGGGGATATGCGCTTTTGATGCAGTTTTTTAACATGCTAAAAAAAAAGCAGCATGCAGGACTTTTAGGTTGCTTTCACACTTTTCCAATGAAAAAAATATGATATTTATTTATAGCGCTCGGGCGGACTGACCATTTGGAAACTCAGGCACTGCCCAAGAGCCCGGGGTCAGTAGGGGGCCCCATGAGATGCCCCTGGTACCTTTTTCATAGGCTTTTTTGAGTTTGGGCAAGGACACAGGGGCCCCATGATCCCCTATTGCCCGGGGGCCCCATGAGTTGTCAGTCCGCCCCTGATAGCGCTGTCAATTTACTCAGCGCTTTACATATATATTGTATATTCACATCAGTCCCTAAAACTCAAGGGGTGTACAATCTAAGGTCCCCAACTCACATTCATACATACACATACTAGGGCCAATTTAGACAGGAGCCAGTTAACAATCCAGCATGTCTTTGGAGTGTGGGAGGAAACCGGAGTACCCGGAGGAAACCCACGCAGGCACAGGGAGAACATGCAAACTCCAGGCAGGTGTTGCCGTGGCTGGGATTTGAACCAACAACCTTAGTACTGCTAGGTGGAAGTGCTAACCATTTAACCACTGTGCTTCCACATATGAGGGGGGTTTTTAATGCGTTTCCCATGTGTTTTCTGCATGCCTGACTCCCAGCATGCACCTGTGAAACTCAAAAAATACCAAAAGTGCAACGCAGGCACATTATTGATGCATTTTTACGCGTTTTCTATTCATTTCAATCTGGAACTGCGTTTTTGTTGTGGTTTTGAAAACCTCCCCAAAGATGCAGCAGACAGAACTTTTCAAAGTGCACGACCACTTAGCACAGTAATGTGAGGAGTCCCATAGGATTGCGTCTTTGCTGCGTTTTCAGCATAGTAAAAACGCAGCAAAAAGTATCAGTATGAAAGCAGCCTTAAAAACGCACCGCATCTGCAGCACAATGGTGTGAAGCGTTCCATAGGATTTAAAGGGGTACATTTTTCATGCATTTTTCTTCCACTTTTTAAACACCAAAAATGCATCAAAACCTGATCCATGGGAAAGGGCCCTTTTACTGCATTGTTATGTCATGCGTTTAGGCAACCCATTAAAATCAATGGGCTTCAGCCACATCAAAACATCGCTAAAAAATTGAACATGTCACAAAGGTTTTGCTGCAACACCCAACATTGCATTATGGAGCAGAGGCGTATTGATAACTCATGGGGCCCTCAGGCAATAGGGGATAATGGGGCCCCTGTGTCCTCACCCACATTCAAACCACACCCAAAAAAGCCAATGAAAGGTACCAGGGGCATCTCATGGGGCCCCCTACTGACCTCTGGCCCTCGGGCAGTGTCCGAGTTCCCAAATGGTCAGTCCGCCCCTGTTATGGAGCATTGCCATGCGTTGCAGCACATTGCAACGTATCTGCGTATGCACTGGGGAACTATTAAAAATGTATGGCACTGCAACGCATGTCACGTGTTGCTGCATGTGCACTAACACGCACATTTATTTAGGCAGACCATTAAAATCAATGAACTTGCGTTACACAAAAACATTCCAAAATCGCACATGTTGCAAAATATTTGCCGCAACACGCTTTGGTGAGTTGCCATGCGTTGCAGTTCATTGGGGTGCTATGCAGAATGAATAGCACTGCAACGCATGTTGTAAAATGAATCGGCTTCCAACGCAACAAAACAATCTGAAAAATCGGACGCACTGTAAATTTGTGCTGCGATGCACTTTGATGCATCACCGTGCAATGCATGTGCGTTGCTTTAGCTCATTGGGGTGCTATTCAAAATGAATGTCACTGCTCACATGACGTACAATGAATAGGTTTCCAATGCAACAATATGTCTCAAAGTTTGAATGCACCACAAAGTTTTTACTGCAACGCACTTTGATGCCTCGCCATGCAATGCATGTGCGTTGCTTTAGTTCATTTGGGTGCTGTTGAAAGTGAATGGGACTGTAACATGCATTGCTGCACGTGGAGTAAAACGCACGTTGCATTTAGCCAGCACCAGCGGTGGACTGACAACTCATGGGGCCCCCAGGCAATAGGGGATCATGGGGCCCCTGTGTCCTTGTCCACACTCAAAGCACACCCAAAAAGCCTATAAAAAAGGTACCAGGGGCATTTCATGGGGCCCCTACTGACCCCGGGCCCTCGGGCAGTGCCCGAGTGGTCAAATGGTCAGTCCGCCCCTGGGTAGCACATTAAAGTAAGGCTTCCAAAGCAACAATACGACCCAAAAATCAAGAGCTTGCAAACTTTTTGCCGCAACGCACTTTGATGCCTTGTCATGCAATGCATGTGCGTTGCTTTAGTTCATTTGGGTGTTGTTCAAAATCATGTAACATGCATTGCTGCACGTGGAGTAAAACGCACATTCCATTTAGGCAGCCTGTTAAAATAAATAGCCTTCCAAATGCAACAAAGCGTCACAAAAATCAGACGTGCCGCAAAACTTTTTGCAGCAACGCACTTCGGTGCCACAACCATGCAATGCCTGTGCGTTGCCTTAGTGCATTGGGGTGCCATTCATAATGAATGTCACTACTTATGTGATGTAAAATGAATTGGATTACAACGCAACAATACGTCCCGAAAAGTGAACGTGACACAAACTTTTTACTGCAACGCATTTTGGTGCCTCGTGTTGCAATACATGTGCATTGTTTTAGTTTATTTGGGTGCTATGCAAAATAAATGTAATGTGCGTTGCTGCGCATGGAATAAAACCTGTGTTGTGCTTAGGCAGCTCATTACATTTAATAGACTTCAAATGCAACAATACGCACCAAAATTCAGATGCGCAAAAAAGTTTTTGCCACAACACATGTTGGTTCCCTGCCATGCAATGCACGTGCATTACGTTTATTTAAGTGCTATTCTACATGAATGGCACTGCAGCACATGCAACATGTGTTGCTGCACATGCAGTAAAGTGCGCACTACATTTAGGTAACCCATTAAAATAAAAACGGTTCCAACGTAACAAAGCATCCCATAAATCAGACGTGCTGCAAACATTCTTTTGTCCTAATGCACTTTGTTGCTTCTCCGTGCAATGCATGAGCGTTGCCTTAGTTCATTGAGGTGCTACTCAAAATGAATGGTTCTGAAGCGCATTTAATGTGCGTTGCTGCACATGGAGTAATACGCATTCCTGAACATGGAATACAACGCATTGCTGCACATGGAGTACAACGCATTGCTGCACATAGAGTACAACGCATTGCTGCACATGGAGTACAACGCATTGCTGCACATGGAGTAATATGCATTGCTGAACATGGAGTAATATGCATTGCTGAACATGGAGTAATATGCATTGTTGAACATGGAATAACACGCATTCCTGCACATGGAGTAACACGCATTTCTGAACATGGAGTAGAATGCATTGCTGATCACAGAGTAGCACGAATTGCTGAACATGGAGTAACACACATTGCTGCACATGGAGTAATACGCATTGCTGCACATGGAGTAACACGCATTGCTGCACATGGAGTAATATGCATTCCTGCACATGGAGTAACACGCATTGCTGCACATGCAATAACACGTATTGCTGCACATGGAATAACACGCATTGTTGCACATGGAGTAACACGCATTGCTGCACATGGAGTAACACGCATTGCTGCACATGGAGTAACACGCATTGCTGCACATGGAGTAACACGCATTGCTGCACATGGAGTAACACGCATTGCTGCACATGGAATAACACGCATTGCTGCACATTGAGTAACACGCATTGCTGCACATGGAGTAACACGCATTGCTGCACATGGAGTAAAACGCATTGCTGCACATGGAATTACACGCATTGTTGCACATGGAGTAATGCGTGTTGCATTTAAACAGCCCATTAAAATGAATATGCTTTCAACGCAACAAGCCAAAAATCAGAGACGCTGCAAACATTTCTTTCCACAGCGTACTCTGACGCCTCGCCATGCAGTGCACATGCGTTGCGTTAGTTCATTGGGGTGCAACTCCAAATAAATGGCACAACAGCACATGTAACACACGTTGCTGCACATGCAGCAAAACGCACACTACATTTAGGCAGCACAATAAAACAAATAGGCTTCCAACACAACAAAGCATCCAAAAATTGCACACGCCGCAAACTTTTTTGCTGCAACACACTTTTGTTGCCTCACCATCTTAATACATGTGCCGTGCCTTCGTTAATTGGGGTGCGTCACAAAATGAATGTAACCCATCAATGCATGGAACGTGCCATGTGTGGCATTTGCGCACACGTTCCCAAAGCGCATCGGTGTAAATGGGCCCCTAATATTGCCAGTGTTGGCGATGCAATGGTGAAATCCTGACTTGCAGCAAAGTAGCGTCTCCAGAACAATAAAAGGCGCAGGCGTTGTAAAGCGTTCGGACGCAGGATGGACGCACACGGATGGATGCAGGATGGACGCACACGGATGGATGGCTCTGGCTCACCTGTTCAGGCTTGCTCCCCGTGCTCTGACTGATCCCCCCGCCGCAGGCTCGTCCTCTAAATACAGATGGTGGTTGGTTTCTCCCAGCACAGCTGTGACGGGATTCAGAAGCTTCTGGACGTCCCTGTGTGTCTCTCCACCCTCCGCTCCCCCCTTACATCACCGTCCAGCAGAGGGAGGGCAAGGAGAGGGACCAGCGCACAGGAGAAGCTTCTGGATTTTTATTTTTGGCTGGTTGTTATCTAAGTCTAACGCTTTCGTATTTCGCCGTGCGTTTTCAGGCGCAGCTGGCTGATGTTCACGCGACACGGCATCGCTGAAAGCAAGCAGACCCAAGGGAGCGTTCTGAAATAGTTAAAGCAGAACTCCAGACAAAACTTTTTTCTTGGGCTTAGAGCTAGGACAAGAAAACGCAAAATGCGTCCCGGACCTGGCAGATTTGATTTTGAAAAGTTTGAACTGATAATCTATGATGTTCACATGCGCTGAATTAAGGGTCAGTTCACACTATAGAAACACAGTCCAGATGCATTCCGGATGCGTTTTTGCATATGCGTTTTTGATGCTTTTTGGCGCATTCTGGTGTGTTTTTTACATGTTTCAGTGCGTTTTTTATGCATTCCAGTTCATTTTTTCCCCTCTCTTTTTTTAAATTTAACATTTGACATTTGCATATAAGTGCGTTTTGGTACGTTTTGTTGCGTTCCAGTACATTTTCGATGCGTTTTACACTTCTGTGCAGAAAAAATGCAGCCTGTTCCGGTGCATTTTTGACACATTCCAGTGCATTTTTATGCATTCCAGTTCATTTTTCTCCTCTCTTTTTTTTCAATTAGAATAGGTACATGTACATTCCAGTGCATTTTTGGTGCGTTCCGGTGCATTTTTGATGCATTTTACTGCGTTCCAGTACAGTTCTGTGCAGAAAAAATGCAGCCTGTTCTACATTTTTTGCAACCAGAACGTACTGGAACTGCAAGCACTGATGTGAACTATGATGCTGACAACCATATAACCTACTTTCTGTGCGTTTTGGATGCAGAAAAAAAACAACTGAAACGCATGTAGTGTGAACTGGCCCCAAATGCATAAAATTGCTCTAAAAGCCGTACATAATTATAGAGGCAATTGTGCGCATTTAAAGTGTTACTGCACCACGGACCCTGCATCCACTGTATCTGGCCTCCCCAGGGGCGGACTGACCATTTGGAAACTCGGGCACTGCCCGAGGGCCCGGGGTCAGTAGGGGGCCCCATGAGATGCCCCTGGTACCTTTTTCATAGGCTTTTTTGAGTTTGGGCAAGGACACAGGGGCCCCATGATCCCCTATTGCCCGGGGCCCCATGAGTTGTCAGTCCACCCCTGGGCCTCCCACAGTACACACTATATGGGAATGCAATTATTTTAGTAAATATAAACTGCTAAATACCTTTTCTCATCAGCAGTTAGAACAGTCTTGTGACTTCTATCAGTGTTCCGCAGAGCACATGGTAAAGCTTGTAGGAGTATTCTTTCTGCTCTAGGAGGATGCAGAACCCCTGACCTCTGTCTGAATAGTGCTGATTGGCCCTGTGCTGATCACATGCATGCTCCCAGAAAGTAGGTTATATGGTTGACAGCTTCATAGTTCACATCAATGCTTGCAGTTCCAGTGCATTCCAGTTGCAGAAAAAAAAAGTAGAGCAGGCTGCATTTTTCCTGCACAGAACTGTACTGAAACGCAGTAAAGCACATCAAAAAATGCACTGGAATGCACATGCACCTATTTAAATTGAAGAAAAAGAGAGGAGAAAAAATGAACTAGAATGCATAAAAAATGCGCCGGAATGCGCCAAAACAACTCTAAAACACGCATGCAAAAACACATCCAGAACGCATCTGGACTGAACTGAAACGCAGTCCAGATGCATTCTGGATGCGTTTTTGCATGCACGTTTTTGGCACATTCCGGTGCGTTTTTTACACGTTCCAGTGCATCTTTATGCATTCCAGTTCATTTTCCCTCTCTTTTTCTTCAATTAGAATAGGTACATGTGCATTCCAGTGCATTTTTGGTGCATTCCGGTGCGTTTTTGATGCGTTTTACCATGTTCCAGTACAGTTCTGTGCAAAAAAAAATCCAGCCTGCTCTACTTTTTTTTTTGCAACCAGAACGCACTGGAACTGCAAGCACTGATCTGAACTATGACACTTACAACCATATAACCTACTTTCTGTGCATTTTGGATGCAGAAAAAATGCAACTGAAACGCATGCAGTGTGAGCTGGCCCTTTCCGTAACATGTAGGATGGAAGCATGGTGACGTCATCCCGGTACGGACGGCAACCGCCATCTTGGTACTCCCAAACCTCATACATCCTTACTGTTCAGATACAGTGCTTGCTTGTTGGGTCTGCAGACCTGTTTTCTAATTGTGAGTAGTTTTTTTTTCTTGTGAATTCAATAAAGTTAAACCTATTGCAGTGTGGAAGTTTTTCTCGGATCCCTTTCTATGAGCATTTTGGAGGAGGAGGATTTAAAGCTATATACGCGCCCACCCACCCCCATCCCCTCCATCGCGACCAACAACGCCACCATCAGTCCCACCCCACAAGCCAAAGTCCTAGGTGTCACTCTAAACTCAAATCTGTCCTTCCAGCCCCATGTCTGATCGTTGGCAAACTCATGCAGGCTCCACCTCCGCAACATCTCCAAAATACGTACGTTCCTAACCCCAGACACTACTAAACTACTCTTTTACTCCCTCATTATCTCACGCCTGGACTACTGCAACTCCCTCCTCACTGGCTTACCTCATCACAGGCTATCCCCACTTCAGTCTATCCTGAACTCAGCGGCCAGATTCATCCACATTACCAACCGCTCTGCTTCTGCCACCCCCCTCTGTCATTCCCTCCACTGGCTCCACCCCCCTCTGTCATTCCCTCCACTGGCTCCACCCCCTCTGTCATTCCCTCCACTGGCTCCACCCCCCTCTGTCATTCCCTCCACTGGCTCCACCCCCCTCTGTCATTCCCTCCATTGGCTTCCGATTGCCCAACGCATTAAATTCAAACTACTAACACTGTCATACAAAGCCATTCATAACGCTGCCCCAAACTACCTCACCGACCTGATACCCAAATACCACCCAACCCGTACTCTTCGCTCCTCACAAGACCTCCTACTCTCTAGGTCCCTGGTCTCCACCTCCCACGCCCAACTGCAGGACTTCTCCAGGACTTCCCTCATCCTCTGGAATTCACTACCCCAATCCATCAGACTGTCACCTACCCTCCTCACCTTTAGACGCACCCTGAAAACCCATTTCTTCAGGGAAGCCTACCCCGCCCTCACCTAACAACCGATCTCCTCCACTCCTCCTACCACTCCATCCCCCACAGCCACTTCCTCCTGTACCCCTATCCCCTCCCTCCTAGATTGTAAGCTCCAAAGAGCAGGGCCCTCGAACCCCTCGTGTATTGTATTGTACTGTATTGTCTCATGTACTGCCCCCCCACTATAATGTACAGCGCTGAGCAAACCTTTCTGGCGCTATATAAATGCTGTATAATAATAATAATATATGTTCCTGCGTGGGTTTCCTCTGGGTACTCCAGTTTCCTCCCACACTCCAATGACATGCTGGTAGGTGAATTGGATCCTGTCTAAATTGGCCCTAGTATGTGTATGTATGAATGTGAGTTAGGGACCTTAGATTGTACACCCCTTGAGGGTTATGGACTGATGTGAATGTACAATGTATATGTAAAAACACTGCATAGATTGACGGCGCTATATAAGTACCTGAAATAAATAAATAAATATGCCCTCAAGGAGACGGAGATCACCGATTGCTGGATGACATGGAGAGGAACCTTTTGTTGCCTTATGAGCGAGATTCATTCATCTATCTACACGTATGCCTTATGACTCCTTGTGGGTCGCAATGCGAAGGTGAGTGTGCACGCTAGGCGGTGAAGGATTGTCCTTCTGTCTGTGATCACTGTGCTGGTTCACGGTTTTGAAGTCGCATACATCGGTTTATGAGTTCATTTATATTTTTCAGTTTTCGGGACTGTTTTTTTTTGCCTGGCACTTTTTTTGCAGTGATTTCTGCTCAATATTTGGGATTTTATATTTATTTATTTACATTGATTGTATTGTCGTTTGTGACAATTTTTTATTTGTTTTTAACGTAATATCCATTCAAAGCACATTTGGTATTTTTGGCCACGAATATTTTTTGTTGCCACGTTTCTGTGATCACCTTTATATTGATTGATTTATCCACTGCACATTTGAGTTTTTTATATACACTAGAGCAGTGGTGGGCAACCTTTTTTTTCAACTGAGCCAAATCTCGCCAAAACCACGATTGAAATTTATTTTGAGAGCCACATTTTTAAAACTGAAAATACATCCCCCATATAGTAATTCATCCCCCATAGTAATTCATCCCCCATAGTAATTCATCCCCCATATAGTAATTCATCCCCCATAGTAATTCATCCCCCATATAGTAATTCATCCCCCATAGTAATTCATCCCCCATATAGTAATTCATCCTCCATATAGTAATTCATCCCCCATAGTAATTTATCCCCCATATAGTAATTCATCCCCCATATAGTAATTCATCCCCCATAGTAATTCATCCCCCATATAGTAATTCATCCCCCATATAGTAATTCATCCCCCATATAGTAATTCATCCCCCATACTAATTAATCCCCCATATAGTAATTCATCCCCCATAGTAATTCAGCCCCCATATAGTAATTCATCCCCCATAGTAATTCATCCCCCATATAGTAATTCATCCCCCATAGTAATTAATCCCCCATATAGTAATTCATCCCCCATATAGTAATTCATCCCCCATATAGTAATTCATCCCCCATAGTAATTAATCCCCCATATAGTAATTCATCCCCCGTAGTAATTCATCCCCCATATAGTAATTCATCCCCCATAGTAATTCATCCCCCATATAGTAATTCATCCCCCATAGTAATTCATCCCCCATAGTAATTCATCCCCCATAGTAATTAATCCCCCATATAGTAATTCATCCCCCATATAGTAATTCATCCCCCCTATAGTAATTCATCCCCCATATAGTAATTCATCCCCCCTATAGTAATTCATCCCCCCTATAGTAATTCATTCCCCATATTGTGTCAATTCACTTACCTTTGCTCCGCGCGTTCCTCTCGACGTGTTCCCGCGCCGTTCCGGTCTTCAGGGTGGACTGTGAGAGGAGAGGAGTTTGTCACGCTGCCCCGCCTACATCCTGACAGCCAATGTTTGCCACACTCCACGGGCCGGATTAAAAGGTCCGCCGGGCCGTAGTTTGCCCATTGCTGGGCTAGCTGCAGAGTCCTGACTTTTGGAGCGGCCGCCCGAGAGGAGGGAGGGGAGCGGGCGCCCGGCACACAGAAGAGCCGCATTAAATTGTGTGAAGAGCCGCGGCTTGCCGACCACTGCACTAGAGATATGTCAGTTTTGTTTATGTCACTTTATTGTTATTGGAGCGGTGTTTTATGTCATCGCATTTGAATATATTTTCATAATTTGTATTTTTTACACCTGTTCCTTGTATGCACCACTTTTATATTTATTGCCATGGGATTATCTTTTTATTGTGTCACTCACGTTTGTGTAATGCAGGCCACAGACGGGTCGTTTATCAGCCAAATTTTCGCCCGCATGAAAAATCGGCCAATATTCACACCGTTAGTGGGGCAATACCATCGGACGTTTTTCGCGGATCTTCTCGTTTATTTTTATCGGTCATGCTGGAAAATCCACGAAAAACGGCCGTTTTTCGTGGACATTGGTGGCAGCATCGGTGCCAGCAACAACCGATTTTTCATTACGACCCGTCTATGGCCAGCCTTAGTATTTGCACTGTTATGTATGGTTCACGGATGTATTGATATCTATTGTTGTAAATCACTGTGAAGTAGTGCAGCACCACTTTTTGTCACGTATTGTTGTCCCCTACTATTTATAACTAGGCGTTAGCAGCCACTTCGATTGACAGACAGTATAATTTTTTGTTTGGCAGCGCAGGAGACCTCTCTTTCCTTTTTCTTAGTGATCTGCAATGTTTTTCAGGCTCCTGCAGACACAAATAATAAATACACATTTTTATACCTGGAAAAAAAATGTGCATTTATTATTTTTGCCAAAAAGGTGAACTTATCCTTTAAGAGGAGTACTGAGACATTATGCTGTGATGTTTTCAGGAAGCTATGTACATCACTCTGCTCACCCCTCCCACCAGTCACAATCTGCCTGCATTGCATAGAGAACCTCAGAGACCCAGTGATGACATCACTGGGTCAAAAAAAAGGCATGTGCTAAAAATGGAACAAATTTTTATTTAGCCACTTTCCACCCAAGGATGTCCCTGTACGTTCTTGAATTGCAGTGGTTTCATTGGGATGATGTCGGCAGTTGGCTACCTTGGACAAGCTATCCTAGCAGCTATTTAGCCGTTGGATCACTTTTACAAGCAGTGGGAAAAGAAGTTCCCCTGCCGCCTTCCGCAGCTCTCCCATCCCACCAGTAGACCCGAGTGTTCAGCCTGCGGTTCCCCTGCTGACCATAGAGCTGATCAGAGACTGGAACGGCTCCGACATCTCTATGGTCTAAGAAACCGGACGCAGTGATTACTTCCGGTTTTGGATGTAAATAAACCCCTAGGGGGGTGGGAAAATCATCTGATCACACCAAACTTGATATGATCTGAAGCTTTGAGGGGTAGAGGAGAGGTCTGGGGTCTAATAGACTCCAGATCTTTCAGTAAAGAGGACCAGTCTCTGCCCATTGCTGTCACATGTTATATTCATTTTCCCTGTTATAACAATAAAAATGATTTTAAAAAAAATTAAAGGTACGGTGTGAAAAAAAAAAAAAAATAATAAAAAATTTAAGCGCCCCTGTCCCCCCTGCTCACATGCAAAGCTGAACGCACACATCAGTCCTACGTCGGTACGTATACAGCGATCGCACTACGCATGTGAGGTATCACCATAAACATCAGATTGAGGGCAGTCATTTTAACACCAGACCCCCCGTGTAAATCTAAAGTGGTAAACTAAAGGATTTTAAAGTGTTGCCTATGGATAATAACATTTACGTAGTTTGTCGCCGGTGCATGGGCATGCCCAATTTTAAAACGTGACATGTTTGGTATCCATTTACTCGGTG
Organism: Staurois parvus; assembly: GCF_062004578.1. Taxonomy (NCBI): domain Eukaryota; kingdom Metazoa; phylum Chordata; class Amphibia; order Anura; family Ranidae; genus Staurois; species Staurois parvus. Next base: position 1,320,388 of record NW_028317959.1, read on the forward strand.
TAACGTCATCTTTTATATTTTGCCAAACAATTGGGTATTATGTTCTGGGTCATTAAAACTCATTAAATTGTATTGTTTCTCAAAAAAATTGCGTTTCAAAAAACACTGCGCGAATATCATATGACATAAACAATTTACAACAACATTTTATTCTTTAAGGCCTCTGCTTAAAAAATATATGTTTGGAGGTTCTAAGTAGTTTTCTAGCAAAAAAAATTATGATTGTTCCATGTAGGAGAGAAGTGTCAGAAAAGGCTTGGGAGGCAAGCAAAAGGAGGAATCAGGGAAGGCAAAATATAAAATAAAACTTCAGCTTTAGCCACTTCCCGACCACCCTATAGCAGATATACTGCTACAGGGTGGCACGGGTGCGCACTCCCCATACCGGCGCCACCATTCGTGGCTGCGGCTCTCAATCACCAGGTCTCGGCCAGTGATTACTCGCCAGTGCCCAGTGATTACTCGCCAGTGCCCGGTGATTACCGAGTATCTCCAACGGGGAGGAGAACTGTCTGTAAACAATAGAGTTCTCCTCTCTGTCAGCTCGTGGCTACTGCTTTGGATGGCTCTGCACAGCACAGCCATCCAAAGCAGTGTGATTACAGTGAAGCACACAGACAAGTAAAACAGCACACAGTTAACCCTTTGATCGCCCCTCTTGTTAACCCCTTCCTGCCCAGTGCCATTAGTACAGTGTCAGTGGGTTTTTTTTAGCACTGATTACTGTATTGGTGTCACTGGGGATGTCAGTGATACCAAGTCAGTTCCCCCCAGTTCCAGAATGCCCACCACAGTCCTGCTATAAGTCATTGATCTTCGCCATTACTAGTAAAAATGAAAAAATACAAGTAAAAAATTCCAGTATCTATACCGCCATTTGTAAACACTATAACTTTCACGTAAACCAATTAATTTACACGTATTGGGAGCAGAATACATTTGGGCCTAAATTTATGATGAAATTTGTTTTTTTAAATTTTTTTACTGGACATGCGTTATAGCAAAAAAATCTAAAAATATTGTTTTTTTTCTCAAAATGGTCAGTCTTTTTTTTCATCTCGCAAAAAATAAAAACCGTACAGGCTATTAAATACCACTGAAAGAAAGCTCAATTTGTGGGGAAAAAGGATGTAGATTTAATTTGGGTGCAACATTGCATGACCGCCCAATTGTCAGTTAAAGTAACACAGCGCCGTAATGCTAAAATGTCCTGGTCATGAAGGGGGGTAAATCCTCTGGAGTGCAAGCAATTAAGGAATACGTTTTGCCATCCCCAGCAAGAATAATAATGCAGGGTGACAAAGTAGGAGAGCAATTGAAAAACAGGAAAAGAGTGTAGTCACCCTATAACAGAAAGTGCCTGAACAAGGTTCTTCAGGGCAGGATCACTGAGGAATATTTTACTGAACAGAAGGAGCTCAGCTCAGACTCATTTCTTGCGAAGATCGGAGCATACGATCGGCTTGTGACCTTGGACTACATGAGATGCCTTATGTGGATCTCCTGACTCAGCCCCAGCAGTGGATGATGTGAGGGGTATTTTGGGAGGCTGGTATTAATGGAGAGGCCTTGGTTTCTTCTGAGGTGTTGAATGTCAGAGTTCACACACAGCTGATGAGACCAGAGAGGGCCCCAGGGTGGACATCTCTCCTCCTTCATCATAACTCAGCATTAACACGCTGCTTCTCCTCCTACGTCTGCCTGCTAAATGTGTGCCGGAGAGGAGAGGTGACACCATGGAAATGACCCCCTTATAGTGTCACCCTCCACCTCCTGTGTAAGGCTGCAAAAAGTAACAGCAGTGAATATGGAGGAATCAACGGTAAGGATGAAGAACAGAAGGTTTGCCGCCATGTAATAGACAGCTCAAGGAATAAAAAAGCATTACTGTCACCGCATGTAATATATCTTGAATAAGGGGCCCTTCACACACTAGGTTCTATGTATAAAACGTTCGTGGAACGAATATGACACACACATTCCCACAGCTCCAACGAAATGTGCCAGATTCTGGAATATTTATTTCAGGTACTTATATAGCGCCGTCAATTTACACAGCACTTTACATATATATTGTACATTCATATCAGTCCCTAACCCTCAAGGGGTGTACAATCTAAGGTCCCTAACTCACAGTCATACATACACATACTAGGGACAATTTAGACAGGAGCCAGTTATTATTATTATTGTTATTATTATCATACAGAATTTATATTATTATACAGGATTTATAGAGCGCCAACAGTTTGCGCAGCGCTTTACAAAATGAAGGTAGACATTACAGTTACAATACAATTTGGTACAAGAGGAAACAGAGGGCCCGGCTTGTTAGAGCTTACAATCTAGGAGGAAAGGTTGAGTGATACAAAAGGTAATAGCTATGGGGGATGAGCTGATAGAGGAAATAAATGGCGGTTTACTAGGTAAAGCAGGATAGACTTCTTTAACCTCCTCGGCGGTATGATTATTTCCAATTTTTTTGTGCTGAAAGCGGTACCATTTTTTTGCATGGAAATATGTAGTTTTTTATTGTAGGCTGTAATTTTTAGGAATAACTCACTGAAATCTGTCCGAACAAGAGTAAACATCCCGGGTATGATAAAATTTGAAACACGAAATCATAAATTATAATTTAATAAATAATCATAAAAAATAATAATATAATAATAATAAATTTAATTCAATAATATAATCAAACCAAAAACACTGAAATTTGAAATATAGCGCCAAGTTCGCACATCGCTGAGCAAAGTCGCAAAATCGTTTTCAGTGTCTGATGACGAATTTCCCCACAAATCATTATCACTCAATTCTGCAAGTGGTTCTGACGTCACAGGGACCGGAACACGGAAGCCGGACGCCGGCATCGGCCGGAGGAGATGGCTGGGGACGCTGCAGGGGACACATCGTGGGAGCGAAGGACAAGGTAAGTGCTGCAGGGACTCCCTGAGCAATGCCGCATGGTAAGCCCGAGTGTAGCTCGGGGTTACCGCTCTTGGCACTCAAATTTTACCCTGAGCTACACTCGGGAAAACCACTAAGGAGGTTAAAGAGAACGGTTTTCAGGAATCATCTAAAGGTAGAGACAGCCGGACAGATTGGGGTAGAGAATTTCATAGGATGGGAGAAGTTTGGGAGAAGTCCTGGAGGTGAGCATGGGAGGAGGTGACACAGGAACTAGAGAACAGAAGGTCTTGGGAGGATTGAAGAGAGCAGTATGGTTGATATTTTGAGACCAGGTTGGTGATGTAGCTGGGGGCAGAGTTGTGGATGGCTTTGTAAGTTGTTGTTAGTATTTTGAATTTTATTCATTGAGCGAGTGGAAGCCAGCGGAGGGATTGGCAGAGAGGGGTGGAGGACACTGAATGGAGGCCAGTAGAGGGATTGGCAGAGAGGGGTGGAGGACACTGAATGGAGGCCAGTGGAGGGATTGGCAGAGAGGGGTGGAGGACACTGAATGGAGGCCAGTGGAGGGATTGACAGAGAGGAGTGGAGGACACTGAATGGAAGCCAGTGGAGGGATTGGCAGAGAGGGGTGGAGGACACTGAATGGAGGCCAGTGGAGGGATTGTCAGAGAAGGGTGGAGGACACTGAATGGAAGCCAGTGAAGGGATTGGCAGAGAGGGGTGGAGGACACTAAATGGAAGCCAGTGAAGGGATTGGCAGAGAGGGGTGGAGGACACTGAATGGAAGCCAGTGAAGGGATTGGCAGAGAGGGGTGGAGGACACTGAATGGAGGCCAGTGGAGGGATTGTCAGAGAAGGGTGGAGGACACTGAATGGAAGCCAGTGAAGGGATTGTCAGAGAAGGGTGGAGGACACTGAATGGAGGCCAGTGGAGGGATTGTCAGAGAAGGGTGGAGGACACTGAATGGAAGCCAGTGAAGGGATTGGCAGAGAGGGGTGGAGGACACTGAATGGAAGCTAGTGAAGGGATTGGCAGAGAGGGGTGGAGGACACTGAATGGAAGCCAGTGAAGGGATTGGCAGAGAGGGGTGGAGGACACTGAATGGAGGCCAGTGGAGGGATTGGCAGAGAGGGGTAGCAGACACTGAATGGTTGGTAAAATGGATGAGCCTGGCAGCAGCATTCATGATGGACTGGAGGGGGGATAATCTATGTAAAGGTAAGCCAATGAGGAGGAAGATGCAATAGTCGAGGTGAGAGATAACCAGGGAGTGGATTAGGAGCGTTGTGGTATCATTGGTTAAAAAGGGGAGTATTCTGGAGATGTTGCGGAGGTTGAGGCGGCATGATTTGGACAGGGATTGGATGTAGGCCTGAAAGGATAGTTCAGAATCCAAGGTTGCACCTAGCACCCTGGCATGCGGGGATGGGTTGATAGCGGTGCTATTGATCCTGACTCAGAAATCAGGGGAAGAGGAACGTGGGGGAGGAAATATTATGAGCTCAGTTTTGGATAGATTTTTAGGAAGTGGTGTGACATCCAGGCTGATATGTCTGTTAGTAAATCGATGATACAAGAGGAAACTGATGGGGTGAGCTGAGGAGTAGAGAGATAGATTTGTGTGTCATCAGCATAGAAATGGTAGTGGAAACCATAGGAAGCTATCAGCTGACCCAAGGACCCAATTAACCTACCAGCATGTCTTTGGAGTGTGGGAGGAAACCAGAGTACCCGGAGGAAATCCCCGCAGGTACAGGGAGAACATGCAAACTCCAGGCAGGGTGCGTCACGGTTGGGATTCGAAACAACGACCCCAGTGCTGCCAGGCGGACGTGCTAACCATTTAGTCACTGTGCTGCCCCTGGAAAATAGAACTTTCTCACTCGATCGTTAGTGCCATCTAGTGGCTATTAATGTGATATTTTGTTTGTAAATACCTCAATCAGAAAAAAGGTAAATTATGGCCAGGAGATGAAGCTAGCGATCGTACAACACAGAATACAGCAAATTTAGTTGGCGCTGTGCCAATGTGTCTCACATTCATTCAGTAAATTTGTTATGCTTAGACCCCAGAATGTGAAGAGCTCTTATTCAAGATTTATTACATACGGTAAAATGCAATGATTTTTATTCCTTAAAGTGTTACTAAACCCACAACAGTAAAATCAGTCTGTGTATGTGGTAAAGCATGCTTGTTATGCTTACTGTGGAACCAAAGGCTGTTTGATCCTGTCTTCTCTGATCCTCCCCTTCTTCTACTGTCCCCAATCCATCTCCTGATAGAACAGAGCCTTAGGACAAAGCTGCACATGCTAAGTTTGATGTATATTGCTAGAGAGGTTTTCTTCTTGGGAACGTGCATGTGATCAACACAGGGCCAATCAGCACTGCCCAGACAGAGGGTCAGGGGTCCTGCAGCCTCATAGGACAATCAGGGGAGAATGAAAACTGCTCCTACAAGCTTTAACCAGTGCTCTGCTGGACACTGATAGAAGTCACAAGACTGTTATATACTGCTGACGAGAAAAGGTAAAAGGAGATAGATCTTTAAACTGGCATCCATTTTGTATAATGCCACCATTTCAGATATATAACAGCTTACATGTAAGCGATTAGTCCCTGTAAACGGATTCACCTTGTATGGTGCCATTTGCTGTTTCTGTTCTTCACTTATCTATACTGAAAAGATTCTAATGTTTCATTGGTTATCATGACTTCGAAACACCTTTAGGGCTTGTTCACACTTGACTGCTTCCCAAATGCCCCTATAATGTTTGACAGGCATTTTGGGAGCGCTTTTTAACGCTCCCCAAACACCCTATGTACAGTTTTGAGGCATTTCATAGGCATTTTCCAAGAGTTAAAAGCGCACCACAAGTGCCTATAATGAAGTTCATGGTATTAATGCCCCGCAAACGCCCCACAAAAGCCTGCCAGGTGTTTGAGGAGCGCCACCATAGACTTGAATGAGAGGCATTGAAAGGCTTCAACTCCCCGACTCCACATGAGGCGTCAATTTTGCCGCGTGTATTTGCCATGTGTATAATTTTCATGGGCGTTTGAGGAGCGTTAAAAACTCAAACTCCTGCTTGCAAAGCCAGTGTGAGCTGAGTCTTAGAGCTCCTGTATATCAACTCTTGCTCTGTATTAAACATTTAGAAGTACTGCTTTTACACTTCTGTGTTTATAACTTAATTTCTCCTGGATCCGGTGGTGGGATAAGTGAGGACAGGTCGGGCTACAGACAGACAGACATTGATCCTATCAAAAGGTATTTAGCAGTTTATATTTACTAAAATATTTGCACTTCCATGTTGTGTGTACTGTGGGAGACCAGATATAGTGAATGCAGGGTCCAGGGAGACCAGATATAGTGAATGCAGGGTCCTGGGAGACCAGATATAGTGAATGCAGGGTCCAGGGAGACCAGATATAGTGAATGCAGGGTCCGGGGAGATCAGATATAGTGAATGCAGGGTCCGGGGAGACCAGATATAGTGAATGCAGGGTCCAGGGAGACCAGATATAGTGAATGCAGGGTCTGGGGAGACCAGATATAGTAAATGCAGGGTCCTGGGAGACCAGATATAATGAATGCAGAGTCCGGGGAGACCAGATATAGTGAATGCGGGGTCCGGGAAGACCGGATTTAGTGAATGCGGGGTCCGGGGAGACCGAATATAGTGAATGCAGGGTCCGGGGAGACCAGATATAGTAAATGCAGGGTTCTGGGAGACCAGATATAGTGATTGCAGGGTCCGGGGAGACCAGATATAGTGAATGCAGGGTCCTGGGAGACCAGATATAGTGAATGCAGGGTCCGGGGAGATCAGATATAGTGAATGCAGGGTTCGGGGTATAGTAACACTTTAAGCTGTATGTGTATACAAGGTTCACTGAACGAATGTCACACACATTTGCACAGTTTCAATAACATTTGCTGTATTTCTAGAGCTACACTATATTGCCAAAAGTATTGGGCTGCCTTCCTTTACACGCACATGAACTTTAATAACATCCCAGTCTTAGTCTGTAGGGTTCAACATTGAGTTGGCCCACCCTTTGCAGCTATAACAGCTTCAACTCTTCTGGGAAGGCTGTCCACAAGGTTTAGGAGGGTGTCTATGGGAAGGTTTGACCATTCTTCCAGAAGCACATTTGTGAGGTCAGGCACTGATGTCGGATGAGAAGACCTGGCTCGCAGTCTCTGCTCTATTTCACCCCAAAGGTGTTCTATCAGGTTGAGGTCATGACTCTGTGCAGGCCAATCAAGTTCCTCCTCCACCCCAAACTCACTCATCCATGTCTTTATGAACCTTGCTTTGTGTACTGGTGAGCAGTCATGTTGGAGCAGGAAGGGGCCATCCCCAAACTCTTCCCACAAAGTTGAGAGCATGAAATTGTCCAAAATATCTTGGTATGCTGATACCTAAAGAGTTCACTTCACTGGAACTAGGGGGCCCAGCCCCACCCTTCAAAAACAACCCCACACCACAATCCCCCCTCCACCAAATTTTACACTTGGCACAATGCAGTCAGGTAAGTATCGTTCTCCTGGCAACCACCAAACCCAGACATGTCCATCAGATTGCCAGACAGAGAAGCGTGATTCATCACTCCAGAGAACACGTCTCCACTGCTGTAGAGTATAGTGGTGGCGTGCTTTACATCACTGCATCCGACTAGGGTTGCCACCTCATCCCTTTAAACCCGAACACTTATTAATTACCCAGGTTCTGTGGCTGATTAAGGTTGTAATTAAACTCACTTATTGCCTTTTCTGTATTTAATCATCATCAGAACTGTGTAATTAATATGTGTTTGGTTTTAAATGGATGAGGTGGCAACCCTACATCCGATGCTTTGCATTGCACTTGGTGATGTAAGGTTTGGATGCAGCTGCTCGGCCATCGAAACCCATTCCATGAAGTTCTCTACACACTGTTGTTGTGCTAATCTGAAGGCCAAATGAAGTTTGGAGGTCTTTAGCTATTGGCTCTGCAGACAGTTGGCAAGTTCTGTGCACTGTGTGCTTCAGCATGCGCTGACCCCGCTCTGTCACTTTACGTGGCCTACCACTTCGAGGCTGAGTTGCTGTTGTTCCCAGTTGCTTCCACTTTGTCACAATACCACTAACAGTTGACCGTGGAATATTTGGTAGGGAGGAAATGTCACGGATGGACTTATTGCAAAGGTGGCAACCTATCAGGTCCCACGCCTGAGTTCACTGAGCTCCTGAGAGAGACCCAGACGGCGACTACAAATGTTTGTAGAAGCAGTCTGCATATCTAGGGGCTTGATTTTATACACCTGGTTCCATGGACGAGATTGGAACACCTGAATCCAGTGATTTGGAGGGCTGGCCCAAAACTTTTGGCAATATAGTGTATCTCGTATGATCGCTAGCGCCATCTAATGAGCAATATTACTTTTTTTTTATTAAGGTATTTAAAAACATATACCTCATTATGGCAAATAGATGGCAGTTACGACCATACAAATTTTGTTGGATCTGTGCGAATCTGTGTCACATTCGTTCCGCAAACTTTTATATAGAACAGGAGAGAAACCCAGGCTGTGTGTGTTATAT